>NC_054829.1:18146084-18456343 GCF_018345385.1 Vulpes lagopus | reverse complement strand
TGTGGATGTTTACTACCCAGCATGAAGGACGTAGCGGAATATCCTGTTAAACATGGTCTTTCATCTAGATCAAATACGTGCTCAATTTCTCTTGTTTTCTTGTGCTATTATAACGGTAAAACACTAACCGTTTTAAAATAATAATAATTTTAACCGTTAATAAAATAATATAAAGGCAGCAAATTAATGACAATTTAGTATCATTAGCATCAGGGGCATCCAAGAGAAAATCAGTGATATTAATGCCAAGAATGGATAGATTTTTTTTTCATTCAGTTCATTAAATTATGACTATTAAATTGTCAGGATGCCTGGGAGGCTCAGCAGTTGGGCGCCTGCCTTCGGCCCAGGGCATGATCCTGGAAACCCGGGATCGAGTCCCACGTCGGGCTCCCTGCGTGGAGCCTGCTTCTCCCTCTGCCTGTGTCTCTCATGAATAAATAAAATCTTAAAAAAATACATTAAATTGTCATACTTTTAAAAGTAAAACACCTGACATTACAATCCATTACAAATGGAGTTGGAAAGCTTAACATTGAAGTTATATTTAATTGCTTTTATGTTAATAGTACAGATATGAATTTGCTGAAGTATATGTTGTGATAAAAACATTGCTTTTGCTCAACTGATAAACTTACATAACTGATGTGAATTTGGATTTAGTTATGGTACATACTTCATAATCTAGTGCAAGCAAGCCACAGCATTCTGTAACCTGAAGAGACATTGTGGTTTTCAGAGTTTACACAGATAGGTGATAGATAATAAATTAATGCTTTTGTTTGTTATGAAGGTAATGTTGAATACAAAATTTGCCCAAACATGGCAATCCATACTTTTTCTCTCATTACCACTTCTCATAAATCAGAAATGTCTTAGCTTTTAGTAACTACTTTTAAAAATCAAATAAAGTGCCCATAAGTGGTGCTGAATATATTTGGAAATGGGGTTACTCAGTTATAATATCATCCTGTTCAAGATAAGCTGGCAATTTTTTCCTCATTGTTGTTATTTACATTTTAAGTATGATTTACTCAGTTCTCACCATAATAAGCATATTCTTAATCCCCTTTATTTCACCTCCCACACACACCTCCCATCTTGGCAACCACCAATGATTTTCTGTATTTAAAAATGATTCTTTTTTTGTTTGTCTCTTTCTTTGTTCATTTGTTTCTTAAATTACATATATGAGTGAAATCATATGGTATTTATCTTTCTCTGTCTGACTTATTTCAATTAGCATAATACCCTTTAGGTCTATCGCTGTTGTTGCAAATGACAATACAATTCTTTTTTATGGCTGTGTAATATTCCAGTGTGTTTGTGTGTGTGTGTGTGTGTCTGTGTGTGTGTGTGTCTGTGTATGTATTTGTATTTGTGTACACTGAATGTTATTTATCCATTCATATATATGGATGAACCCTTGGATCACTTCTGTATCTTGGCTGTTGTAAATGATGCTGCAGTGAGTATAAGAGTGCCTATGCCTTTTCAAAGTACTGTTTTCATTTTCATTGGATAAATACCCAGTAGTGGAATTACTGGATCATATGGTAATTCTGTTTTTAATTTTTTGGGTAACCCTCATACTATTTTCCACAGTGGCTGCACCAGTTTGTATTCCTATCAACTGCACGAGGGTTCCTATTTTCCCACATCCTCCACCATACTTGTTTTTTCTTGTGTTTTTGATTTTAGCCATTCTGACATGAATGTGGTGATACCTCATTGTAGATTTGATTTGCATTGCCCTGATGATTGGTGATGATGTTGAGCATCTTTTCATGTGACTGTTGGTCTGTCTGTTTTCTAGGGAAAAATGTCTATTCATGTCTTCTGTCCATTTTTTAATTGAACTTTTTTTTGGGGTGTGTGTATGTGTGTGTGTTTGTACTGGGTTATATAGGTTCTTTATATATTTTGGATATTAGCTGCCTGTCAGATATATCATTTGCAAATGTTTTCTACCATTCAATAGTTTGCCTTATTTATGTATTTATTCGTTCATTCATTCATGAGAGACACAGTGAGAGGCAGTGACACAGGCAGAGGGAGAAGCAGGCTCCATTCAGGGAGCCGAGGTGGGATTCGATCCCAGGTCTCCAGGATCACGCCCTAGGCAGAAGGCACCACTAAACCGCTGAGCCACCTGAGCTGCCCTGCCTTTTTGTTTTGTTGATGGTATCCTTTGCTGTTCAAAAGCTTTTTATTTTGATGTAGTTCCAATAGTTTAATTTTGCTTTTATTTCTTTTGCCTGAGGAGACATATCTGGAAAAATATTTTTATGGTCAATGCCAAATACTGCCTATGTTTTCTTCTAGGAGTTTTTGGCTTCTGGTCTCACATTTCAGTCCTTAGCCAATTTTGAGTTTATTTTTGTGTATGATGTAAGAAGGTGGCCTGGTTTCATTCTTTTCCAGGTTTCATTCTTTTTTCAGGTTGCTGTCTAGTTTTCTCAGCACCATTTGTTGAAGAGACTGTTTTTTTTCCCCATTGTATATTCTTGCCTCCTTTGTCATAGATTAATTGACCATATATGTGTGGGTTTATTTCCGGGCTCTCTATTCTGTTCCCTTAATCTGTGTGTTAGTTTTTGTGCCAGTACTATACTGTTTTGATTACTACAGCTTTATAGTATATCTTGAAATCTGGGGTTGTGGTACCTCGGCTTTGTTATTCTCTCTCAGGATTACTTTGGATATTCAGAGTCTTTTGTGGTTCCATACAAGTTTTGGTATAATTTGTTTTAGTTCTGTGAAAAATATTATTGGTGTTGATTAGGATTGCATTAAAATCTGTACATTGCTTTGAGTAGTATGGACATTTTAACAATATTGGTTCTTGTCACCCACGAACATGGAATATCCTGCCATTTGTGTCATCTTTAATTTTTTTCATCTAGGTTTTATAGTTTTTGGAGTATAGGTCTTTTCACCTCTTGGTTATGTTTATTTCTAGTTATTTATTCTTTTGTTGTAAATGGGTTGTTTTCTTAATTTCTCTTTCTGTTACTTCATTATTAGTGTATAGAAATGCAACGGGTTTCTGTGTATTAATTTTGTACCTTGTGACTTTACTAAATTTATTTATTCTAGTGGTTTTTTGGTGGAGTCTTTAGGAATTTCTGTATGTAGTATCATGTCTGTGAATAGTGAAAGTTTTACTTCTTCCCTACCAATTGAAGGCCTTTTATATCTTATTGTTTGTTTGCTCTAGCTAGGACTTCAGTATTATGTTGAATAGAAGTGGCAAGAGTGGACATCCTTGTCTTGTTCCTGATCTTAGAGGAAGAATTCTCAGGTTTTGTTCAAGATACTGTTCAAGAAAGTTGGAAATTTTAAATCAAAGTAAAAATGAAAAAAAAAAAAGTAAAAATGATGGAGTGTAGAAGCTTCAGATTTTCAAGCTTTTAGCAAATCACAGTTATTGAGGAAAAAAAGCTAGCAGACAGGAAGTCATTGACATTAACCCTGTGAAGCAAATGAGAAGCTAAAAAATTAAACTAAGTGCCTTCATAGCACAAAAGTTTTAGTATTGGAATTCTGTGAATATTCTTTGACTATCTTAACTTAGAGATAAAACTTTTAGTTTGAACTCTTTTATTAATTGGATATATTTATTTTTCATCTAAAAGGTTTATAACTTTGAAACTTATAAATTAATGAAATATATTTTTAAAGTCCTAAGTAGAAGCGACTACTATAAAAATTTTCTAGAAATAAAGCAATATCTGTAAACATATTTGAGTGAAATATCAACACATATTAATATGATAGATGAAGAAAGGCAGCTGTGAAAATATTTTGAGTGAAGTAGACACACATGTCAATATAAATACTGGTAAAATTTAGAATATTCTCCATTCACCAAAATATTATCTGAGTTTACTAGTTACCCCAGAATCTGAAGTATCATTTTCTCAATTCAAAAATCTTAAATAGGGATCCCTGGGTGGCGCAGCGGTTTAGCGCCTGCCTTTGGCCCAGGGCGCGATCCTGGAGACCCGGGATCGAATCCCACGTCGGGCTCCCGGTGCATGGAGCCTGCTTCTCCCTCTGCCTGTGTCTCTGCTTCTCTCTCTCTCACTGTGTGCCTATCATAAATAAATAAAATTTAAAAAAATTTAAAAAAAAAAAATCTTAAATATGATGGGCTGTAGAAAATCATAAGTTGAATATTTTTAAATTACACATTTATTATCCATAAGACCAACTTTGAAGGGAATTATAGGCAATTTTATGATAAAGAATAAGACTATATTGAAAAACTAGATTTTTCATTAAAATACAGATAGAGCTAAGAAACTATTTAAATTACTTTAGTATATAATAAAGGAACCGTTTTGCTTATCTTTTTAGTGTTTGGAAATAAATACAGAGATTTAAAAATTTTGTGCTTTCATGTACTCAGATGTATTTTAACTTTTAGAAATAATTCTGAAAATACATTTGAATAGAACTGTACATATATGTAATATAATTGACACATACAGTATAATATAAAAACATAAGTAATATAAGAAAATCAGTTTATCATCGATATATTGTATTTGAAAATTTATTTTTAATATCTCCATTTTACTCTAAGGTTTGTCTAAATTTGAATTGCAATTTATGGAAGGCTTTCCAAATAAACCCCATAGTCAGAAGAATCAAGAATACTAACAAGAATCAACAGTATTTACAAGGATAAAATTTAATTACTCTTATCCCCTAAATTCTTTTTGTCCTTTTAAAGTAAATATTTTTTTGGTATATCCTTAGAGAACCCAGGATAATCCTGCCTCCAAGTGTTCTGAGTTTGCCAGCAGCTCAATTTTGGGGACCAGGTTAATAGGTCAGTGTTCTTGCTAAATATATCACAGACAATATATTGTTATCATTCATTGAATGTGCACATACAAATAACATATTAGCCTTCTCTTAAGTGTCAGTTGTTTTGCTTTCTAACTCTATTAAATTAAATATGCAAATTTCATTCCCAATTCAGGATTTTATTCGTGGCACCTTTCAAGTGGTGAATAGACCCTGAACCTGCCCATTAGGAATGAGGAAATAGAAATTCAGTAGTAAAATTGGAAAAAAAAAAATCCACATTAACCATGGTCTTGTCGTTCTAATGAACTCATTTACCTTTTCATGCTCCTGTTAGAAACAGCTTCTTTCTTCCTTTCTCCCTTCCTCCGTTTTCTTTCTTTGTTTCGGCTTTATTTTTAAAAGTAATTGTAGCCTCATGGCAAAATTGTAGAGAAGTTACAGAGATTTCCTCTATACCCCCACCTCAATGCATGCACAGCCTCCCCCATTATCAGCACCCCCTACCAGAGTGGCAACTTTTAATCTGCTCTTTAAAATACTTTTAGCCTAACTGTATTAAAAGGAAAACTATTGTACTTCTTTCCCCCCCTTTCCCTTAACATCTAAGATGACTTTCTCCAGACTCTGCCTTAGAATTTAGCTAGCAAGTTGTCTTAGAGCAAAAGGTTTGGTGAGCAAGGTTTATTCTAGCTGCCTTTGTTGGCAGAGTGCTTACACTGCCAAAGGCTTCTCAGCCTCTGCTAACTATTGATTTTAATGGATTTTGTTGGCCATTCCCAGTCCATCTGTCTGCAATAAAACAAAGATCTCTTCAGCCCCTGTAGGAATTTCAGAGCTATGAAAACTCAGAAAATGCCACCTGGGAGATTATTTTACCTCCCTTTTTGGCAAAGATTAAAGTGTTCTTCTGGGATTGATTTGTGCTCTTCCAAGCTTTTGAATAGCTACTTTTCTCACAACTCTTTAAAAGAAATCCTTTGCAGTGTATACCTCCTCTCATGAACCCAAAGATGCTGGGATAATAATAATAAAAAACATGGACTAATGATCATCTTTCTAAGTAGAAATATTGTAATAGGACAGTATTCACTGTAAAAAACCCTGAGACAACATCTTTGGATCGCTTCTTCACTTGCTCTGAAAAGGTGTTGCTCTGAAAAGGTGTCTCCTATTCTAACCCTGTATTTATTTAACCATCTTCCAGTAAGTACACAGTTCTTGTTTTCCTTCTATATATCATTTCACTAAGAGACCAAAAGAGAACAGAGGGATGTTAACTCTGTAGGTTCTTAGGATAAAGTCATGTTTTGTTCCTCATTCCCTAAGCAAGATTGTAACTGCACAATGTTTTTGCCATCAACCCCTGGAAGATAGAGGAGCTATTTTATTCTGAATTACCATGGAGACTTCCAAAAGTCTTTAGGCAGATTATCCCAGAGCAGGGACAATGGCAGCCTGCATGTTTAGGAACAGGTGTAAATAGTTTTCAATTCTTCTGCAGAGACAGACTCTAAAAACAACTCCAGGCTGTCTCTCACATCTTTAATCCTTTTCCCAACTCAGTGGGAGCAAAGTTGACTCATGACTCCAGAGCTACAAGCCCTCAGTTTCTGGAAAACTTGTGGATTTGAGCTTAAGGAAAACAAATGTCAAGATGCCATAACCACAGTGATTTATATCTCTATTCATTATCGTTAATATTTTTCTTCCCTATCATAAATGCCTAGGAACTGCCACATGAAATCTAAGGAATGTTATTGCTCAAACAACAAAGGGAATAGAGCAAGTTAATGCATTTTATCATTTTACAGGAGGGAAACTAAAGTGAGTAAGTACCATGCATCATAAAAAGAATCATATTTTTTAAAAGCCAAATAGAGAGGTACTAATAAAAGTGAAGGCTTTCTTATTTCACTCAGTCGCCTGCAGAGAAAGAAGAGGGGGAGGCATTGAGCTGAGGGGCTTGGCCCTCCAAGCCAAGTATCATGCACAGATGTCTGGGTACTGCGTTTCAGCCTTCCCTTCTAGGGTCAGGAAAACATGCCCGGATGGGACAGCTGAGACCTTCCTAAAGGTTTGGAGGATTATGTCAACCTGTTAGAGTAAAAGGAAAGGAGATTCTTGGGGCCAGACATCTTCACTGCCAAAGATCTATTGCTGCTGCTGGGAGAGCCTGTCCCCAGCCTGATAGTATTGCAACTCACTTTACCAAAGCAGCCACTGTCTGTGACTGTTGCCATTAGAAACACTTCCACAGTCCAGACAGGGATTTTCTTGCTGCTAATCAGTGAAGGAGTAATTAGGCATGCATAGTTAATGGACAGTGGCTGTGGAGAAGGCACCAGCTTCCTTCTGAAGGGAATTCTAGTTGCACTAACATTATGACATGCAGGAGATGCTCTGCCCTCCATATGGAATGAAGCAAAGACCGTCAAACTCATCTGATTTAGGACTGTGAACCTGGATTCCTATGGAGATTTCAAAAGCACAAGGTCAGGACTCCTAGTTTGAAATAATTCAGCACTCCTTTTTCTTCAGCTGCAGATTTCCCTAGGAATCCTCTTTAATATTATGGCATCCATGGGATTGTGCTCATAAAAGAGAAAGACATAGATGTTTCTTTTAATGCCCTGAATACAGAGTTGACAAGTCAACTCATTATATTCTGCATATTTTAAAACATGATGTGGATATTTTTTTAGGAAAAAAAATTCTATAGTGGGTCACTATTTTATATTAATGATTTTCAGGGTAGAATTGTCTGATCAAATAGTGAAATAAATTTGTGTTTGTTGTTGCTGATGTACAATGCAACAGGACATAAAGGAAGAATGGACAGTTGAAAGAAACTAAGGACAGGAAATATGTATGAAGTGGGAAGATGTGGAATGCCATATCTGTAGTGAAACTAAGGGAGTTCATTTGGATTTCATACTGAAGAGATTATCTTTCATATTTTCCTAAAATAGTGCAATATAACACATTTTTCACAAAAAATAAAAGATGGAATCAGGTATTGAAGGAGACTATGCATATACTTTTGTTTTAGAGAATGGCATTGAGAAATAAAAGGATATATATATATATATATATATGTAAGGGTATGTATATATATATATATGTAAGCAAAATTTTTAGTAATAATTCTTCATTAGAAAAAAAGGGAGACATTTGGAAGAAAAAACGGGGTATTCTTTAAATAAATGAGCTCATTTTCCAGCTTTAAAAGTGTAGTTTCAAATTTGGCCAGCAGAAGGTACACTGTACAAAGGGCTGAGTTACAAACTAGGCTGGTACAGTGTACCATAAATCAGTTTGGGTAGTATGTTGAATTATGTTCTTAATCATGGAAGGATACTTTTGCTTGAAACTATTCTTACTCATATTTCTAGTGGTCTTTCTTATTTATGGGCATGTTGGAATGTGGCCAAAGCTTTTCCCCTAGGTAAAATGACAACATCTTAATTAGGAATGTTTGGTCTGTGGCATGAGTTGCCAGAGAGCAGTCCCATTGTTCTAATGCACAGACATCCATCATCAGCCTGCTCGCAGTGCCTGTAGCCTAGTGGTAGAAGCACAGGGCTGAAAGACCTCTGAATCATTTTTTGGATTCTAGCACTGTCTAGGTGTATAAAAACAGGCAAATCATACTTTCTCTTGTAGCTCAGCTATGTCATCTTTCAAGTGGCTCTCCCGATTCCTATTAGAATTATTGTGAAAATTAAATAAATTTAAATCAAAGGAATCACTTTTCCCCAAGAAAGGCATAAGATTAAAAAAAAATAAGATAATGTTGGTATTATCTTTGGAACAAGGAATTATATCAGATGGGCAAAATAGATGCTGTATTATAATTTTAGCTTTTAAGTTCTTCGCCATGTAATAGAAAATCTGTTGTAGGATAGGGCAAGGCTGCAATCTACTCATCTCAGAAGCTGCAGAGAACACATATCATCTGCTCAAGAAGTATTTCTGAATGCAAAGTAGAAGACTTAACAGAAAAATAACACAAGCAAAAAAGCTAACTAGAAATCTGTACTCTAAGAAACTACTAAATACCCATGAGAAGTGCATGGTGGAGAAAAGCTTTCCCTTTGAGTGTCTGAAACTGACATTATGGCTTTAAAGAAAAAGAAATTGGAATCTAGGAAAAATCTCAGTACATTATTTCAAACATCCCTAGTTTAAAGAAACTGATTATTAATTCTCATTTGTTACATATTTTCTAATATAAGAATTTGGGCTGTGAAGGAAACAAAATATGTGTGTGTGTCTCCTGTAGGATTGTGTGCCCATGTATTGTTGGAGGTGGGAAGAGTTCACAGCAAATGTGAGAAAGTGCTGATTTGTGTCATATTTTAGTGATTTCAGAAATAAGGAACACTCTCAACTTTCTGAAACAAGCTACACATCTTATGACAAAATATTTTGGTATTGTGGAGATTGGCAGTTGTCAAACTTTATTCAAAAGTATTTTAGTCTTTAAGCCTGTCACCTTTGTCAAATTCTTTCCAAGTGCAAAGCAAGTGCTTTCAAGAAAGACCTTGGCAAATATGAAGACTTGCTCTGTTGCCACTAGGTAAGAATGTTGAATTTTGAAAGAGCTGTCAAATCATGCCCTGAGTCACAATAAAAAATGATGCAAAGATCAAAAACATTAAGATATGTTTTAGATTAAGAAGACCAACTCCTTATTAGCAGTGTTGTCAAATCTGGTACTACTTACTGGGAGGGCAATAGCTAATGAAATGCAAGTGCTATTTTGAACCTAAAACATTTGAAAGATTAAAAAAAGTAAAAGAAGGTTGCCACTTATATTCTTCATTAATTTCTGTTGCCGGTTGTTTTTAAAGGGTAAATAACTGGCCACCCTTACGTTTCTATGAGAATCTTTTTTTTCCCCATTTGATAGCCTATGTTCTTTATTTTTTAAAATATTTGTTATTTTGGAATTGGTTAAGTCTTAAAAGAAGTTGTACAAATAATGCAGAGAGTTTCTGTGTATGGTTCATTCAGTTTTCCCCAATGATAACATCTTACATAAACATAATACATTGTCAAAACCAGGAAATTGACATTGGTACAATTATATTAACTCAAATACAGACCTTATTCAGATTTCACTAGTTTTTACATGCACTCTTTCTTCTCTGCCTTCTGGGAATCTGAGTTACCTAAATCTCTAACTGGTTATCAATAATAAATATTATGTGATACAGAAACAAATCATTGACCAGCAGTGACATTTAAAATGAGCAATGCTAAACCATAAGTCCCATCTGTTTTCACTTACTTCACAAGGTTCCCGTCTTTAGCCCACTTAATCATTCCAACTCCCTTCTCTTTTCAGACTTCCCTCCCAACACCAGTATTCAGATAGTAACTGCCTAAAACAAAGTTTGACATTTTAGAGTGTTTTATCTTTGATAAACTCAAGGGGATCATTTCTATAAATTCTACAGATGCTTTCTGACATTAATACTGACAAATTAAAGAAATGAACACAATTTGTAAATCTAAGAGCTTGTCAAGAATAACAGACATTTGTGTATTTCTACCTGGTGAACACCTGGGTTCAGCTCACTAAGGAACAATGAGCACCATTGTTTGGAATAGAAAAACCAGTCTAAAGGAGACTCTGCTGTTGCTGAATGTGGTACCAAGGCAGTACTTTGGCACACTTGAAGATGACATGCTGTTAAGTGTTTCATATTTAAAGAGTAGAGATATCATGGTCATTTGTGACCATTAAATACATCATATGTGTTCTTGTGGTTGAATTAAGTATCGTTGCAATTCAGTATTAATAATCAGGATTTAAAAAAAAGGTTTCCATAAAGGAAAAACAGACAGAGAGGCCATGGATAGATGAGAAAATCATTACTATTATGCACAAGTGGAGAAGAAATAGACCTAGTCAACTAAAATTATGTGAGCTAGGGACGCCTGGATGGCTCAGTGGTTGAGTGTCTTCCTTTGGCTCAGGGCGTGATCCTGAAGTCCTGGGATCAAGTCTCATGTCGGGCTCCCTGTGTGGAACCTGCTTCTGTTTCTGCCACTCTCTTTGTGTCTCTCATGAATGAATAAATAAAATCTTTAAAAAAAAAATTAGGTGTGCTAGATTGATAGTTTATTAAATGAAAGACGGCCATCTCTGGGACACCTAGGTGGCTCAGTGGTTAAGTGTCTGCCCTCAGCTTAGGGGCATGATCCTGGGGTCCTGGGATTGAGTCCCACATTGGGCCCCCTCCATGGAGCCTGCTTCTCCTCCGCCTATGTCTCTGCCTCTCTCTCTCTGTGTCTCTCATGAATAAATAAGTAGAATCTTAAAAAAAAAAAAAAAGAAAGAAAGATGGCCGTTTCTCTAAAATTCTTCAATGGGAGAGCATGAGACCAGGGCCACTTTCTGTAAGCTATCAGCTGGGTGAATTAAAAGAGTAAAAGTGGGATGTCCATAAGACAAATAACTAATTTTTTTTTTTAACTGCTGGAACATGAAAGCACCTTTTTGGGAGACAAACAATTTCTTTTAACTACTGCCTGTGTATCCAACCTATAGAGGAAAATTAAAAGATTGTAATAAATCTCTCTACTTCTGCAGCCCTGTGTCTCCAGGTTCTCAAGTTCAGACCAGACTAGTTAATAGCATCTATTTTCACTTCATTCACTTAGCCATAAATGAGGGCAAATGCTGTTGGGCTCTGGTTAGTCTGAGTGGGTAATGGCTGCTGGGGAGAGGCACTGTGAAGTTAGTGGGCCCAAAGGTTAGATTTATGACTAAGGGACACTTAAGTTGTTTTGAAAATGTATGCTGGCGGGAGCCTCCAGGTAACACAAGAGAATGAATAGTTTTGTAGGGATCTTTTTTTGGCTATATTATAGTTTGTTTATTTATTATTTATTTATTTATTTATTTATTTTTATTTTCCTTAATAAATAATTTTCCTGATGAGTTTGCATGAAAACATTCATGTCAATTCCAGGCATTAAGGACACTGAAGCAGAATACCTTGGGCATTTTAACTGGGAAAGGAAATTTACAGAACATTGTTACCCCCCTGGGCGCCTCTATCCTTTGTAGAAACTCTGGAGTCTATAGGTACAGAAGATTAGAACTTCTGTTTCCTCACACTTGCTATCATAGAGATTTATCCAAGTTTTATTTTACTGTTGATATGAGGAGGTGAGTTACTGGGATCAAGAGGTCTTGCATTTTAGGCTATCAAATTCAGTTGTCAAAAGAAAGGTTTTGTTGAATATCTGAAATCTGAAGACCAGCTCTAGGCAATCAGTAGTTCCAGATGAGCTAGTTATGGCCATGATAACATATAGATTTGCACTTGTCAAAATTAATGTATTTAGCTTCCTTTTATGAGGATTCATTATTTTCAATAATTAATAATAATAATAGCTACTATGTAATATGAAAAGAAATTAGATGCCAACAATAAAGACAGTCTTTTATATGCCAGAGTTTGCAGTTTGGGTTTAGATAGGCAAGAAAATACACAAGTACCATTGAGAGTTAGGTACAATAATGATACACAATGCCCTGGGCATACATAGATTATAGAACCCTAGAGGGAGAGAAGGGGATGCAAGAGCTTCTCAATTCTAATATTTAATATTTGTTGCATGCAGCATATAAAATGAAACCCACCCTTGAAGCTTTGATCATATTTATCTCTCTTCTCTGCTCCCAGGGTAACTGCTCTCTGTGTCTTTCAAGGACCATTTGCCTTATATTATCTTTTCATGTGTATTATTCAGTCTTCTGTGTTACATGGTGAGCCCTTTAAAGACAGAGACCTGCTTCCCCAGGCCTCAAGAGCTATAAGGTCACACTAGCAACAAATTTCACAATGCTTTACATGTGTAGTAGCAGAGAACTTGGTGTGTAACTCAAATTTTCAGGTAGTAATTTCTGAGTGTTCTTGGAGATTTTTTGATAAAAGCTCAACATGCAGTTCTCACATACCTCACTACATTCTCACTCTGTCATTGCACTCTACCTCCTGCTGCACCTGCTCTGCAGCATCCCTCCACCACTTCTACCTGCCTGCTAGTGACACACAGGCACCAAGGGTGCCATTTCTTCACATTGCTCACTTTGTGGGGATGGGTTCTGCTCTCAGGTCTCCCTTTGCTCCTTGAGCACTGATGCTGCTCTGGTTGTGGTCTTTATATCTTTGAGTCTCAAGTGAAACAGCTTCACATCTTTAACCACAATCACTCTCCTCATATGGTTAATCCTTGAGGAAAAGCCTGGAGACTTGCACCGCTCTTTCTTCATCACTCCCTATTTCCCCTAATCATAACCACCACTGAATCTAGTAGTTTTCCTCCCTCCTGTAAATCAATTCATGCAAATTGACACCTGAGGGCCACTAGATGCACTGCTTTATTAGTTACACTCCTTAGGCTTGGCCTGGATGCCTGCTACATGAGCATCACTGCTCATGATCTTCTATATATAATCTACACTCAATCAAGAGAAGTATTTACTAATTGATTTATAACCACATCTAATATGAAATAGCACCACCTAATAACATGCAGTTGAAAAAAAAAAAAGAACACTTTTTCTTGTACTTGGGAACCAAAGCAAATATATGTGAGTAAATGGCATAAAGAAAAAAATGCAACCCACTGTGCCACAAGACTAACAATATGGCAGTAATGTGTGCCTGCCAAACTGCCATCTCCACAAATTAATCTTTCATTTCATCTCTGGATTTACTGTCACACTTCGGCTGGGAGTACAGTTATGACTGAATTGAGATTCTTTTATATTCATTCCTCATGCTACAACATAATAAATATTTTTATTGCCAAAGTTTTCTTGATGCATATATTATTAGAAATCACAGAATTTGTCTCATAGTTGGCTACATGGAATCAAAAGAAGTAACATTCTTTAAAGTAAAGAGTACCTGAAGGAGGTTCACAGAAAATCCATATGAATATATTAAATATCATCAAAAATGCACACACACACACACACACACACATTGGCTCAGTCTCTGCTGCTTTACAAATGAAATTAGCTCCATTGCTTGCTTTATTTAGGTTCTATCCCAAAATTTCCCTACAATAGCTAATTTATTCTTCATTGAAAAGTTTTCATTAGTTATTGATACTAATCGAAATGAAAAGCAGAATATTGGCCTCCATTTACTGAAGGGCTTGGCATTTGTACATGAGCGTGTTGAATATAATGTCATGGTGTAAGGATAAGGATAATGCTTAATGCCAAATAATGTGTGAGAATTCTTATACCATATACATACAAGTAGATAATTATTACTGGAGAGCATGACAGATTAAATAACTATTTTTTTCATTGTGTTGACAGTTAAAAAGACACAAGAAACACAAAAGAGTTCTCAAGGCCTAGGCTCAAAACTTAGCATTGATTTCTACTTCATTCCATGGGCCAATGCAAGTTTAAGTAGTAAGCCTGGAATCAAGTGAAGAAGAAATATACTCTGCCCATGATGATGCCTTGGCAAATATAAGGAAGAAGGGAAGAATTAGGAAGTTAGTTAGATCAATATATTAGTCATATAATTTCATGTCATGTTTCTATTTCTAGTTTGCTTTTATGATGAGCAAACATGATTAGAAAACAGTGTTTTATTGAAAGCCATACTTAAAAAAGGTGAGGGAAAAATACCTGCTATAATGATTTCTAAGTATACTGTAAGGTCCACTGATGGACTATATGGAGCCTCTTGAAAAATAGTCCCGAGTCCTTTTTTTGTTGGTTTGTTTTTATTGAAGTGTGACCATGCTCTATAAACTTTTAGATTAATTTATTTTTTTGAGAGTTTATTTATTCATGAAGGAAACAGAGAGAGAGGCAGAGAGAGACACAGAGGGAGAAGCAGGCTCCCTTTGGGGAGCCTGATGTGGGCCTTGATCCCTGGATTCCGGGATCATGCCCTGAGCCGAAGGCAGACACACACTGAGCCACCCACGTGTCCCAACTTTTAGTTTTAAGTAGCATAAAGAGTATTGGTAAGTCATCTAGTGGGTTTCTAAAAGCAGGTCTTTCAAAAACTGGGCATAATTCAGTTTGCTGAGGGTTTTAAGTTCAACATTATAAAAAGTTGGACTGTTTTACCATATTAGCCTGTGAAGCTCCTAATGCATGTTGCAAAGGGAAAATTAGAATACTTACAATTTGGGGCAAGGATGCTTTGATATTAGTATTGTTTTGAATTGAGAATGATTTTGGATTACTGCTTTGCTTGCTTTTCAACTATAAATAACTGTTGATTTAGCCTAATCATAATTTATTTGTTGTGTGCTTACTGTTAGTAAATTTACTTGCAGCAGTAGTATTTAGACTTTTAAAAGTCTCTGTTATAAGGTACAGAGATGTTGTGCTTCAGATAATGTTCACTTATATAATTTGTTTTTATTGTGATTGTGCATAGTTCACATACACAACCGCCAGAAGATAAGGTGCAAAATGGCAATTTTCATAATAATGTTTCCTTGGAAAGTGGGAGTTGATTGATTAGAAAGAGTGCTATAGAATTGTCTGTGTAGCCTAATGGGATGTGGTTTGAGAGCCATTATTCTAGATCAAAGTACATGATATGATGAGTGTTAAATCAGGGAAGGCTATACATGAAGCCCAATATCTAAAAATTGCTTCAGTTCTCTCAAAAAAGTGGCTCTTTTTTCTCTCCTCACATGCAATAGGCAGAATTCCTGGTTACATATTTAATATTTCAATAACCAGACAATGTATAGTATAGGGGCTGCTATTTATGCAGTTCCTAAATTATTAGTGAAAATCCAGTCATTTGGTCAGTTGTACAGATACTTCTAGACACATAGATGTTTGGTATAAGTGGTTGAAGTTTTCACTTTTGATCCAGATGTTTTCATACTAATTAGTTGTTGTCGTTATGAATCTGATTTTTGCAAGTGTTGTTTTCACCCTTAATTCAGGTCTTTTAAAACTTCTGTGGACTCTTCAAGCTATAAGCATAAGTTTGCTATGTTGAAATCTGAAGACCTTAAGTCATGTATTAGAATAGGTGATACTGTAAAATAGCCCATATTTTGGAGTCCGGGAGAAAAATGTCAAAAAGCAGATTAAGAATTGTATAATGTAGGCAAGTCACTTAGCTTTGGCAAAACTTTGCTTTCTCACAAATGACATGGAGAAAATGCCTGCTTTGTAAGTATGTTGTAAAGATTAATGGCGGTATATGAACTATGATTTTTATTAAATTTTCTTAATAAATAGCTTAAAATTGATTAATATTACTTCCTTAAGTTAGGAAATGACTAGATGTTGCATTGGAAGTCACTATTTCAGTTCCACTAATAGAATGAATGAATTCTTGTATTAGAATGACTACTCCTCCATGTTTGCCCTCTCCATGGCTTTCAGATCTTAATCTTATAACAATCAGTCTAGAAGATGTCCTGAAAATGACAGCTGGATTATACTAAAGAGAAAGAAAAAGATAATGAGAGAAGGGAATGAAGTCAGGTATATAAGCAATTATAACTGTGATTGGAAGAGGAAGTTTGAGGTTGTCTATAGTAGAATCAATGGACTGTAGTGACTATTCTCTTTTCATTCCCAGAAAAGCATAGGCTAATTCTCAGTTCTTTGGGGATGGTGGTTCACCAATATTGAGAGGGCGAATTTTTTTCGCAAATGTGCTGAATTACTACTAAAGACAGGTTTATAACTGGAGGTGGTATAAGCAAAAAACTAACATAAGACTCTTCTTTTTAGAACAGAAATATCTTAAAAACTTCTTTCTGTGGAAAAAAAAGATAAATTGATAATAGTTTACAACCTTTTATGTGTTGCAAGGTAAGAAAGTGCTATGCAAAGGATTAAGAGAGACAAGTTACGGTGTCGTATCAGTGTTTTGAATTTTGTTTTCTGCAATTTTACAAGTGCTAAAACTAAAAGTAAGTATAATTCCACTGTTATTTTAAAAGTGTGCTGAGATACTGTAGTCATGGATACCATATCACTATAATTGATGAAATGGTTTTGAATCAACTTACAGGCTAATATCTTTAGTAATGAGTTAATGAAGTTAATCAGGCTTGGACACAGACTTTGTATTCTTTTTTTTTTTTTTTTTTTTAATTTTTTTTTTTTTTTTTTTTTTTTTTTTTATTTATTTATGACAGTCACAGAGAGAGAGAAAGGCAGAGACACAGGCGGAGGAAGAAGCAGGCTCCATGCATCGGGAACCTGACGTGGGATTCGATCCCCGGTCTCCAGGATCGCGCCCTGGGCCAAAGGCAGGCGCCAAACCGCTGCGCCACCCAGGGATCCCAGACTTTGTATTCTTAATAATATATTTCTAATTATATACACATACCCATATACATATGTATAAGTACATATACAAATATGGACACTTATGAAATAGATATATATTTGTAATATATGTTTGTTTTCCTTTAATAATTTATTCCTTCAGCTGGTGAGATGTAACTTTACTCTGCATTTCTATAGTATGGTTCTGTTTCATTTATTATTGCTGTGTGACAACATACTCCAAAACTTGTTGATTTAAGCAGTGGCCCTTTTATTTGTTCATGATTCTTGGTCTAAGCTAGGCTTCTGCTTTATCTCCCTGTGGGTCCATCTGTGGATATGTTTTTCAGGTCAGCCTGAGTCTGGGTTTAGCATCTTTCTTTCCAGTGAGTCTCCAGGACTTTTCTCTACATAACTTCTCCATTTGATTCTTTTTGTGGGCTTTCCATCAAGATAGCATGACTTACATAGAGATGGGGTTGTGATCAGGGTTCCCAAGAACACACAAAATAAGGAAACAGACCTTCTTAAGGTCTAGGCTAGAAACCAGCTAGCATAATTTATAACACAATTTCTTGATTAAAAGAAGTTACAGCAAAAAAAAAAAAAAAAAAAGAAGTTACAGGAACAGACTAGATTCAAGGATGAAGGCATTACATAAGAATGTACTTATTGAAATCATAAATAATGGGGGGCATGATTCACTGGAATCTAGTAGTGTGCCCTCTGTACCCTAATGATTTGCATCCCTCCCACATGTAAAATACATTCACCTCTTCTCCTGGACTATCAAACATCTCATCCCATCAGTGCTTCAAGAGGCCTGAGGTCCAGGGTCATCTAAATTATGTCCAAGAAATAAGACTTCTTGGTAAAATTCCATTACTTTCAGAAAATATTTTAACTAAAAAGACACATTTCTTTTCCATATCTACCAAACATTTCATGATAAGACAGGGAAACAACAACAAATGGAACAGACATTCCCACACAAATGAGAGTGCAGTGGGACCGCCTGAAGATAAAGCACTTAGTAATTCCCAGGAATTTGGAATTCAGCAAAGCACTTAGCACCATCCTTCCTCACCATACTCTGGGATGGGAGATGTGAATTGGTTGGGACTGATTTCTGTTCCACATCACATTAGAATGGTTATTCCTGTTGCTTGATGTTGTAACGTGGGCTTTTAACTTTTAATGATTAACTTTGAATAAGAAGAGGTCAGTGTTCTCCCCTGGGCAGTTTTCTTAAGTCTGCTTCCTCACATTATAAGTTTTGGAATTCAGAGGCTCATTTGTATTTTGTACCTTCTCTGTCCCTTTTAGACCAAATTTATAATTTCTCTAAAAATGTTAAGGATCCTTTAAAATTTAAATTGCATGTACTCTATTGGACAAGATCTATGCCCACAAATCTCTGTAAGATAGACCTAACTTCACATAGTCCTAGAGCCCCTGGAAGCCATGAAACAATATATACTCAGCATCTCCAGAAGTTCTTCTAGGGAACAGTGTCTACAAGGCATGTCTTTAAAATCATTTTGAAGCCCCTTTTTCTCTGAGAGGGTCTGAGAGGTTCTGCCTTAAGTCATTTTTAAAATGTTTAGAAAGAGACTTACAGCCATGTTGTTGACTTGATTTTCCTCCTAAATTTGTTTTTGATTTTTGTCCTGGATTTGATTTTTGCCTTCAGGCCATTTGTATTTTGCAAAACTTTTGCTAAATACAGATGCTATGAATGCAAAGTTTTTATTTTTTTATTTATTTTTAATTTTTATTTATGATAGTCACAGAGAGAGAGAGAGAGGCAGAGACACAGGCAGAGGGAGAAGCAGGCTCCATGCACCGGGAGCCCGATGTGGAATTCGATCCCGGGTCTCCAGGATCGCGCCCTGGGCCAAAGGCAGGCACCAAACCGCTGCGCCACCCAGGAATCCCAAAGTTTTTATTTTTTAACCCAGCATATTCAGATTGGAAATGTTTCATGTAGATTCCATTAGAAAATGAAAAGAAGTTCCTTCTTTAGTTCATCCCTCTCTATAAACTCTCATGCATAGGAAAAATAGGCCAATAAGTAGTTGCAGCATTCTCCATGGAAATGTTCTTAGCAAAATTCTTAAGCTTATTAGGAACATTTGTTAATTATCATAGGTGACAGTTTCTTTAATAATCCTGTCAGTAAATAGTTTGAATCCTTTTCCTTAATCTCAAGTGAGGTTTCCTTACTTCTTTCCCAGCTTCTCATAGTACTCTCCTCAGAGTCCTTTGATCTTCTTCCTCCCTGCATGTAAAGTCAATGCCACAGTTTCAGGTTTTGTTTTAGCAATTCCCTCTGTTGTCAGGTGTCAGGTTTTACTTTAATTATGTATGGTTACATATCAAACCACCCCCAAGTCAATGAATTAAAATAACACCATTCTATTTACTCACAGTTCTTCAATCAGGCTGGGCCCAGCTAAGCAGTTCCCATGTTCTTGTTAGCAGACATTTGTGTAACTGCATTTAGCTGTCAGGTCCCCTGGAGTCTGGCCTGAGCTAGAATACTAGAATGGCCAAGACAGTCCCTCTCTCCTTCTCCCCTCCTCTTCATATCTTATTTCTTATATCATATCATATCATATCTTATTTCTCCTCCCTCTCCCCTCTTTCTCTCTGGGTATGTGCAGTTTCAGGAGCTCTACTTCTCCACATGGTCTCTCCATTGGTCTCTTCTGGGCAGATAGCCGTAATTTATACATGGAAACTCAATGACTCAGCACCTAAGAACACCAAAGTGAAAGCTCCCGGGCATTCTTTCAGTTAAGTACTGGAACTGGCACAATATTACCTCTACCACATTATCCATATTTAAAACAAGTCCAAGGCCAGTCCATGTTTAGGAGGAATGTGAATCCCATGAGACAGGTGTCACTGTGATCCTACCCATGTAAAAGAATGTCATATATCTAAAGCAAAAACATTTTTTTCCATCTAAATTGGATTCATTCTTCTAAAATCCTCTTGCTAGATTTGATGTATTCCTAGGCATAGAGAAGTCTACTGTTTGATGGCTTCCAGTTATTCCATCAGGGAACTTGAGGTGTTTAGACCACCCATAGTCCAAACAGAGAAGAGTCTTGTGAGATTCCTCTTAATTGTCAAAACAGAGCCATTGGAGTCTAACTGACATAACAGTGACAGCTCCTGGGGTGAGGGAGTATAATAACCAAGGACAAGAAAGGTTAATTATCCTTTTAAGATTTAGATAGCTGAGAACAATAGCTGCTCTAACATCTTTCTGAATAAATTAATATTGGTTATTTCACCTATACGTGTGTTGGTAGGTAGGGGGTAGTTAATATTGATTGGAAGATATAGGGGCAGAGAAGAAATTCAAAGAGAAAGAGGGATCCAAGAAGCCCATAGTTAAAAGAACTTGAAAACGTAGTCCTTGGACAACTCTTATCAATATAAATGACTAATTTAGAGACACCAAAGCACTTGTGCAATTTTCTTTTAGGTAATATTATATTCAGTTATAAGGATGATGGAGATGGAAATGATGGAAACAATTTGAAAATATCAACTATTTTTTCTCCCAAATGAAAGCTTGTAGCTTGTTTTTATAAATAAACTTTTATTAGAATAAAGCCACACTCATTCATTTTCATATTTTCTATGGCTGTTTTCATGCTATTATGCCAGAGTTTAGTAGTTTAAATACAACCATATGGCCTCCAAAGCTGAAAATACCTTTTTTACAGAAAAAATTTGCCCACTCCTAATCTAGGCAAACTCCTGAAAAAGAAAAAGGTCACCTGTGAAAACATCACTTATTGATCCATCTTCATATAGGTCAAATGACTAAGATGCAGCTCCATTTCTAGAGGATCTTATTATCTAATTAGAATGTTAATGATATGCTGATCCAGGAAAGCATACCTTTTAGGCATTTGGACATGTAGTCTTTAATTCAGTAAAGCATATTGGAGAAGATTTTCATAAATACTTTCAGCAATCGAATGTCCCAATTCATAATCTCATTTAGAAATCTTAAAAGAAAAAGCTAATATTCAATTCCATTGGAAAATTAATAAATATAATTAATTGAAAGTTTGTTCAAACCCTAATTTGTTCTTTATTTTCCACCTTTAAACTAATAACTCACTTCCCAGGTATTAATCATTTAAAATATCAAAAACATATATATATGCAAATATTGACATCAGAATAAGTACAAGAACAATTTTCATCATCCTGCCAGATTAAAAAAAAACATTATTAATGTTTTCAAAATCCCCAATATAAAAATAACAGCCAACAATTAAGTCATTGCATTTTGAGCAGAATCATCAGTATAGGCAAAATTTCATAAATTAATTACCATTATTTAGCATTTGGGAGACTTATATCAGCCAAAATGATACTCATTTTGGGAAAAGTTTCTTTAAAAAATAATCTTATGTAGTGACAACACTTCTTGAGAAACTATTATATGCTAAGCACTGTGCAAGAAGGGTATATTCATTTTACAGATGAAATTTATGGATCATAAGAAATTAGACAAAAATAAGAGAATACTGCTAGATATGATTTAAATCCAATGTCTGTGCTATTTCTGCTTTGCTATCTCTGAGATTATGTAAAGGAAGGAATGAAGGTAAGTTTCCATAAAGGGTTATCTATGTCATGAGGAATTTACAGCACTTGTGTTAGGGTGTAGATTCCTAGAGGGAAAGAACCTCAGTGTATGAATTTTGCTTCTTACAGTTTATTTCATTATATCTCCTGTAAATAGGATGGTTGGTGTTTGCGGAGGTGAGAAAGTACCTTTGGTTTTATTTCAAGTATTACTGCACAACTTTTCAAGAACTCACATAAACAATGATGTATATTTTCAAAACAATTTGTTTTGTATTCCAGAAATATGAAGACATTCTTCTAAAAGCATATTAAGTTATTAATCTATTGGACTTACTTTATAGGCACTGCATGAGGCTTATAGTTCAAATGTCTAGCTCTCCTTGATCTTCATTAATTTGAGTGAGAATTTATACCTGAGGTGACTGTCAGCAATCTTGGCTTTCTGGACATTTTTCTGTGCTAACTTCAGGCTTATAACACCTCTTTGTAATAATTTTTCCTTTCATATTGAGTCACAAATTATACAAGGTAAGTATATTAATTGGAGTAAAGTTTGACGATTCCTAGGCCAAATCCACGAGTTGTCCATATCCTTATACTTTCTCATCCTGCATTCCAAAAGGCTTCTCTTACCACTAGGTCTAAAAGGCATAGATGCAAATTCTGACTTCTTCGAGTACCTATTCCCAAAGCCCATGCCTGCATCTAGCTCTTCATTTTTCAGTCAACTTCAACACATGTTTTTGGGCCAATATCTATAATCCTTTATCCCAGTCTTTTGGTTGTACTTCCCTCTAAATAAAATTCCTATCTTCAAGTGGAGCAGGTGATTGAGTCTATGGCAGAGACTGCTAAGTGTGCACTAAACCTATTTCCTTTATTAGGCACACAGCTAGATTACATTTCCCAGGATATCTGTGGCTAGGGGTGGTCTTTTGACGTTTCAACTAATGTAAAGTGAGTGGAAGGAAAGTATGCCAGTTCCCAGGCGTGGCTCATTAAATCGCCTCCCTATCTGATTGCTCTTTTTTCTTTACATTCTAGTTAGCTATCAGCTCCTTGGGAAACCTAGGTATGTGGTGAAGATAGTGGAGCTTCTGTTAGCTTAAGACACTGGATGACTGCAACTGCCTCGTACAAAAAAACACTATGTTCTTGCGTGGCTTTATCCTGAGTAAGGAATAAACTATGGGTTAAATATCATGGTTTGTTATTTGGAGGCTAGAATAAAGCATTAATTATTCAGTGTTAAAATAGATTCTGCCAAATTAAAGATTTTTTTCCCTTTTATACCAGCTTAGGGAGATATTAATTGGCAAGCACTAATCGCTAAATTAATCAAATGTACACATGAATAAATAATGCATCCTATCCTTATTTGTGTTGCTTCTCAGTATGGCTTATTATTGATATATATAAATATAAAATTTGCAGAAATAAATAATGTTCAGTATTTTTAACTAGATAAGTAAAATATTTTTATAATACATAGACAAGTATTTATGAGTAAGTATATGTTATATTATGAATATGTATATAAATGGCAAATGTATTATTCTTTTAACTACTACATAGAACTGCTATGCCAGGCACTGTGCACAGTCCCGAAAATACAACAGAATGCCATCAGGAAAAGTTACATCTTTGTGGGCCTTACATTATAGTGGTGGAAAAAGAAAATTATTTTAACATATCAAATAAATATTTAGTATTATTAATTATTCAAGTAATTATTTGTTTTAATATCTTTATATAGTTATATTCTTAGATCTCGTTCATCATATGTGATGTAAATTAAGACAGCCTATACCAAATGATATTTAATAATGCATAGTATGTCTGCAGTCTTAATGACAACATTCACAGTTTAACAGTATTTTAAACAAATCACCTTTATTTACTTTATTTATATATGGTAGTTGTTGTACCTTTCTGTATAATCATATTAACTTGGTTGAAGTAAATAATTTTCACAGATAAATTTTAAATAAAACTCTCATATATGGTTATGGGAACATATCTATATAATGATTCAGTACATAAAGAAGGGGTTGAATAGTTCTCTGTGCCTGCCAGTCTTCTCACATAGCATAGATATTTGTGGTTTTATCAAGGACAATATATTCTAAATAAATATAACTTTAAAATGACTTGCACAATTGTTCCTGTCTTTGTCCTTCATATTGAAATCAAATATAAGTTACAAAGCCTAACACACTCTGTTCTCCTCTGTGAAGTTTTTCTTAATGACTTTCTCACTGATTTTCATGGCAGGTATATCTGCTGTTCTCACTGCTCAGCCATCAATATTTGTTTTCAATTATTTCAACTTCCAATTAAGACAGACAATCATGGGACTTCTTGCATTGCTCAATTTTTGTCCAGGAAGCAGATTTTTAAACTTAAATGTTTGGCAATAATTGAGTGCAGATAAATGCTTCATATCTTCAAATATACTAATGGACAAAATACAGATTAATTGGTTAATTAAAATAATTTTAAAGGTACTTAGATATTATGCCAAGGGCACACTTTAGGAATACTAATATGAAGTTATCAGTACTTCAGAAAATACAATAAAACAGTTCAGTATAGTAGGAGATACTTCAAGGCATTTTACCATGAGAACTTAGTCCTCAAGCAAAGAAAGGCTAAAGAAGTCAAGAGTAAATTTTCACTAAGATGATGAGATTTTCTGATCCTCTTTAGTAGAATTCACAGTAAGCAGCCCCACTTGTTATTCTAGCTGGTGTGGATTTTTCTCCAAATTATCAGAGCCAAAAGGCTCATTTTATCATTTTAGCATGTCTTAGAGGCAATAATGCCAAAACATTCTGACTTAAAAAGAAAGCATTTCTAAGAGTGTGCAAGTGGATTTTAAAAAAATACTTCTGGTTATTCATTTTATTACTCATTTGTAGATATTTAACATATAAATGTATCTATTCTGTCCTTTCATATATATGCAAGTACTAATTAGTGCTCTAAGATATGTTAGCATTGTGCAATCTCAGTTCCAACTTCTCACCTATCCACATAATCCACTTAGTGAAATAATCTAGGTAGGTGGTTGACCCTCCACCAAAGAATCGTGGTTTATCGGGTCCTTTTAAAAATATATTTTGAAATATTCTATATAAAAGCTTATATGCATAGTTTAAAAAATAAAAAAATAAAGTTAATGTTCCTTATATACCCCCCGATATATTCCCTTTCCTTACTTACAAGATAACTACTCTTCTGAATTTGAGACTGATCATTTCCATGGATTTCCTTATTATTTGTATCATGTAAGCATATTTCCTCAACATTGTATGATTTGCATGCATTTGAATTTTATATATACATATATAAGTCATGTCTTTTTTCAACTTGCTCTTCTTTTCCCAATATTATGTTTGTAAGACTAATGCCTGTCAATACATGTAACAAAATTGTAAAGTTACTAATTTTTTAAATATGTTATTTTGGGGGGAAGGAGTTATATTGTTAGACTGTATTTGCTAGCCTTTATAGATAAGTATGACCATATAATTGAGGTCTGTGTAATGAAACACGAATAGAAGTGATGAGATATTTCTGATCCAAGTGTTTTAACTAACTCTGACATCTTTTCATTTCTGCTTGCAAGATGAAGATGATGACAGGGTCCTAGATGATGGTGGGAACCAAAAGATGGAAAAAGCCTAGTTCCTAAAGTGCCACTTGGGAGAAAAGCTGACAGCTGATGAAGAATATCTGTTTTAGATGTTTTATAAGTAAAGAAATAATTATCTATAGTATTTGAACTATTATACACAGGGTCATAGCTAATACGATACTTACAGCTTTAGCTCTTCTGTTATATTACTCTGTTTCAAGTACAAATATACCCCATTTATTTATTCATTCTTATGTTAGGACTAGTACTCCTAGTTTTTCATTTTTTTATGAACAATATTGCAATAAATAACATCATACGCATCTCTTTGGACAAAAGTACAGGATTGGTACTGAGATGTATATAAATGTGATTAAAATATAGGCTGAAGTTAAACTACTGCATCTTCCAACTTACTAGATTTTGTCAAAGTTGATCTCCACAGTGCTTTGGCATCTTAAGATCCCACTGGCTGTTTTTTATATTTTTGGAATGTTTTGGATGCTGAAAAATCCTGAGATTCTTTTCTGAGATACAGAGCTTTAATTTTTTTTAATCTTTATTATATCATTTAAATCATTATGATATCACTAGTGCTTCATTGGCTGTACAATGGGGTAGAGAAGAAACAACAGTGATTGCTAAATTATTATCTACCAGTCATTAATATCACCTAATAATCTCATCAACTCTGGAAGGTAATCAGGATATCAGAAAAGATTGATCTTGGGGGTACCTGGGTGGCTCAGTTGGTTAAGCATCCACCTTTGACTCAGGTCATGATCCCAGGGTCCTGAGGTCAAGCCCCACATGGGGCTCCCTGCTTAGCAGGGAATCTGTTTCTTCTCCCACTCCCCTGCTTGTGCTCTTTCTCTGTAAAATAAATAAATAAAATCTTTGGGGGGGGATGGGGAGAAAAGATTGATCTTAAAATAAAAAAAAGACAAAGCAGTCCCTGAATATGTTATTATACTTATCAAAAGAATAGGAATTTACTTTTAACTTCAAAACTATAAAAAATCAATTTAGTGGGTCACTCTCAACATTTGTAAAGAAGTAAATAAAAAAAATCAGATTGTGAAACACATAGTCAATACTGTTTTTTGTTTTTTTTTTCAGTACTGTTATTTTAGAATTACCATGAAGGGGAGGCTTTACAGATTTGAAACCACTAAGTTTAAATATTTCTCCAGAGGAATAGATACCAAAACTATGTCAAAATACAAATAAGAAAATTAAGTATTTGTGAGAAACCATATATTGCTGTTAGGAATTTCATAAATTGATAAGAAAATTTCACAGTTTCATAAATTGATAAAATAAATTACTAAGTTAAAAGGGACAAAGAATATAAACATCACAGAAGAAAGGACAGTTACATTTTAGCTGAACAAATGAAAATATTCTAATCTCACTTATAATTTTAAAATAATGAAAAATTAAACATCTATTTACTCCTACATTTCTTTCATTCAAATAAGATAATTTTAAAGTGCATATATTGAAAAAATATGGAGAAATAGAATCTCTCATAAATTACTTGAATTTGTTCAGAAGATTTTTGATGGGTTACATAAAAATGCTTTAATAATGGTTACATTCTAGAAATAGGACTTGTTTTTTTTATGAAAAAGATGTTTTCATTATGTACTGTTTATTCTTTGTATTCTTTTTATCATGTGCAAGTATAAATTTTGGGCTGTGGTACTTTGATACTTGGATTTTCATTTAACTAATAGCAAAATATGAAGCATATTAGCTTACTGTTGCTGCCTAACAAATTACCACACATGTAGTGGCATGAAACTACATGTATTTATTATATAAAAGTTATTCATAAATTAGGAGTCCAGACAAAGCTTAATGGAATCCTCTGCTCTCAGCTTTACAAGGATATTATCAAGGTGGTAATTGGGCTGTGTGTTCTGATAAGGAGGCTCAGTTGGAGAAAAATCTACTTCCAAACTCACTCAGGTTGTTGGCAGAATTTATGTCCTTGGGGTGGTAGGACTGAAGGCTCCAACTTCTTGTTGGCTTTGGTTGGAGGCCAACCACCTTTAGCTTCTAGTGTCTCTTGTCACTTGGGTTTCTTGAACATGGTTGTCTACTTCATCAGATCTTAAAGGATAATCTCTAAATAGTATTTGAGAGTCTTTAGACAGAGATTGCTAGCAAGGTGAAATCTTATATAATATTATTATAAGAGTGACCTCCAATCATATTTACCATATTTCTCACTGGTTAGAAGAAAGTCATAGGTCTCACACACATTCAGTAGGAAGGAAATAATGCCAGAGTTAATACCAGGAGCATGGGGGCTATAGGGGGCCTAAAATTTATCCAGAACATGAAGGAATATTTAATATTTAATAGAAAGAAATGTAATGAGTGGCTGACATGATAACTATTCTAAAATAAACCATAATTATTTAAATAAACAAAAAACCCAAACAATATCTTAGTGTTTCTTATATGTAATAGTCTTATATTTAGTAATTCAAATTGAATGTATTATATGCTTTAGATAAGTTATTTCTCTCTACTTTTCAAGATTGTCTGAAAAGTCCTTACAATAAATAGAGTCAAAATTTTAAGTACTTTAGATTTCTAAATATTTGGAGACCATTCATGAGATACTCATGAAAAGTTTGAATATATTCCTAGTTGCTTCCTTTGTAATCAACTTCATAACTCATGGATGCTATAGAAAGGCAAATTTAGATTTTTGGAATTTAAGCTGTGCTGAGATAAATTTCAAGACAGCAGGAGATATAATTCAGAGAGGTTATGTGAATAATTAACCTTTGGAAATAACACTTGCTATGTGAACACACATATCAATAAAAATAATTACCAGATTCTATTCACCTTTAGCCAAAGATTGCAGTGGGTAATTTAAAGAACAATTTGAGATTTGCATATCAGTCAGAGTGTTACCTTTTCTCTGGTTCTTGGTATTAATAATATGCCAAACAGGAGAGCTTCTGTATTGGTGTGTAAAAAGGGACATGGTGATCATTTGATTGTCAAACAGTAGCAACCCTTTCATCAGAAACAAAACAAAACAAAACAGTTTTGGGCTTTATTTGTAGATGGTTTAAGACAATAAGCTGATTTCATAAGGTATAGATGTTACTCCTTCAATGACAAAAGGAATTTTCTAACAAAAAGTCTGACAAGGAGGAAATGGTGTTGTTATAAGAATAGAAGATTTGCCATGAGTTTATTTGTCAATACAGTCTTTACACAGAATAAAACAGGGATATAAACAGACACCTTTTTTGGTTGTCAAGCATTCAAATAGCCTTTTAATTATCCAGTCTGTTTTAGACACAATTGAAATTCTCTTAGCTTTTTAACTCTTTCTCTAGCAGATTTAAAATAACTACCATCATCATTTATTTAAATGCATTTTATTTTTAATTTTTTAAAAAAGATTTTATTTATTCATGAGAGAGAGAGAGAGAGAGAGAGAGACAGGCAGAGAGAGAAGCAGGCTTCGTGCAGGGAAGCCCGACATGGGACTCAATCCCGGAACTCCAGGATCATGCCCTGGGCCAAAGGTGGCGCTAAACCACTGAGCTACCTGGACTGCCCTAAATGTATTTTAAAAAGGTGTTTTCCTCATGTATTCATTATTCTTTGTATTCTTTTTATCATGTGCAAGTATAAATTTTGGGCTGTGGTACTTTGATACTTGGATTTTCTTTTCTATACAACTTTACAAATAGCAATTTGAGAAGGAGAGTTTGGGTGACTCATAGTATAACAGCAGGATGGGCTGAAACTTGAACTCTGGACTCTCTTCAGCACGTCCTTCCTCACCTTTCTGTATGTGGTTAGGTGGCTTACATTTGTGACTTAATAGCAACATGAGGACAGAGCGGATTGCCCCAATCCTAGACTTGATTCATAATAGGCAATGAACTCATTACTGTGAAGAAATGAAGTGTGAATCCCCTGTCATCAGGTCCCTCCTACTGGTAGGAGAAGAATAACTAGCTATGAGACAAGGTGCCTGTGATTTAATCTTGCATTCCTTCAAATATAAACCGTATCCAATAATAAGATTTTCTGTTTTTGTTTGTTGGAAAGACTGAGGTAATGCATATTATTAAATAAATATTGTAGTGAACAAGTTAAATAAGCAGAAACAATTTTATTTAGTCTGTTGCAACAGGGGAGAGATTGAACTTTATAGGGTTTAGGACATGCTACCCCAAGATATGGCATGTTGGCACATCGTATATTTTAAGCTGAAAAATTTTGAGGAAATATCAGAAACAAGGTCAATTTGCCTTTCTCTTCTGCTTACTCTTCTTTCCCATAACACAATATAACATCCTCATGAGAGAGGAACCCTCCCATCCTTCTCTCCAAAGGTTCTCCAAGAAGAACCCTAATAAACAGATTTTGCCAAGTACTCTCCAGTTTATTACATTTTCTTCATATTTCCTAACCTGACCTATTCCTCTACAACTCTGTACTCTTCATGGAACCCAACATAAAAATACAAAGCTCTCTTTCTTTGGGTTTTCATTTCCTTTTAAAGTCTCTCATCATGTAAAATTTATATTAAATAATTTGTATGCCTTTCCCATTAATCTCTTTGTAAGTTTAATTTTCAGACCTGACCAGGAATCTTAAGAGAGTCAAGCAAAACTTTTTCCTCCCCTCCCCAGACTCAATTCCTTTGAAACATGGTGGTAGAGTTGTTAAGTGCTAAGGTAAGCTAGTGGGAAAGTACTGGTAGGTGTGAGGAGGGGTGATGTTTGTCAGTATGATTAGGCCATTTGTATTTGTAATTGGTGTTTATTTAGTCAGGCTCCTACTCACAAAGACTGGAAGATAGGTACATTGTCTTTACTGATTATTACATTTTTGAAGAGATGGTTTGCAGGTCCTTTAAGAAAGACATTTCCAAATTGTCAAACAGACAAGAGACTGGGAGAAGGTTTCAAAGGGCCAGAGAAAAATTTACAATTGCAAGTTTTCTTCTGTAAAGGGAGGTTAGGAGCCTGTAGTCTGGAAGAAACCTATCTGAAGTTTAGTAAAGCTAAGGGGATTGTTAAGTCAGTCTTAATCAATATACTTTATTACAATGATTTATATTATGCCAAGATCTATACTTAACAATAAACATCATAATTATTATTGAAATTATGACTTTGAGTAGGCTTGCTTTCCTTCTTAGGCTGTTTAATTTCAAATCATAGATCAAATGTTGGTATGCAATATAGATAAAGAAATGACAAGTATTTAGAGATGATCTAGTCCCTTGCCATTGTAGAGTTGAAGAATAGGTGATCCATTATAACAGTTTCTGAATAAATACATTCTTGAGTCAGAATTTTGACACAGACAAATAATTTGTCATGACAATTTCTCCAAAGAATATCAAAACAAAAAATGTATTGGTAAAGGAAGAAAGCAAGTTAGACTAACGTGAACTTCGGAGGGTCATGTTGATGAAGTCATGTTTAAAAATTAGGCTAATCTGAGTTGCTTGGTTACAATCCTGTACCTAAATTGAGAAGCCTTCCATATTGATGTTTTATTTTTTAAAATTTAGTTATTTTTAAAGATTTTATTTATTTGTTCATGAGAGACACAGAGAGAGAGAGAGAGAGGCAGAAACACAGGCATAGTTAGAAGCAGGCTCCCCCCAGGGAGCCTGATACGGGACTAGATCCCTGAACTCCAGGATCATGCCCTGAGCTGAAAGCAGAGCCCAACCCAACCGCTGAGCCATCCAGGCGTCCCCATACTGATGTTTTAGAGGAAAAAATTCTTGCACTTTGGTCTCGTCTCAACCTTACCTGTAGCCCCTGTTTAGAAAAGGCTAGGAGACAAAACTATAGCAATAGGTATCCAACTATCCTAAGTTCATTTCGCTTCTTCACAGAATAGAGAATAAAAAATGTTATTCTTTTTTTCCACCAGTAACCAGAAAACAGGATTTGGGTAATTGTTTTTACTAAATAAATTACATTAACTTCTGAGCCAAGAATATGACAAAATCATAAACATGAAATTCTTTTAATTTGAGATATTAATACCTGACTCCTTTTCCCATGCAGCATTGCTTCACTCTGAATAGAAGTGAAAACTATTCTTTTTTTCCATTCTCTATTCTTTGTACTTATGTTTTATTCTTACCTAGAATGCTTCCTTCTTTTACCTGTCATTTAGGTAAATGAGACTAGGAAGACGAACATCATTTGGAATTGTGCAGACTGATTTATATTTGTCTATTCAGTTCATTCTCAAAAGATATCAAAATAACCCTAGTGGATCATTACCATTATTATTTTAATTTTGCCTTCGAGGTGACTGAATTTCAGAGATATTAATAATATGTCTGTGTCCTCACACACCATTCTGTGAAGCTCCCTCTTTACATTTTACCTTGTCTCTTCCTGATCCCATTTTAACATTTCTACCTCCTTTTCATGGAGGTAGAGCAGCAATGGCTAAGAATGGCTATACTGAAACATTAGGTTTTTCTACCATTAGAGATGATATAAAGAAAATCCTATTTCCTAAGCAATAACATTCCTCATAGAAAGACTTATTTTCTTAGATGAGTAGTCTTATTAGCTACTTTGGATGAGAGGTAAGACCTATAAGAAATTTCTTAAATGATACAAGATAATCAGTGAGTTAATTTGTAAGTTAAAATATAAAGTGGCTATTTTCTTGGCTTTCTTTACACAGTAGGGTGCATAAGAGGTCAAGCTGAATTATTTAGAACATTAGACGAGATTAGACTGTGATGAGAAAGAGGGAGGGATGTAGGATTCTTTCATTCTATTGGAAGAATAGCAGTGACGTCTAAGTAGAAGTTTGTTTTGACTTTATTCTTTGTGGTATGGTTGACTTCTCTCGCCTATCTGCCTGTGACATTCTCAATAAAAATCTCTTTTCTTCTTAATATATTGAGAAAATGGATATGTTATTTTTTTTCACACAGAACAAATTACTGGCTATGGCCCTAAAGCTGTTTTAGGGAAGTCCTCCAAGATCTATGTAAAACTTAGGAGGCATTCTTAGGACTCTATCACATGTGTTTTATCTGTCTTTTCTCATCTGTTAGTGAAGAAGAAAAAGACCAATGTATTCAAAAAGAAAATCTAGTGAAGAAGAAAGGACAAATGTGTTCAAAGGGAAAATCTAGCCAAGATTAGAGACAAAGGAACAACATCTTTGTCTCTTAGTGAATTTTGCTATGTGGCAATAATTGGTGGATGTACAGATGGCTGTTCAAATGTGTATGGACGCAAAGATTATCTTTAAGGAAGTTAGACAAAGAACTTCTAGAAAGTCATATGCCTCTAAGGACCCAGTGGCATCTCTCCAATGAGATGTCTCAAATGAGTGTCTCATTTGAGATGAGATTAGATCACCTATGAGACTCAGTGGCTCTCATTTCGTTAAATTTCATGGATGCATCTGAAGTTAATAGCTTTCTCAAAATCTTTCTTTCAGTCTTCCCAAATACTAAGTGGAACCCAAATCTGTATTTGATTCTTGACATCTCAGTAATGATTCTGCTCTGGGACAACAAGTTTTTCAGTCTTTAGTTCATCAGGGTTTAATTCAAAACAACACATATTCATTAAATACTTACTGTGTATTCTGTTATCAGAAACATTGATTGGAGCTATGGAATATGGGGAAATACAAGGGTGGTTTCGTTATTATAATAGGCTTGTTTTCCATATTTCACTGTCTCACCTGATGAAGCTTTTTTTGATTTATCTGTTTTTCTGACTCTAATTCTTGGTTATCTTGAATTTTAATTATTGGTGTGTCTTTTGGTCGTCCAGATGGCTTGCCTTGCCCTAATCATTGGCATATTGTTCTTTTTATTCCTGTTTGTTTAAATAGACTGAAATATATTTTTGACCTACTATGTTGATTAATGTATGCCTTCTAAGTTACTGGTATCAAGTCCCTACCTGGCCTTAAAATAATGTTTGATATACTGGTTCATCAATGAACACTTACTCTTTGGGGAGGAGAAAGGAAGAATTCCTTATTGTTGTTTTCCTAAGAGTTCTTGGACAAGTATACTTTCCTCTGAGAATTCTCTCCATACACACCTCCTCCTTCTGTCTCTTCTCCTGAGGACAGTTCAGGAGACAGGTAAACAGAGCAGTTTGCATTCCCCTACTGAAGCACACAACAAATCCTTTCAGCAAGTCTTGCTGATGGGATATAAAAAGAAAACATTAGCTTAGAAAAGTCAATAATGGTATGTAAAATGAGCCTCAGTTTTTCTTTCTTCTTTTAAGGTAATGAGAGTAAATTTAGCCCAAATGTGTTCCTGCTGTCTGGTTTATTTTAGAGCAATTTAAGAAATAATTCTCCACTGTTAGGTTCGTGTTCAACTTTGAAATCATCAGTTTAGCAGTGGTGAGCTGTTATCTGCAAGTTAATTCAGCTTCAATTTCAGTGGTTAAAGATACAAAGTAACTCAAATTGCCATCTTCTGGGTTCACAGATAATTCTGGGAAAATTGGAGCCTAGATGACAGGGGAACATTTCCTCTAAAGTTAATTTAAATTAACAGATTCAATTTCATATGTGTTATGAGTTACCTGAATTTCCAGATGGGGACTATAACATTTAAACAGAAATCCCACCCAGAAGTTATTCCCTCTACTGGCACACAACCTTGGTAAAATCATCTCTCAGAAACATGTCAACACAGGTGCAATGGAATATAATCAGCATAATTTTCCACGACAGACGTGACTTTGCTAAGAATGCAGAAAGAAAAGAAAGACATTACTGAAGATTTCAGAGGTACCATAATTCAAGCCGACTTATTTTGGAGGAGAGCAGTATTTGCTAATATTGCTATTGGACAAAACCAAATAAATATATTACTAGACAAGACTAAAGCCAGAAATCCAATGAGTAATAAAGAATGTCAAAAGTCACTGAAGTATTTATATGCAGTAGTTAAAATATAGCTTCTGCAGAGGTTCCTTTACTTCACTCTTACAACTATTTTCTGGCTTAAACACAGCAATATATTTTAATATTAGAATTGGGGAATTCTAGATCTGAAGATATGATTACCTGGTAATAACTGAGATGGGATTTACGTGACAATAATTAAGAAGGAAAAAAAAATATCCTTTACATAAAATATAAACTATGAATTGAGGATTATATGTATGTTAAGGCATACACATCCACTCACAAATATGATTATGGATCTGTATATCTTAGATTCTAATATAAACTCTATTTTGTTTTTAAGATAAATTAGGTCACACATTAATCTGATAATCAGTCTCATACATTGGAAAAATTTAAAAGAAGATTGTCATTTGAAAACCCATTATGTGCCAATTTCACATACATTTTTCAAATCATATTCTACATTGACATTTAGGTATTGATATATTTGAACCAACAGGTCATAATATGTAATGTCTATCCTTAATCTTACTAATAATCTAGAATTTATTTTCTAAAGTCATTTCTTTAGTTTAAATGTATTCATATAGAATATTTTTATTTTGGCTTTTTTATCTTTATACATGGCATCAGCCTTATTTAATAATAGTTCAGTAGAAAATTGATAGATCAAGAGGGCTATATACTACTAAACTCTTTCGGTTCTGTACTCTCTAGCTCCTAGACTCCCTGCCACCAGACATCTGTGTTATCATGGTCCTCTGTGTTATCCTCACTATTCCCTATTTCTTCGCTCTGAAAAGAAGAGCTAAACCTTTCTGAGAACCAATGTTTCTTAAATCTTAACATTTATTCTTTTCAGATTTCACATGACAACCCTATGTGATTGATGAGCCTTAAAAGGACACAAAGAATATATGTCTATGTTGATTTCACTAAATGCTTTGTCACCACTCAGGCACCTATATGGTGAACAAGCCAACAGACCAACACTCATAGCTGGTTTCAGGAGTAGTTACTATCTATGAATTTTCCCCAGAATCTTCTAGCACTTTTAATGCACAGATAGAATACTACATATAATAGCTGGTTTCCAAAGATGGCCATCATCCTTTCCAGTATTCCTGCCCTGGTGTGCTTTCTTCTTTTTGAATCTCGGTTAAAATTCTGAACCAAGAAAATAGATTGTTGTGATGTTTGTGGATTTCCAAGTCTAAGTCAGAAGAATCCTTGAGGTTTTCAACTAAATTATTTTGAATTTTACTTCTTAGAATGACCTCTCTGTGAAATTGGCCTCCCTGCTTATGAGCAGCCAAACCACACGGAGAAGCCATGTTCAGTGGCTGTGGTCTATATTTCTAGTTGAACTTCCAGCTAAAAGCCATTGTCTACCACTGGCCATGTGACTGAGCCATCTTGGACATCCAGCTCAGATGAGCCTCTAACTGTAACCACATGAGAGACCCCACATGATGGGCTGGTCTTGCTAATACATTGCTAATATATAATTAATAATCCTCTGTTTATTGATATTTATGTAGGTAGAAACATGTCTGAATGGTAGGAGAGGGAACTAGCTTGTAATCGTAAAGCCACTGTAGATGGCTTCTTTGGAGTAGGAGCTACATCTTATTTTTTTTTCTTCCAGATTTTAAATGCTTATTAGCCCTTCAGAAGCTGGGTAAAATTGTTATTTGGTTTAAAATCAAATCAGACGATGTTCCCTGAAAGGTAGTAAAGTCTAAAAGACTATCGATGTTGAGGGACATGGTTTAATACTTAGTCTTAAAGTTTAGAGTTGAATTGTTATAAATAGCTTAGAATGACAAAAGTGCCAAGGCTTAATATTTCTTAGAATATATTTTTTTAATTTTTATTTGTTATTTATGATAGTCACAGAGAGAGAGAGAGAGGCAGAGACACAGGCGGAGGAAGAAGCAGGCTCCATGCACCGGGAGCCTGATGTGGGATTCGATCCCAGGTCTCCAGGATCGCGCCCTGGGCCAAAGGCAGGCGCCAAACCGCTGCGCCACCCAGGGATCCCTATTTCTTAGAATATTAAGCCAAAGAACAATGATTTGTTAGCATTGAAAATATTGTCAGATACATGTATTTTAAAATTTACTCCTTTTTGCTTGACACTGAAAAGTAAGAGTAAAATCCTTATGGTTGCATCTTCCAGTTATCACAAGGGATTTTCTGAATGTCTTTAAATGGTTAGGAAATCAGAAACATTTAAACCCTACAGAGCATTTAGTGAAATCAACATAGACATATATTCTTTGTGTCCTTTTAAGGCTCATCAATCACATAGGGTTGTCATGTGAAATCTGAAAAGAATAAATGTTAAGATTTAAGAAACATTGGTTCTCAGAAAGGTTTAGCTCTTCTTTTCAGAGCGAAGAAATAGGGAATAGTGAGGAATTTGGGGAATGAAAAAATCTCCACTGTCCTGACAACATATAATTCAGATGAAAGTAGTCCTAAGGAAAGTATCTTGCCAGCACATGCCTAACAATTTCCCAGGACGTTTCTTTCAATATGTGGCCACTTTGCTTTAAAAAAAGTATCAGTTAAAAATGTAAAATGTTTCCTTTCATGATCAGCCTTAATATCTTAAAGTGAGTTTATCAAATGGACACAGTGGAATCAATTAAAATGCCATTTGTGACACTTCTCTGTAAATTGTTAGGCTCTAAACTGTTTTTATTAGTAGGCCTTTATCATTTAAGCTTCAAAGTGGATGCAGCACAAAAAAATTTTGATGTGGGGGCTATAGTAAAATGATGATTCATTAATACTGAATTACTTTCTTTGGATACTGAAGGGAGCATCAGATGAAAACTAGGGGAAGGATGTGAAGGACAAAACTCTAAAAGAGAAGCTAGGACAATGGAAAAAGATGCACATAGTAATAGGTGTTCCATACATATCTGTTTCCCTTTGCCCTAGTTTATGATTTTGATTGAAATCAAAAACAAGCAAGATCAACATCTTTTATATACTTGTACTAGGAAGGATTCATGAAAATGAATAAAAAAAACGTTGAAAAATGAATATTGGTTAATAATATTAGTAATTTGGTGTAACCCAGGAATATGGTGTCCTTGGAGTCAACATTATATATTCGGATTCATCTCTTCTTGCTGCACTCTACACATTCATAGTCCTTTTGGTACATACTTGCCACTGACAGCTCAACTCATTATAGCAATTCAAGACAGACAAAAAACAAACATATATCTCAGGCCCTGCACTGTCAGTGAAGGACAAAGTCATAACATAGGGAAATTCCTTCTTACTCAAGTAGGGTAATATTTAGTCCTATGTGTCCAGTTCCATTTTAAGCTACATATCAGCATATAACATTCTGAAATTTTAAATCCAGAATTAAAATAATTTTATGTAACTCATAAGGGTAAATACAAAGAAAAGGTTAAATGAAAGGGGTATAAAAGGAAAGAAGGATTATTATTTAAAAAAGAATTTACATCATTATTTCGGTGTGGCAAAATACAGAGAATAGGTGTCTCAGATAAAAGTAATGATAGCTAATGGAATTGAATAATAAATTCAATTAATATCTTCTTATGGGTCAAAATGAGCATATTAAACATAGGTATTATGCAAGGGACAATAAGCTCACACCAGACTGTTGTCAATAGAAAATAATGTTTCTTGGTGGAGGGGTGGGAAACTAACAAACTAATAAGCAGAGAGGTAGCAGAATACACATGGAATTCCAGCTTTCAGTATATTTTGGAGTGATATGCTTATACGTGGCAAAGCCAGACTACAGTTGCTGTGGCAAGGATTCTAGTAGAGAGGGACCACAGTCAGTAGTTTTTGGAAAGCAGCAAGAAGCTTTGATACAACTCTGAAATAGTGGAAGTTCCTTAATCAAGGATGTGGCCATGTTAGAAAGGAAGGTGTTTGAAGCTCAGGGGCTGGTTCTCTCACTGTGCTAATTTAGACCTGATCATTTCTTCCCAGTGGAAGTGGAGAGATTAGCTTTTAGGTTAGGTTTGGTCTGTCCTCAATAGGTCTTATTTAAGGAGTGTTATTGATGGGAGAGTAGGTAGGTGTTCACAGAGGTCAAGTAACTTACCCAAGATTATGTGGGTATTTAATAGCAGAGTTGATATGTTGATAGAAGTAAGAAGGGCCTATGATTTCATTCATTTATCATCTTCATATAATGAATTGGGATGCTCTTTTTGGTATCTTATGAAATAATTTGAGTATATGTGTTAATCTGTTTCTTGTGAGTTCTGTAAAAATTTTTATGGGGGAACAGTTGAGTAGTTTGTGGATTTGTTTTGTTTTGTTTTGTTTTTGTTTAGTTTTTGTGTTTTGTTTCCATTAAGAGGTTTTGGAGGTAGTCAAGAATTGCTGATTAACAGTTTGGTTTCTTTTCTTTCTTTTCTTTCTTTCTTTCTTTCTTTCTTTCTTTCTTTCTTTCTTTCTCTTTCTTTCTTTCTTTCTTCTCTTTTAATTTTAACAGTTTGGTTTCTTTATAATTGTTTTTGGTTTAAGTTTTTCTATTTCTTTCTGAGATATTTCCTAGAGAAATTTTCATTTCAGCTATGTTTTCATCTGTATTATAAAATTATTGTAATTTGAAAATAATCTCTACTGATCTGTATCTCTGTGCATTTTTATTTCCTTAGGTGGTTTGTTTTTATCTCCTTACTTTTTCTTGGTAAACCTTCTAAATTTGTGTCTATTTTATCTATCTTGTGAGTTGTCTTCATTAGATTTCTTTAAATCTTAGACATATTTATAACTTCAGCTCATAATTTTTAAAAAGCCCTTTTCTGTTCAATCCATCATCTTTATTGTTTCTGGGTGTGTTTCTATTAGTTAATATTTCTACTGGGTTTGGGTCACATTTGCTGCTTCATATGCTTAGTAAATTTTTAGTGAATTTATGACATAATGAATGATGCATATGAGAGTGTATGAGATTTGTTATCTTTCTTTAAAAAGTATTAAAGTTTGTTTTGGCTGGCTTGATTCTTTCAAGGTTTGATTTTAAATTCTTTTAGGGTGAGATAAAGTGCTAGTCTGGTCTAACTCCTTCTTAACTATGATTCTTAAACAGTTTCTACTGATTGTCTTGAATGTTGAATGAGATTTTTACAGTCTGGCTGCTTGGAATTTGGATGTCTCTTAGTTCTTTTGAGATGTTTGGAGTTTGTTAACTTGTAACTCCCTGCCTTTGTTATTTGCCAGGCTTCATAGAGTTTCAGCTTTACATTCACTGATTAGTATGAAGTCAGAGATTCAAGGGAATCCAATAAAAATGTCAGGAGTTCAGTCACTGCCCTGTAGATTCCCTCTTCCTCAACTTCCCCAAACTCTGAGAAATATGTTTCTTCAAATCAGCAATCCATTATTTAGTGCTTACCTTCCTCATTCCTGGGCATCTGTCCAGAAATTGTCTCCAGTCAGAAAGAATACTGTAGAGCCTGCTTGGTTTCTATTCTCTTAAGGATCATGGTCCTGTTCTGTCAAATGTCCTAATGTCTGGAAACATTTTTTTCTTATACTATGTCCATTTGTTTAATTGTTTGCAAAGGAAAGGAAGGTTCTCCTCTAGCTACTCCTTCATGACTGGAAGCAGTACTGCATTCCACTAGTTTTGATAAGTCTTACACATTTTTGTGGTTTAATCTTTAATGCCACTTTCAGTATGGTTATTTTTAATGTGGAATTATTTAGAAGTGAGTTTCCAACCATATATTTGTGTTTTTGAAAGACTATCTTTGTTGTTACATTTTAAGTGTATTTCTTTCTTATTAGTATTTGTTCTGAGTTCTTTTGAGATAGCATCCAAAATATGGGTGAAATATTGTATTTTCCTTAATTATTATTTGCAAGATTCTGTATGTATCAACCATATACATTACTGTTGAAATAATTGAACCTGCAAAGATTTGGGTTGTTCTATCAGTTTTAGATTGAGTAGTATAATAACTTTCCAATATAATTATTTGATATATTTATTTATCCTCTATATAATTTTAGCCATTGTAGTAAGCTGCATTTAGTCATTAGCTTCAGAATTTTTATATCTTTCTGTGGCACTCAGGAATTTTACAAAAATCCCCTACCCCTGGACAAGCAGAGCAGGACTAACTCCATTTTGTGCTACACCTGCCACCTCCTGTATGACCCCCACATAACCTGCTTATTGCTTAAGGCGCTGCCCCACCCTAGTCAAGCCGCTGGGCACACCCTAATGGGAAATCGGCTCATAACAATGTAACCCTGCCTTGTGCCTGCCAAAACTGCAAGCCGATTCTGACCAAAGTAATAGGCCAGTTCAAATGGATACTATAGGGTAAAATATAATTCAATCGGCCACCTGCGTGTGGACCGACATGACTGTGCAACTATCTGCACATCCCATGGGGCACTGGCCCTTATAAAGCTGCTACGCCTCTGAGTATAGGGGTCCAAGTCCCTGCTCTGCTGTGTTGGGTATACTTGGACCCAAGCTTGAGCTTGTAAATAAACCCTCGTGTGTTTGCATCGGTGTCGGCTCCTTGGTGGTTTCTCGGATTCGCAATATTGGGCACAACACTTTCAATTGTATTAATTGCTTCCAGGCGATTAACTTTTTTTCTATTTATTTTTTGTTACTCCAAACATCTCTTTATTTTCACCTAGTGAAAAAAATAATTAAAAAGAGGGAGTTATTTTTTCTCTGCTCTATTTTTTATGAGTTTTTGTACTATTAAAAATGTAAATTTACTTCCTGAAAGGATTTACAACAATAAAATAAACACATCAATAGATAGACTTGTAGCCCTTCACTATTCATATGACAGCTGAAAGCCAGTGAGTAACAGGATTCCAAGATCTCTTGCTTATTAGGAATTACTTAAATTTTCTGCAAAGAGAGCTTGTAACATTTGGTTTACTATTATTTTAGTTATATATTTGCCTCTTTTTTTCTCCTTCACTTTTCAGGGCTAATATTAAGAGAGTTCAAAGCAAAAGTAAAGGAATATATAAATTAAATAAATATTGTGGAGTTTTGCCAACTACTTGCTACCTAGTTTTAAGTTTGACTCTCATTTTTGTTATTATAGTATCATAGGCTAAATTCAATGGAAAAGCTGGAGGCTGTTGTGAAAATCCAGAAAGTAGTGGTTTGGACTCCAGTGATAATAGTGGAAAGAGTGAGAAGAAATCAGGTGCTTGATGCATTTTGAAGCAAGTGTTGGCTGAATTTGCTGATGAATTGGAAATAATATGTGAAAGTCATAGAGGAATAAAGGTTTTAAACTGAGGAATTAGAAGGATAGAGTTCTTTCTCTAAAAGACTTCATCTAGATATAACATAATTCAACTATTTCAAGCTAAAAATTAGTGGAATTAATTGGAATTAATTACAGTGGTTATTGCCAAACCTGGCTGGATAGTTGAGCCACTGGGAGTCTATATAAAAATATAGATTCTTAGCTTTTTTTCTAGAGGATCAGACTCTATGTCAGAAGTAGAATTCATGAATTAACAGATGCATGTAAATAAAATAAAGCAAGTAGGTCGAAAAGAGAAAAATGTACTCTTAATGTTTTATTTTACATACATAAAAATAGAGGTCTTCTCAAATCAGTGATGGACAAACTACTACTTATAGGCCAACTGCTATAAATTGTTTTTTCCTTTTTTTTTTTTTTTTTGAATATACACATACATTTGTTGTCTGCGGCTGCTTTCATCCTACACAGCAAATTTAAGTGGTTGAGATAGAGACTATATGGCCCCCAAGCCTAAAATATTTATTATTTGTCTCTTAAAAAAAAGATTGCTGGCCTCTGCCCTAAAAAAATAGTTTCTATATAAGTACTGGTGCATTTACAAAGTAAAGAAAATAATTTGATGGATTAGATTGAATAAATCAGGACTAGAAATGAGAATCTTGAAGCTGGATAGTGTATTTTACTACCTGATTTAATTCAGTTGAATGCAGTTGAATAAATATGCATTGATCACCTACTTTGAGCTTGTTCATTGTTAGTTGAGCTAATCTCATGGACAACATCATTGCCATCAGAACCTTTATGGATGTATTGCCATTTAGGTTGGACACTGAACAAGTCTGGGGCACTGTTTACATAATAGATGATAATTTATTTCAGGTTCCTTAGTTGTGTAATGTGGTGGCTCTGATTGTCCTCTGTACCTCAAATGTTTCTCACTTGATTCATTGTAGAAATATCAACATTTGAAAGGAAACTTGGGTTTCTGGATGATTTGTGAATGTAAACTTCTTTACTATTGCTCAGAAACTTTAATGAAATACCATTCTCTGAGTTTGTAATGTGTGGGAAACTTCTGTCTTGGCTTTCTCCCAGGACTTCCAGAATGAGCTTGCATTAAAAAGACTTTTGTGACCTAGAAAATTCCAGACTGGTGTTTCCTTTAACCTACATCTACATAATGGCAAAATAAACACTTTGGCAGAAAACAGATCCAGTGAATAGTTATTTGTCTTAAACATCTGACCACTTGCAAAGTGAATCACCAAAGTATTTTTGTCCTGTAGAAAGAGATTGCAAAACCAAGTCATAAAAGCTAATGAATAATATGTGGCTTTCTCAGGGTTATTTATATAATGTTGTTAAGTAAGGGAAATCTTTTAAATTTAAACAATTCATCTTCTGTTGGTAGTCAATCAGTGTCCATGCTAGGTGAGTTAAGGAGAGTTGGGTGTAAAGAAGTAGAAAACATCAGGGCACCTGGGTGGCACAGTTGGTTGAACTTCTGACTCTTGATTTTGGCCCAGGTCACAATCTGAGTTGTGGGATGGAGCCCACTGAGCCAACTGTGACTCCGTGCTCCATGGGGAGTCTGCTACTCTCCTTCTGCCTCTCCCCTCACTTGTGTTTGTGCATTCTCTCTCTCTCTCTGAAATAAAAAATAATAATAATAAATCTTAAAAAAAAAAAGGAGGATCCCTGGGTGGCTCAGAGGTTTAGTGCCTGCCTTTGGCCCAGGGTATGATTCTGGAGTCCCAGGATCAAGTTCCACGTTGGGCTGCCTGCATGGAGCCTGCTTCTCCCTCTGCCTGTGTCTCTACCTCTCTGTCTTTGTCTCTGTGTCTCTCATGAATAAATAAATAGAATCTAAAAAACAAAAACAAAAACAAAAACATAAAGTAGAAGACCTAACTTGAGAACAGAACTATATCAAAAGCTACTTTATCCTGTGAGCTATGTAAACAAATAATGTGTAAAGCTCCAAAATCTTGCTAATTTCATGAAACCAATGAATATAAAGGAAAACAAACTTTTAAAAACACTTTAATGTAATCTCTACACCAGTGTGGGGCTTAGACTCTCAATTCTGAGATAAGAATTGTGTGTTCCACTGACTGATCCAGACAGATGCCCCAACAATTTTTAAGCACAGACTCTTTTAAGAGTTTATTTACTGTCCCATACCTTAGGCAGGCACATCTGAAATGCACAGTATTAAGCACCCTACCCTTTCGGTAAATGGATAACAACATTTCATTAAAAGAGAATGAAAAGGGGTGCCTGGGTGAGTTAAGAATCTGCCTTCAGCTCAGGTCATCATCCTAGTGTCTTGGGACTGAGCCAGAGTCTGGCTCCCTGCACAGTGGAAAGCCTGCTTCTCCCTCTGCCCCTCTCCCCCACTTATGCTCTCTTTCTCTCTCTCTCTCTCTCGCTCTGTGCTCTCTCAAATAAATAAAATCTTAAAAAAAAATTAAAGGAATGAAAAAAAAAAAAACAATTACATGATAACCACTCATCTTGATATACTAATTACCTCTCAGTTTCTCAAGATCTTTAGACTCAGCATGTGTATCAGTCAGGGTCCTTTGAGGAAAATGATTCAAACTCAGATAGTACAGGGATGTCAGGTGGCTCAGCAGTTGAGCGTCTGTCTGCCTTTGGCTCAGGGCATGATCCTGGAGTCCCAGGATCGAGTGTGGCTTTGGGCCCCCTGTGTGGGGCCTGCTTCTCCTTCTACCTATGTCTCTGCCATTCTCTCTCTCATGAGTAAATAAATAAAATCTTAAAAAAAAAAAAAAACTCAGTACAAAAGACTCTTTGTTTCTAAGGGCCCCAACAAATGTTGAGGCAAGGCTCTTAAAGACTAATAATAGCAGAAAGCCATTACCACACCCTGGATAAGGGGCCAAGAGAAGGAAATAGAAGTATTGGGTGGGGAGTAACTTCAGAAGCTTAGTCTAGGAGGAAATAGCCATTGCCATCAAGGTGACACTGAGTCAGGAAGGGTTCAGGGGAGAGCATACTCAGCCTTCTCTCAAAACTTCCCAGTGCATCACATTTGGCAAACTCATTTGCTTCACACAGGCACATTGGATGGGGAAACAGTAGGGGCAACACTTCTTCAAGTGAATGTTTTCTTCTGCGCAGATTTTTGTTGTTATCTTTTTTTTTCAAATTTTTGAGGGCAAGTTAATGAGATGATGAACACTAGAAATTCATTTAGTTTCTTTTAAAACATGTACATTTAAAAGAAATCAACAAGTGAGACCTAACATTTAAAACTCACTGTACTCTCCCCAAGAACATCAGGAAGCCTGCTAAATGAAATATACCTGGTGAAAAGTGCCTCGAGTAGAGCCTAATAAATCTTAGACGAGCAGACAGTTGAAACAGGAAGACCTGCTGAGCTCTGATGCAGGAGAGTCTAATCCACTGGATAAATTGTTCCAAGAAGAACTCATCCTTGTGAAAATATATTATCCGTATGACAATACCAAGGCCATCGTCCAAGGCGGTTATTGGCTGTGCAAATGCCAATAACAAAAAGTGAAATATACCGGGAGACTGAAAGTGGAAAAAGAAATAGGTGATTAAATACAACATATGGAGAAATAGAAATGCCCACATGGGTTCTGCCAATCTTCTCTCTAAGACGTGGCATTCCTTCTATCTGCCTTAGCTTGCACCACCAAATATTCTTAAGTTTCAGATATACTTAAAAGATAACTTCAGAGAATTTCCTCAATAATCATAATTATAATAACTAATATATAGTTATAACTGTATCCTGGGATAAGTCAACTCAGGCCAAAAGAGGTCTTAAAAAGAATGATAATGGCAAAAACAAAACAATACCAAATAACAAACAAACGTGAAATATATAAGCCAAATTAATTTTTTGGGTGACTCAAACAAAAGAAACCTAAAGAAAAAAAATTGTGCTTTTGGTGAAGGAGAGCTGCTACCGATGAAATAAGATGAGAGACCTGTAATCTTTGACTTATCTAAATAAATACTCAATCTTTATTTTACTTGCAGAGCTACAGTTTTATAACACATACTTTGCCAAAGCAAGGGGATAATTAATCTCCTGTGAAATTGAAGCCTGGAGTAAATCTCTGGATATCTTGAGCAAGAATATTCAAGAGCAAATAGTTGGAGCTATTTGTTAACTGGATTATTTGTGTCATAAAAGCTAATAACTAGTCACCAATATCTGATGAACATGTTTCATTTGAAGATAGGAAAGGATTCAGACTCTTTTCCACCTTGGGGGACTGTGCTCAGTACCTTATCTTTGAGGCATGTGTTCAGTGATGTGGTTTGTCTATCATAGTCTCACTGTTAGGGTTATTGTTCCCTTTATCCTTAATCACCCCTGCAGTGTTATCCTGCAGGGCATTTTTGTGCAACAGAATGGTAGGGTGGTGGTAAAAATGTCATTTTTAACCCTAGTTCTGATTCCAGTTCTGTCACTCTATGATGTATCTATATCATATTTATGAGAACTTATTTCATCAATTCATGCCTTAGTTTATTTATCTGGAGACGATTTATCTGCAATTTATTACTGAAACAGTTTTTTTTTTTTTTTTTTTTTTTTAGTTTTTTTGCAATTTATTCATGAGACACACAGAGAGAGAGGCAGAGACATAGGCAGAGGGAGAAGCAGGCTCCATGAAAGGAGCCCAATGCAGGACTCAATCCCAGGGCCCCAGGATCATGACCTGAGCCAAAGACAGGTGTTCAACCACTGAGCCACCCAGGTGCCCCTATTACTGATAAAGTTTTATTATATATACTCTAGTAAGAAAATCAAAGGGCATTTTAATAGAGACCCAATAATTGGCATTAAAGAAGGAATAATCAAAATCTCTAAAAGTCCTTAACTAGCTTACTTTTTTAAATAAATTTATTTTAAAGATTTTATTTATTTATTCATGAGAGACATAGAGAGGCAGAGGGAGAAGCAGGCTTCCCGTATTGGGACCCCAATGTGGGACTTGATCCTGGAACCCCAGGATCATGTCCTGAGTCTAAAGCAGACACTCAACCACTGAACCACCCAGGCCTCCCATTAACTAGTTACTTTTTATGATAATGCTCTTCCTTTTTTTAAAATAACATATCACTTTTTAAAATTTTTGAAGTAATTCGTGTTCATTACCAATAATCTGTGAAGTATAAAAATATGAGGAAAAAAATCAAGCTTCCTTATACCTATGAATACATAGTCTGATATAATTAGTTATTTTCTGGACACACACATTCTCACGCATACAGACACACATTTCAATAGAATAAGATGATGTTATTTCGCATAACACTATATCACAAACATTTCCTACAACACAGCTATTTTAAGGGATTATTTTAAATAATGACAAAATGACAAAACCATTCTAACAACATTCCACAGTTTGGTAAGTAATGCCCCTAGTTTTAAAAATATATGCTTTGTAATGTTTTCTTTTCCTTGTTCTTAGAAGGAATACTGTGATGAAAACCAGAAGAAGGTGCAGAATCTGTGTGGACACCTGTTATAATTTCAGAGTTTTGATACATTGGGTCAAATTGCTTTCCTAATGATTGTCACTAGTTTATGCTTCTACCTGCATCAGATATTTGCTAAGATTTCAGAAAATTACATATACTTTTGTTTTATGTTACTTTGCTAAATAATTTTTTTAAATGTAGTTTAGGATGAATAGTTAATAGCACAACTATATTATATTGAGTCTTAGAAGAATCCAATAAAGGATAGATGTAGATATAGATACAGATACAGATATATGTATTATGGGAGAAATACACATACACAAAAACACATAGAATATATCTATATAAACCACATATAAGTGCACACGCACAGACACCTATACAGAAAACTCAAACATCGGTCTAAACTCCTACCTTAGTAGGTACAAAGGAAGATGTGAGATATTACAAACAAACAAATATGCTTACATATCTGATTAGAAGACCTAACATTTTTTGGATTGCCTTTCTGCTGTAATGGAAGTAGATTTTATGAGAGAATAGAATTGTGTGACCTGGTTGTCTGACTTGAGGACTATGGATATCATATTAAACCTATCAGCTTAGCAAATATTTTAAAAGGCTAAAAAAAGCAAGTGTTGACATAGATGTGGAGCAATGTGAATTTTTGGGCACAGCTGGAAAAGTAAATGGTAAAGAGCAGAACAAGTTTGGATAGATTTCTTGGGCATTCCTCTATTTATTATAAGCAATCCTATGGCATCATTTCTTTTTTCTTTTTTTATTTTTTTGGGGGTAACATGGTTTGTGCTTTATTGATTCATAAGTTTATGAATTCTAAAGAATTCTGATATAAGAATTCACACTTGCTTATTACATTGTTTTCTTTTTTTACTTAATTTTTTAAAAAAAATTAAGTTCAATTTGCCAACATAGTGTAACACCCAGTCCTCACCCTATCATGTGCCCTCCTTAATGCCCATCACCCAATTAACCTATCCCCTCATCCACCTCCCCTTCTGCAACCTTTTGTTTATTTCCCAGAGTTAGAAGTCTCTCTTGGTTTGTTTTCTAAAAAATGGATTCAAAATTTGTATGTTTAGGCCTCATTTCCCTTCTGAATTCTGCACCATCATTGACACTTACTTTTAGATATCTTTATAAGCATATCTTACAGGCCTTTCAATTTTAATGTATGTACCAGACTTTCCTAACTCCTCTTGGGTGTGCTGTATTGATTAATGACAACAATATTCTCTCAGTTATTCAGCTTTGATATTGTTTATACCTTAACTGTACCCAATATTCTTCATTTTACCTTTAGTGCATCTTGACTGTATTTTCTTTGTATGTTGCTGCTTAGTTTATTTTCTAGTTATCTTTGGTCATAACTCATTTTCCTGCTTCTGATCATCCTGTCCTAAGCAGCATTGCTCTAATAGCCCTTCTCAGAGCTCACTTTTGGTCGTGGAACTACCAGGCTTAAAGTTTGTTAAGACTTTTTTTTTTTTTTTAATGCTTTACATGAATGTAAAACACAATCCTATACCCCTTGCCTGGAATTTAATGTCTTCTTACATTAAGGAGTCAACTTTTAGCCACACTTCTCTTCTTGTAATCTTCCCTACCCCTGTATATTCAGTAATTTGCATCATTTGCTGTTTTTCGATAGCAACAGATTATTTTCCTTTCTCCCAACATATACCATTCTTGCCTTTATAAATTTGTGCAATCTGGTCTAAAATACACATTTCCTTCCTTTGTTCCAAGTGATAGACACATATTTCCAAGTCATTTTAAAAACTGTTTCTAAAACAACAACAACAACAACAACAACAACAACAAAAAACTGTTTCTACGTAAATAATTCCTTTAGATCTGCTGGTAACAGTTAATCTTGCCTTTTTGCTAGAGTCTATCCCATTCTAGAATCTATCCCATTCATTTCTTTAAACTTATGCATTTTCTTTCCTATCTTTCTTACCAAATCGTGAGAGCCAAAATCTTAGAGCTGATTTATCTTAGCTTTTCTCTTCAGCACCTCAGAGTATTAGGCACATTGCAGGCACTCTATATATGCATGTTGGATTTAATTGAATTCCACTGAAACTTTAATCAGTGTACACTTTAGCGGACAGTGACAGAGACACAATGGACCTCTTCCCACAGAACAACTTGTTAACAGCCAGGCCTTGAAGCACACTTTCTGGATCACATCTGGATGGCCAAGCCAAAGGGGAAGTAAATAAAAGGAACCAAAGGGTATTTCTCAATGGCCAGAGCAGCAGGTAGAGGGCAGTGTGTCCTCAGAATGTGCTTAATGCTCTAGAGCCACTCCTCCAGCACTAACAGTAGGATGGCAGGTGTAGAACTCATCATGCTGGGCTGCAACTTGCTTTGGGACCTGGCTGCTATGATGATTTTCTTCTCCATTCACTTTATGCTCATTGAAAGAGATACAAATCATAAGTGTAATCAGCAGTGTCCAAATTATGACTTCCCAAACCTTGGAGACTGCTTACATTGACTTATTTTTGGATTTTGAAATTTAAATTAGATGGCCAACAGGAATTGATAAAAATAACAAACAATGAATATAGGGAAACTTGTAGTTAGCAAACCAATTTCATGTATAAGGCTTCATTTAATTTTCACAACTCTCTTGGAGACTGGTAGAGCATACAGTTTTATATTTTTAGTTGTGAAAGTTGTAGATTTTAGAGTCAAATGATCATAGATTTAAAGTTCATCTTTTCCAGTTATGAACATGTGTACATACTATTTTTTTACATATGTACTTTTGTACATATTACTATATACATCTATGATAATTTTTTATGTGTCAACTTGACTGGGTCAAAGGATGCCCAGATGTCTGGTTAAACATTATTTTTGGGTATGTCTCTGAGGATGTTTCCAGAAGAGATTAGCATTTGAATCAGAGGACTCAACAAAGTAAATGGCCCTCCCCAATGTATATGGGCAACATCCTATCCTTTGAGGGCTTGAGTAAAACAAAAAGTGAAGAAAGAGAAATCTTTGCTTTTTTCTGCTACATTGTTTGAATTGGGACATCTCATCTCCTCATGTCCTGCCCTTGGACTGAGATTTACAGCATTATTTCCCCTGGTTCTCAGAAGTTAGGACTTGGACTGAATGATACCATTGACTTTCCTGGGTCTCCAGTTTGCACATGGCAGATCAAGGGACTTTTCAGCCTCCATAATCACATGAGCCAGTTCTTCTTAATCTCTTTTCATATCCTGTTGATTGTGTTTCTTTGAGGAACTCTGATAGAACATCCCAGTCTCTTTCTTTCTGTCTCGTTCTCTAGAAAACAGATACTAATGACATTGATTATCCATAGGGATGTTGGAAGGATTAAATGACTAAAGATATTTCATAAGGATACTTCCAGATAGTAGAGCATGCTGGGGATTGTGAAAGGAAAAATACTTTGGGGTGAGAACTATGTTAAATCTCATAGTTAATCTCTATGTTAATTTCATAGACTCTCATTGTGGAAACATGGGTACATTGCAGACCATTCTGAACTGCATTTTCATTATTTACAAAACTGGGGGCTAGATCTTTCTGTCATGGTTTGTATAAAGATTAAGTGTGTAGCAAATTTGAAAGACTGCTGTCCTGCTAGAAAGCTGTGTTTGCAGGATTCATTCAATAAATAATAGTTTCCTTCATCTTTCAGTAGACCTACTTTTATTTTTCATCTGTAAAGTGGAGATAAATAATACCTTGCCTGTCAGTCTCATGGACGTATTTTTGAGGTCAAATTAGATAATGAATATGCTTTAATAAAATTCTAAAATGTTAGTTTATATCAAGTTTCGATGCTTATTTGATTAGATTTTCTACTTATCTGTAAATATATCCATTAGGAAATCTTGTTGACTCCCTCTTCAAAATATACGAAGGGTTTGGCCACTTTTTATTTTCCCCACTGCTCCCATGCTGTCCAAATCCCAGCCACTGTTCATCTGGGTGACTGCTTCCACGGTGTCTCCCACAGGCTCTTCTCATCTCTGCCGTGGGGTTTGAGCCTTATAGATATATTATGCATGTTGTGTCATAGATCTCTTCAAACCCTTGAAAGAGTCTGCATTTCACTTAGAGAAAGAAAGAGACTGCAATGCAGTGCTTTTGGTGATCTGTTCCCTGCAATCAATTATTTTATTATCTTTCTAGTCTTATTAACTACAGATCTCTCTCTTGCTTGTTCCATTTCCTTTCCATCTGCCTCCTTGGTATTCTTTGAAGGTGTCAACTTAGATTTTTGTTTTTAGGCCCTTTGTAGGGGTGCTCCCACTACCAGGGATTCTCTTAACTGTCAGCATGGTTAATCCTCTTAACCTCCTTTAAGAAGTTACTCAAATGTCACCACTTCAATGAAGACCATCTTGATCACTCTATTTAACATTACATCTCCCTGCACTCCTGATCCCCATGATTCTGCTCCTCATTTTTGTCCATCATAGTTATCAACTTATGTTATACAATTTATTTGAAAATATTTGTTTTATTGTCTGTCTCAGTGAATAGAAGTTCCATTACAGATCTCAGCTTTATTCACTAATGCATTCCAAGTTTCTGAAACAAGCCATCACTAAATATTTGTTTAATTAAAATGAATCAGTAGAGACAGAGGTGCCATTTTAAAAAAAAATCAATTTGTAGATTTTTGTCAAAGGGCTTAGTGCCTAGCACAGCATTATGCACACGTGAACCCGTGATCAGACCATTATCATTTGTATTTGCTACATTAATTTTTGGTCTTTATTGAATCAGCCTATCCCTCCTATAATTGAAGCTGCTGTCCACAATTGCATTGGCATCTCTTGAGAGAAATAGAAACATGGAGCTGACTTTTCAGAATTCTGATAAAAAATGCATTGCTCCATGGCTGAGTGCACTTAATTTTCTTATTAAAAGCTAATGCTTGCATCCCACATGAAGGTAGACACCATATGCCAGGTAGTTATATATCCCTGGAGAATGGTCCCCAAAACTGCAAGCTAGTTTGCATGAAGGATGCTAAGTTATCAAATTCTACTGACAGAAATGTATTGAATATTTTTTAAAAGGACATAAACATACTGCATTTTTAATATGACAGTATTTTGATATGTGACAGTTTCTATAATTACAGATAAAGCATATCTTCAGCTGTGCTTTATGATTTGTATTAATGATGATTGGGAAGCACTTCTGACCTGAAATGCATGCAACTTTGTCATATCTGGACACAGTCTACCCTGAGATGCTTGGAGTGAACAATAATATCAAATGAATAGGTCTGGCAGAGAAAATTAAGAGATTCCCTTTCAGCCATAAAGCTCTTTGGTAGGGATTAGAGGTTGGAAATATCAGAAGAGGCAGATAATGAAACCCTAAGCTACCCATGGTGAACAGAAGAAGATGGATGATGAAGACACTGATACCAGAGGCATTAAATACAAGGATCATGACGGGAAATGGAACCAACAGGAGGTATTCGGACAGCTTTGTTTCCTTATTCACATTTCACAGTGATACTTTCATTGTAATCTTTTCTTCCCTGTGTGTAGTCTTTTCTCTTCTCTGGTTCAATTCTGTGGGTGTATTTGTGTGACTTTGTGTTTCCCTGTGCACTTGTGTAGGGCTGGGAGTGATGATAATGATCAAGGTTTAAGAAAGGTAGGAGGAATTGAAAGTATCCACAGTGATTTGTGGAGTTGTGACAATATTTTTAATTATGTATTTATTCCTTTCACTACCTCCCCTTTCCTCTTACTCTTTTCTTTCTGTTTTTTTGGGACCAATCTGATTTTTGTTTGTAATAGTAGTGAAAGGTAAATACCACTGTTATGACAGCGTGTCATTTCTTTCTCTCCCAAGCAATAATTCCAGCAAATAATTTTCAGATATCTTTTTTTAAGATTTATTTATTTATCTTAGAGAAAGAGCATGAGTATTGAGTGAGAGGGGAGTGTATGTGGGGAGGGGTAGAAGGAGAGAGAGAGAAAGAATCCTCAAGCAGACTCCCCACTGAGATAGAGCCTACAGGGCTCCACTCCAGGACCCTGAGATCATAGGCTGAGCTGAAATCAGAAGCCAGCTTGCTTAACGGATGGAGCCACCCAGGCCACCCATCAGATATCTTTAAAGAACAGCTTGTTTCAATTTCTTATATCTTTTTGGGCTAGAATTGTTTCAGAAGAAAGATCTAATCAGACATGATAAGCTGCCCTTTTGTTTATCATTTGTAACAGGTAAAAAGAGATCCATGTCCATTCTGAGAAGTAACCATAAGCATTAGGGAACACTTATCCTCAGAGCAGCTACAGGCCATTATGGTTTGTTAAAACAATAACAATAGAAGGAGGGGGTTACAGATCGTCCCTGTGCAGATGGGTGGCACTGTTAACATTCTTTTTGGGAACAAAAGCTCATAGAGAGTTCTGGAGTTGCCTCATTGAAGGCAGCAGCACTATAGGACCATTAGTATGACATACATAAGTCTTTATAAAAAGATGAGCAGAAGACAGAGGTCAGCTTTACTATAGGACTTGTCTTACCATAGGCAAGAGACCTCTGATAATGTCCACAGATATATTGTCTTAATTATCTGAAACATGACTTTGTTTCATTATATTCATTTTTCTGCAGATGTTTAGAGAGAAGGAAAAAAAAAAAAAAGGAAACTGTCAAGACAGGGGCAGAAAACACATACAAACATGCCCTTAGTCAAAAAAGATTCTGATTAGACAGTTTGATTAAAGATGTAATAAACAGATGGTGGAATCTATATATTGGAGAATTCATGAATCTTTGACCAACAGTTCAAGTGACTGTAGGGCACATATATATGAAGTAATATAGCAAAGCATCGCTAAATGTCATCTTTCCTAAATAGAAGGAGCAGCATTCTCATTGCCATGGCAATTTAAAGAGGATAGAAGCATAGAAAAGAAAACCAGGTTGTGTATTAGATGTTTTGATTGCCAAGATGAGAAAACTGAAGATGACTTACCCTAATCTCCATGAGAAAAGAAAATTCCAAAGAATGACATTTGAAGGATTCTGGAAAGACATGCTATAAGTCAACTGCAGCTAGGTGTGTTCCAACTCTTCTCAATGGGATAATTAAACCATATGGATTTGAAAATTAAGGTGATGGCTCAAATAAAATGCTATCTTTACAAATCCACATTTCAGAACATAATTAAAGAACTATCATTATACAATGCAAAATGCAAAGCTCAGGCATTACTCTGAATGTTTTACTCTGCTGATTTGCAAATCTTGACAGAATTGAAGGCAACATTTCAAAATAAATAAAATGCAACTTTGCTTAAAAAGGTACACAAAATATCTGTAAAAAAATCTAATGGGGAATTATTCTCTCTGAGTGCCCCATATATATCACTATAAATTCTTACCTCACCCAGAAGATCTATTTTAATGAGGAGGAAAAATTCAGATCTGTGATTTATTTACAAATTCTGATAAGAAGGCCAGTGGTAATTTACAAAAAGCCTTTAGTTTTTTATTATAGTTTTTTCCCCTGTATATGTGAAATACAGTTACTACCAGTTCTTTAAGCCAAACACACCTTGCTAAGTAATGATTTGACTTCATTTAAGAAAATCATGGAAGATTGAACTATTAGTAGTCAGAACTCAGTTGCCCCAACTGTTTATCTTTTTCAGGTTATGTGTGTGTAGACATATGTGTATGTTTATTTATATGTGATGTGTACATGAGAGATCATCATCAGATATAAGAATGCAGCAAATTCCTGGAAGATACACTTTAGATGAGACAATATTTACTAAAGCCTGATTTGTTAGTGGCTGTACCTCAGAATCTAAATCAGTTCCTAGAACAGAGGAGATACTCAGTACATTTTGTTGAATGGGTCAAGAAATAAAGCTAAAGGGGATCCCTGGGTGGTGCAGCGGTTTGGCGCCTGCCTTTGGCCCAGGGCGCGATCCTGGAGACCCGGGATCGAATCCCACGTTGGGCTCCCGGTGCATGGAGCCTGCTTCTCCCTCTGCCTGTGTCTCTGCCTCTCTCTCTGTGTGTGTGTGACTATCATAAATAAAAAAAGAAAGAAAGAAAGAAAGAAAGAAAGAAAGAAAGAAAGAAAGAAAGAAAGAAAGAAAGAAAGAAAGGTAAAAGCTGGGATCTTGAAAATTGGAAGGAGACTAAAGCAAGTATATGTGGTGTGCCACAAAGTCCCAGGATGAGATTTGAGGATTAGAGAGGGCTAAAGGGAGAAAACTTGCAAATAGGAAGTATTTGTAAGTCTGTATGTGGACTATATGGAGCAATTCACTTCATCTTTATTATCTCAGAAACATTTTGCTGAGGGACTGTCAGTTTATATTATGAGGCAAAACCGAATGTTTTCCTTCCAAAAAGTTGACTAGACATTTTGGAGAGTTCTAGGTCTGCAAGGATGGGAATAGGTGTCCCAGAATGAAGTGCTGGGGTTGCTAGTATAAATAAATTTAAAAAGAGAGAGGGTAAGGAAAATGAGAGAAAATATGAGACACCGATGATTATTCAAGGATATTTGACTATAAGAATTTTTCAGAGACTCAAAGAAATGAAGTGAAATAATAATGTGATGATTGTAGGGCATTTCCCAGAGATAATGATGACATAAATTAGATATTGAAGTTGCCTAAAAATCCCAAATAGGATGAATGGGAAAATACTTAAAGAAACTTCAGACTATAAGATAAAAATGAAGGAAAGATCCTGTTTCCAAAGAGAAAAACAATAAATACAAAGGAATAAAAATCAAAAAGCTTTAGTATTTTTGTTTGTTCATCAGCAAGAGTGCTAGAAAAATATGCTAGAAAAAATGCTAGAAAAAATAACAGAGAAATGCCCTCAAAGTTCTGAGACCTACAGTTTGAATCTGGAGTCAATGCTAAACGAGAAAAACAATCAAGGATGATGACAAAGCAAATGTCTTTGGATATGCAAAGACATAGTCTTAGATTTTTTTAAATTGTTCCAGAGATTCTTGTAGGCACTGAAGATAGAGCAGTTAATAAGGCAGACAAGGTCCCAGTTAAATGAATAATATGTTCTGGAGGTTGGAGACATACACAAAAACATCAACAGGAAATCGTAGTAGGTAAAAGAGAAAACAAGCCCTCAAGTTCTCTACTGATGAAAATATCAATACCAAAGACTTTGCCTCAAATCATGGCTGTTCTAACATCCTGGTTCCATTTATAGCTAACACCAGATAAATCAAAACTTCTGTGACAGGTTTCCAATATGCATGGAAGTGATTTGTTTCTGTCTCTCTCCTTTCTCGTCTCTCCTTTTGCTTGCTTCTTTTTTGTGTGTTTGATTTCTTTGAACCTGTGCATAGTCAAAGTTTTATAAAGTCTCTCTTAAATTAGTCTTTCATTTTGTGTTCCATTAAACAGCTGTTCTTTGCTCTTTGCTACCACTCTCTTTTGAATAAGTCCTAGGGTAAGAACTGACTTTTTAACTAAACCATTTTGTGTTACCATTTCTCTCCCTGAATTTAACTTTGCTACTATAACTGTGATATTTTCTTTATTATTTCATTCTTAACATAATTTATGGTCTATTATTTTCTTTTTTAAAAATTAATTCTTTTTCTGACTCCTCACAGTTATTCTCTCCCATCTTAGGATCTGTTTGCTATTTTGGGCAATGCATGCCCTTCTGCTCCCTGCTGTGATTCATAATTGTTACTTGGCAGATGAATCCTGGCATGCCTAATCATTGCTCTGAACTTTCCACAAGCTCAATTAGCAAACAGTGGTAGTGCAGGGGGTGCTTCTCCAGAAAACCTCAGAGCAGCCCTCCATGAGTTCTTAAATTTGTAGTGACTCACTATAATTATAGTTTTTCATAAGTATAAATCATTTGTGTCTATAGAACGTATAATCATGATATTATATTATCTTTATACCTCTGAACATAGATGAGGCCAGTGCTTATTAAGGAGTACTGACCTGAGTAAATATTTGTAAGAGATTACTTGATGGAATTCTTAATATTTTAAGCAAAGACATCTTTGATTCAAGGAAGATGGAAACAGGGCTAAAACTTACCAAAAGCTTCTGCAAATAATATCTAAATGGATTGCTAAATGAAAAATGCAACAGTAAAAGGTTATCAGATCCATTTTCCACCTCCCTATGTCATGTTGCTATCAATGTGTGAGAAGTTCTACTTCAAAAATAACATTCTTGAATAATGTATCTTTCTTCTCAGATTATCCATAAGTTTTTACAATTATGGCTGAACTTTTTTGGGTGGTTTAAATTTCTATGTATCAAAGTATACTCTTCACTCTTTGCTTTATTTGGCAGAGATATAATATGATAGAGTGTAAAGATAGATGGGTATCATAGATGGGTATCAGAGATGGTATCATGCCTGTGTCATTGACAGTTGGGCATTTAACCATTGGGCAAATTACTGGTATAAATCAGCAGTGGTAATATATGGGTAATAGTGTCTTCCTTGCAGAGCCTTTACAAGGGTTGAAGATAATGTGAAGAAAGTTCCACAACACTATTATATAGTCAGTATCTGGCAGTTCATTATTGGAGGCTTATTAAAAAACAACTTCAAAAAAAGAGAAAGAATTTAAGATTTTGGATAATTGCTCTTTTGTTTGACAGTGATAGGATGCTCAAAGAGTTAAAGAATTTAAGACCTGTGGATTACTATATTTAGGAAAGCCATATAGTGTTTCACTGTGTCACATGAAAACTTACTGTTCTGAATTTGGGACTAACCTTGTTTAAACTTCCACAAGGAAGGAGACAGCTAATAATAATTCTGTTGATATTTGGTAATTCTCTATTAAAAAGACATTGAGGGGGCACCTGGTTGTCTCAGTAGAGCGTGCAACTCTTGATCTCAGAGTCATGAGTTTGAGCCCCATGTTGGTGGTAGAATTTATATTAAAATATGTATATATACAATATATGTCATATATATGTATATATGTGTGTGTGTGTGTGTGTATATATGACATTGATAATGATTTAGTGCAATATCATCAAAATCCCAGCAAGTAATTTTGTGTATATTGGTGATCTGCTGTAAAGTTTATGTAGAGAGGCAAAAGGCCCAGAATACCCAACAAAATTTAGAAGAAGAACAAAGTTGAAACAGTGGCACTATCTGACTTCAAGGCTTATTATAAAGCCAGTGTGTTTTTGGTAAAAGAATAATTACTCAATGGAAAAGGATAGAGAGCTCAAAAATAGACCCACCCTAATATAGTCAAGTGACCTTTGACAAAGGATCAGAGGCAGTACAATGGAGCAAAGATAGTTTCTTCAAATTGTGCCAGAATAAAAAAAAAAAATTGTGCCAGAATAAATGGACATCCACATGTGAAGAAATGAATCTAAACAAGGATGTCATATCCATTACAAAGATTAACTCAAAATGAATCACAGACCTAAATGTAAAACACAAAACTATAGAACTCGTAGAAGATAACTTAGGAGAGAACCTAGATGGCCTTGAGTATGACTATGACTTTTTAGATACAATACCGAAAGTATGACCCATGAAATAAATAATTGGTAAACTCGACTTTACTAAAATTAGAAACTTCTGCTCTGTGAAAGACAATTCCAAAAGAATGAGAGGAAAAGCCACAGATTGCGAGAAAATATATGCAGAAGGCACACCTGATAAAGGACTGTTATCCAAAATATACAAAGAACTCATAAGACACAACTATAAGAAAACAACCCAGTTAAAAAATGGATCAAAGACTCTAAAAGGCACCTTACAAATGAATATGAAGATGGTAAATAAGCATATAAGAATATTCTCCAGGGGACACTAAGGTGGTTCAGTGGGTTAAGTGTCTGTCTGACTTGATTTTAGCTCAGGTCTTGATCTCAGGGTTATGAGTTCAAGCCCTGCATTGGGCTCCATGCTGGGTATGTAGCCTACTTAAAAAAAAAAAAAAAAAAAAACAACTCAATATAAAATGTTATTAAGGAAATGCAAATTAAGAAAAAAAAAACATGGAATACCACTATATACCTTTTAGAATGACCAAAATCTGGAACACTGACAAAAATAAATACTGTTGAGAATATGGAGCAACAGGAGGTTTCACTCAATGCTAGTAGGAATCCAAAGTGGTACAGCCAATTTGCAAGACAGTTTGGCATTTTCTTATAAAATTAAACATTATTTTACCATATGATCCAGCAATTGCAGTCCTTAGTATTTACCCAGAGGAGTAGAAAATTTGTATCCCCAAAAAACCTGCACATAGATGTTTATGATAGCTTAATTCACAGCTGCCAAACCTTGGAAGTCACCAATATGTCCTCCAGTTAGAGAATAGATAAATAAATTGTGGTACATCCAGACAATGAAATGTAATATTTTTTAGTGCTAAAAATAAGTGAGCTATCAAGCCATCGAAAGACATGGAGTAACTTTAAATACATATTATTAAGTGAAGGAAGCCTATCTAAAAAGGCTACATAATGTATGATTTCTACCATTTAATTTGGTATCCAAATATGTAGCAGGTGGTAGGTAATGCATACATATTTTTGATAATGCTATGCCAGATTTTATGTGTTGTACAAACTGGCCATGAGTTTCATTGTGGTAAATTGTGAATAATTACTTCCTAGATTAACTAAGGCAGCATTGACACAATGCTAGAATGAATGATTTTGGAGAAAAAGTGAAAAGTAAAATTATGGTCAAATTCTGTATTTGTTCAGAGAGATGCTGTATCTAAAATATTTAAAATAAACATATTTTATTTTCATTTATTTCATACTCATTTGTGGATATGATTGAACTGATGCAATGATAAACATACTAGCATTCATATGTGTCAGATACTAGAATAAACACTTTACATGCATTAAATATTCAATCTTATAATAAGCTATGAGTTAAGTAAAATTATTATCCTCATTGTACAGATGGGAATATTGGGGCTTTAAGTTACTCCTTTGCTTTATAATCATTTTATTATATCATCTGATTAATTTTCTCCTTCCCACATGACGTAAATATCATGAGAACAGGTGCCATGTTTATTGTATTTCTGGCACATAACTCTAGTCCACAGACATGGCCTATGTTCAAAAGACATTTTATAAATCCTTCCTTCCTTTTTTTTTTTTTTTTAAGGTTTTATTTATTAAGCAGGGTAAGCAGGGTAGGGTCAGAGACAGGGAGAGAGAATCTCAAGCAGGCTCCCCACTGAGCATGGAGCCCATGGTGGGACTCCATCTCACAACCCTGAGATCATGACCTCGGCTGAAACGAAGAGTCAGACACTTAACTGACTGTGCCACCCAGGAACCCCAAATTATTTCTTCCACAATTATTGTTAACAGTTTTAGTTATAAGTTCACTGGACTTAATGGGTTAATGTTACCATTTGATATGTAGTCACCTTCACCCAAAACCTTAAACAAAAGGTTGGTCATTTTTTAAGTTGTGTTAACTTTTTATGGTGACAGGCTACCATATATTGACTAGAATAGTTATTTAATTAAAGGGGCTCATAACTCATATTTATAACTCTTGATGGTTTTCAGTGTGATTTTTCATATTCTAGCATATTTCATATACTATGTATCTGGCATTAAATCTGAGAAAAATATTTAGTGACCTACTGGAAGGACCTAGATGATTTTGCACTGATTTTTAGAATAAGTGTGTGTCAGGTTTTCTTGAGAGCTGGAATGTTGGAAGGGCTAGGGAGAACAGAAGTTCACTCTGGTTACAGTTACTCTTGCCATCATTCTCAGAGGTATATGGAATTATAAAGTACAATGATGGTAAGGCTGGTATCCTTGGAATGCTTCCAGTGTAAGATACAGGCAGTGTGGATCTTTAGGATGTATTTCTCCAAGCCCAATTAATGGTGCCTACCATGCCTAACTCACTGTGAACAAGTTAGTATCTATGCCTAGCTCACTGTGAATAGAGTGATTACTTTGACTCAGAAGTGGGACCTACCAGGCTATTTAATTCAGATGCCTAAATAAGGTAGTTTAGTGCTATTAAAAGATATACAATTAAATTAGAAACTAGATTTCTGGCTTAACTTGATAATGAGAGTTTATTTAATCTTGGGAAAGTGTATACACTTCATCTATAAATGAAAAGTCTTGCCTTGATTGTCTCAGATTGTGTTATGAACATTGAAAGAAATGTTGGATATTAAGGTGTTTTTTTAAAGATTTTATTTATTCATTTGTGAGAGATAGAGAGAGAGAGAGAGAGCCTGAGCAGGGGTAGTGGTAGGCAGAGAACAAGGAGGACTCCAGCTGAGCACCGAGCTTGATCCCAGGATCCTAGGATCACGACCTGAGCTGAAGGCAAATGACCAACTGCCTGAGCCACCCACACGCCCCAAGATCTTTAAGTATTTTGTGAGCTATCAGGCATTATGCATGGGTAAGGCATTTTTTAGTTATTTTCCATGAGTGCAACAAACGGGCCTAAGTACAGAGTAAACATGGACAATTAAAAGAAAAGAGAGGGGTACCTGAGTGACAGTTGGTTAAGCATATGAACTCCTGGTTTTGGCTCAGGTCATGATCTCAGGGTCGTGGGATGGATTCCCACATTGGGCTTCACATTCAGCGCAGAGTCTGCTTAAGATTCTTGCTCCTTCTTCCTCTGCCCTACTCTCTCTCTCTCTCTAATAATAAGTAAATCTTAAAAAAAAAAAAAAAAAAAAGAAAGAAAGAGAATCCGCATGGTCAGGGGTGAGCTGGTGGATGAGAGGATGAATGTAGGTTGGGGAGCAAAGAGGTAGAGTACAAATACATAGATACCACATAAGAAACTTTGATTTCCTTTCTCTAAGTATCTGTAACTTTATATTAACCCTTCATTGAAGAAAGGGCCAGTGTGTAGAGAGGAAATAGAGTCCTGAGGATGTCTCTTTGACACACTGTCTTATTATCTTCAACTAACATTTCTTAATTGTTCACAATAGCAACATTTTAAGGGCCCAGTATGTCTCTTCACTACAATAAACCTTAAACTTTTTAAAAGACAGTGTTTGGATGGAAAGTTAAATACTAGAGAACGTTCTAAGGTTAATTGCCAATTACAGAGGATACTCTTAGAAAAAAAAATAAAAGCAATACATTTCTGATTTCTGGAGCTGTTTGAACATAGCTCTAGCAGGTCAAGATCTGTTGACCTAAATTCAGGATATTCTCTGAAGATAGAAACAGTGACAACTATCCTGCAGAGAAAAAATCAAGAGAAATGTCATATTTCAAATGAAGGAATGAGTTGTGTTTTTTTCACTCAGTTGATTGCTAGAAGTTGGCTGCAGCTAGTTGGAAGAGACAGACTTCCTATTGAATATGTTTGATAATTACCCATATTCATAATCCTTCAATGTCTAGTCACTATTTTTTAAATTATCATATTTTTAAATAACTCATATAAAATTTTTTTCTGGAAATTGTCTCTGAATATATAGACACATATATGGGGCAAATAGTACACACTCATTTTTACTTTTGTTTTCCCTCTTATCAAAACATAGTTCCCTATAAATCTCAGCCCACAAATTCAGATTTTCATGAAATGTAGCTTTGTTAAACTGTCCACTTGTATTTTATTTTGAACATTGATCCTACCTGTTGCATAAAGAAAATCTTGGTAAACTTAGCGACTGCCTGTTTTCCCTAAAGTAGCATCTCCTGGATGTTGGAAGTGTTTGGCATGAACTGCAGGAAGGGAGTAGGTGCTAGGCTTTCTTCATCCTCTGTGCACTGCAGTGCTACCTACCATCTGAGGTCTGCATTTGCGCACGTTACCGATAAGGCATCTCTCATTACTGTTTGCCAGGTCTCTATGAGGCCGGCTCTGTCTGTCTCCTGAGGGCACAGGAAACATTTTTTTCTGATTCACCATGCTACTTTGATGTGCAAGTGATCACTGATGCTATCTTAGTTCTCTTGTGTGCCTACCTGAACTCACCAGAAATTATTCCACTGACCCCCCTGGTCTATGCCAAGGCTTGCCTTTGCAACATCTGCCCAGATGTATCATGCAACCAACCATTTCTTCTGCTGCTCCTTGGTAAGTATGTGTGGCGATGGGATGAAAGGTCGTGATTTTGATGTTTATCAGCTTCACTTGGGAATTGAGACTTAGATATGTCTCTTTTTGATTAACTCCAGTTATCTTGGGGATCTTTTGTTTTATAATCGATGGATAGCGGATTACATTAGAGAAATATAAATCTTTCTGACTTCCTATAATTCTTCTCTTGTTATTGTCATTGCTCTTGGGAAGGAGGTCACAGATCTTGGTGTTTCAATTGATTTCTTGGTTTCTTGTGTTCTTCCTTTCCTGGGACTATGAGAACAGGATGCCTTACAACCTAAGTCTCGAGATGGTAGGGGACATAGGAAATCTGGGTGAGGCGAGGGGTATTGCATGGGTAAATATAACAAAAATATATGTGTTCACAGCTGTATGTTGGAGAGTTTTTCCTAGATACATTGTTTTAAGGGAGTTGATGGGATTGTATTATTTGGGTATACCATGTTTTATGTTTTTAATACTTTTTCTGTTGAAAGGCATTTAGTTATTTCTATTTTTTCCTAATATCAAGGGTGCTATATAAAGTCTTACATACACTTATCTTTTTCCACATATGTAAATATATTATTCCAGTTAAATCCCTAGAAACGGAATTCCTGGGTCAATAGACAAATGTATTCTGCATTTTACAAGTCATTGCCAAAATGTCCTCCAAAAAGGTTGCATCAATTTAAAATTCCATTCACACAGGGTCACCTGGTGTTTTTAAATTCATGTTTCATACTGTTGAATTCATAAATACTCTAACTCTCTAAAGTTCACATCACAATTTTTATTTTATAGAAGACATAAATTTATTCAAGGGATAAATTGGACATATATTCAGTTACTTAAAGATAAATGATGGTAAGAGTAATCATCATATTGTGCTTGTATTTTGCAATAAATTTCCTTACACAGTCTCTTTTTTGTGTTAGAAAATACATAAAATAATTCTTAAAGATTAATTAGCCTATAAACTCTATGAGACAGGGAGCTAGTCTATTGCTACAGCATATAGACGGGGTCTTGATCAGTAAATATTTGTTGAATAAATAAACACAAATATTACCAGTTTAGTAACCAAATTGTTCCACCCTGATCTCTAAAAATATTATACTAAAAACACATACTCACTTAACAATGACTTACTTCTCTTAATAGATAATTGTGTAGATGTGATTGCCTAAGCAATGAGGAGCTTTTTCAAGTTCTCTTTGTGACAGCCTTGACTAATCTGAATGAAGTTGAATCCTTTAGGACACATCTTAACTGGAGAAATGGAAATAAGAAGATAAGGGGAGTGAGGTGTAATAGAGAATTAAAAGTCATCTATTAACTTTACGTCTCATTCTTGAATGTATTCTATTGATAACTCTATAATAAGTAGCTGCTGGAGTGTTTCATTTTTTCTTAGTAGAGTACCGACTTTTAGGAAACTTTTTTTGTTTACTAAGATAAAATCTATGTTTCCTTTGGTCTACAAAATTCTTGTAACGAATATCTATGTTTTACGCTTTCAGTATCTGAGGAAATATTTACATTTCCCAGAATCTCCTCTGGTTCTGTCATGCAAGTTAAATAATCCCATATTCTTATCTCTTTTCCCATGATCAGTTCCCCTGCCTCTAAGATTCCATCTTTACTCATCTGAACTTATAGGAGAGAATCTCTTGTAATGATAAAGTAGGCACTACATTTGAAGTATGCCTGTATACCTTGAGATCTTTTGGAGAGAAGAGGGATAGATATGGTCTAAATAAGGATTTGCATATCAATATTTGTATAGCGAGAGAACAAGAGAGAGCACACATCTAATTGAACTAGAGTAGAATATTATAACCGAACATGTATTAAACCAGAAGACTCAAAATGCCTTCCAGTACAGGACATTTATCTCATTCAGGCTAGAGTCAGGGTAGAAAATGAAACAATCCTGAGAATTTATAATTCTGTATTTCCTGGGATTAACATATGAATTTTCACCATTCATGGGAACCCCCCAAACCAAAAATCTTAAATCTTAAAATAAATTTAAATGATCTCTGGCCAAGGATAAGCCTGGAGTGCTCATGAGAAGTAGAAATAAAATCAGTATGGAGCTTTATATGTGCAGTTATTGACAACACAGATGAAGTCCTGCAGAAGATAAGTCTAAATTAACTTGACAAGTGAGGCAGTGATGCAACATGAGTGGGAGTCAAGAGCTACAATAAACAGTGGGAAGAACCTCAAATGATTGAACTATAACAGGGAGACTGTGTTACAGTGATTGAAATTATGAAAGGAAATAATTAAAAATTTTAGCAAAGAACAAAACATGAAAACAAAACTAGTGGAATGATTTTTAATTGATTTTTTTATTTTATTATCAAAGTATAGTTGACATACAGTTTTTTACTAGTTTCGGATGTACATACAGCATAGTAGTTTGATAATTCTGTGCACTCAGTCTCACCATGGTAAGTGTAGTCACTATCTGTCACCATGCAATGTTATTATATTACTTATTCAATATGCTGTGCTTTTCATCTTGGTGACTTACTTGTTGTACCTCTTAATTCCCTTCACCTATTTCACCTATATCCTCACCCACCACCCCTCTGGCAACCATAATTTTGTTTTCTATAGAGTCTGTTTCTCATTTTCTGTTTTTTCATATTTTTTGCTTTTGTAGATTACATATATAAGTGAAAAATTTTATGGTATTTACCTCTGTGTCTGACATATTTCACTTAGCATAATGCCCCCTGGATCCATCTGTGTTGTTATACATACCAAGATCTCATTTTTTTAGTAGATTTATTTATTTATTCATGAGAGACACACAGAGAGAGAGAGGCAGAAATACAGGCAGAGAGAGAAGCAGGCTCCCTCTGGGGAGCCCGATGTGGGACTCAATCCTGGATCCCAGGATCACACCCTGAGCCAAAGGCAGACACTCAACCACTGAGCCACCAAGGTGTCCCTGAATCTCATTCTTTTTTTATGGCTGAGTAATATTCTGTTACATAATATACATAATATACACATATATGTAAACACCACATCTTCTTTATCCATTCATCTATCTACGTTGCTTCCATATCTTGGCTTATTATAAATAACACTGGAATAAACATGGGGATGCATAAATCTTTCCAAGTTAATGTTTTATTTGTTTTGGTAAATACCTAGTAGTGGAATTCATAGATCACATGGTATTTCTATTTCAGTTTTTTGAGAAACCCCCATACTGCTTTCCACAGTGGCTATACCAATTTACATTCCCACAAATAGTGCATAAGTGTTCCCTTTTCTACATATCCTTCTATTTCTGTTTTATTAATCTTTTAATTAAGTTCTTTATTTTAATACTCTTTTCTCCAATGCCTTGGGCATTTGTATGTCTTTGTTAGAAAAGTGTTTATTTAGGTCCTCTTCCATTTTTAATCAGATTATTTGTGGGGTTTTTTTGGTGTTGAATTGTATAAATTTTTTATATATTTTGGATATTAATCCATTATCAGATGTGTCATTCACGAGTATCTTTTCCCATTCGTAGATTGCCTTTTTGTTTTGTTGATGGTTTCCTGCACTGTGCATGCAAGATTTTTATTTTGAAATAGTCCCAGTAGATCATTATTGCTTTTATTTCCCTTACCGGAGGAGACATATCCATAATTTTGTGGCTAAGGCTGATATCAAAGAGATTACTGCCTATGTTTTCTTTTAAGAGTTTTATGGTATCTGGTCTTATATTTAGATCTTCATCCATTTTGAGTTAACTTTTGTATATGGTAAAGAATAGTGGTCCAGTTTTATTCTTCTGCATGTAGTTGTCCACTTTTCCCAACACCATTTATTGAAGAGACTGTCTTTTCCCCATTGTATATTCTTGCCTCCTTTGTTATAGCTTAATTGATCATATAAGCATGGTTTTATTTCTAGGCTCTCTATTCTGTTTCATTGATCTGTGTGTCTGTTTATGTGTCAGTATCATACCTTTTTGATTACTACAACTTTGTGGTATTCCATGCAATCCAGGATTGTGATGCTTCCAGATTTGTTCTTTTATGAGATTGCTTTGACTATTCAGGTCTTTTTCATTTCATACAGATTTTAGGATTCTTCGTTCTAGCTTTGTGAAAAATACTATTGGTATTTTGATAGGGATTGCATTAAATCTATAGATTGCTTTAAGTAGTGTGAACATTTTAATGATGTTAATTCTTCTTCTCCATGAGCATGATATGTCTTTTCATTTCGTGTCAGTTTTAGTTTTTTAATGAGTGTCTAACAATTTTCAGACAACAGGTCTTTTACCTCTTGATTAATTTCGTTCCTTTTTTTTTTCCTTTTTTTGGTATAGATGTACCAAGAAACAATGAGATTGTTTTCTTAATTTCTTTCTCTACTACTTAATTACTAGAGTATAGAAATGCAACATATTTCTGCGTATTAATTTTGGGTGCTGCAGCTTTACTGCCTTTTGTTTACTAGTCCTAATAAGTTTTTTTTTTTTTTAATACTTAGGGTTTTTTTTTTAAGAAATGTTTTTTAAAGATTATTTATTTATCTGGGGTACCTGGGTGGCTCAGTGAATTAAGTGTCTGCCTTTGGCTTGAGTCACTATCCTGGAGTTCTGAGATTGAGCCTCGCATTGGGCCCCCTTCTCAGCGGGGAGTCTGCTTCTCTCTCTCCCTCTGCCCCTCACCCTCTGCTCATGCACTCTCTCTCTCTCTCAAATAAATAAATAATCTTTTTGTGACAGAGAGAGAGAGCACAAGCAGGGGGAACAGGAGGCAGAGGGAGAGTGAGAAGCAGACTCCCTGCTGAGCAGGGAGCCCAATGACATATATACATCATGTCATCTGCAAATAATGACAGTTTTACTTCTTTCTTACTAATTTGGGTAGCTTTTATTTTTCTTTCTGATTGTGAGTGGGACCTCCAGTACTATGTTGAATAGAAGTGGTGAGAGTAGAGATCATTTTCTTGTTCCCAATCTTAGAGAATGTAAAGGGTTTTCACCATTGAGTATGATGTTAGCTGGGGGGTTTTCATATACGTCCTTTATAATGTTGAGATATGTTCCCTGTAAATTCACCTTGTTGAATCTTCATCCTGAGTCCATACTGTATTTTGTCAAATGCTTTTTCTGCATTGATTGAGATGATCATATGACTTTTATTCTTGTTTATATGATGTATCACATTGATTGATTAGTGAATATTAAACTATCTTGGTTTGCATCCCTAGGATAAATTCCACTTGATCATGGTGAATGACTTTTTTATTGTATTGTTCAGAATTATGTTTGCTAATTTTTGTTGAGGATTTTTGCATTTATGTTCAGCAGGGATATTGACCTATAATTTTGTTTTTATGTAGTGTCTTTATCTGGTTTTTATATAGGGGTAATTCTGGCCTCATGAAATGAATTTGGAAATTTTTCTTTTCTATTTTTTGGAATAGTTTGAAAAGAATAGTTATTAACTCTTTATATTTTTTATTATCTTTTACAGATTTTATTTAATTTTTTGAGAAGGAATGAGAGAGATGGGGAGCATGCGCATAAGTGAGGGGAGTGAGGGGGAGACAAGACTACCTGCTGAGCAAGGATCCTGAAGCAGGCCTCTCACCCAGGACTCTGGGCTCATGACCTGAACTAAAGGCAGATGCTTAACCAACTGAGCCCTGGTGCCCTATTAATTCTTTTTTAAATGTTGATGGAATGCACTTGTGAAGCCATGAGTTCTGGGACTTTTGTTTGCTAGAAGTTTTTTGATTATCAGTTCAATTTTATTACTAGTAATAAGTCTCTCCAGATTTTCTATTTTATCCTAATTTGGTTTTGGAAGTTTATATGTTTCTAGGAATGTATTCATTTGTTCTAGGTTGTTAAATTGTTGGCATGTGATTTTTTATAGTATTCTGTTATAATCCTCTGTATTTATGTGGTATTGATTGTTATTTCTCCTCTTCCATTTCTAATTTTATTTATTTGAGTTCTTCCCCCCCCCCCTTTTTTTTTTCATGAGTCTGGCTATATCAATTTTGTTTACCTTTTCAAAGAGCCAGCTCTTTGGTTTCATTGATCTTTTTTATTGTTTTCTTAAGTCTCTATTTCATTTATTTCCTTGCTAAACTTTATTATTTCCTTCCTTCTACTAACTTTGGGCTTTTCTTATTTCTTTTCTAGGTCCTTTTGGTGTGGATTGTTTACTTGAGACTTTTCTTGTTTCTCAAGGTAGGTCTGTATCAGTATAAACCGCGTTCTTAGACCCACTTTTGCTATGTTCCAGAGATTTGAGGCTGTTGTGTTTACATTTTCATTTGCCTCTCTGTATTTTTTTTATTTCCTCTTTGATTTCTTTGTTGACACATTGGTCGTCTTGTAGCATTTTACTTAGGGTCCATGTGTTTGTATTTTTTCCAGTATTTTTTTCTTGTAATTGATTTCTAGTTTTTTACTGTTGTGGTTGGAAAAGATGCTTGATAAAATTTTAGTCTTCTTAAACTTATTGAAACTTGTTTGGCGGCCTAACATGTATATGTCCTTGAGAATCTTCCATTGGCACTAAAAAGGAATGTGTATTCCACTGTTTTTGAATGAAATGTTCTGTGTATATCTGTTAAGTTTATCTGGTCTCATGTTCATTCACAGCCAGTTTCTTCATTGATTTTCTGTCTGGATCATCTCTGCATTGATGTAACTAGGAATTAAAGTCCCCTACTATTATTGTTTTATTGTCAGTTTCTCACCTGTTAATGTTTGCTTCTGTTAATGTTTGCATTTAGGTACTAGATACTTACAGTTGTCATATCCTTTTGTTGGATTGATCATTATAAAACATTATAGAATGCCCTTCTTTGTCTCTTTCTGCAGTCTCTGTTTTAGTGTCTATTTTGTCTAAGTATTGCTACTTTGGTTTATTTATTTGTTTATTTTTGCTTCCCTTTGCATGGAATCTCTTTTTCATCACTTCACTTTCAATCTGTATATGTTTTTAAGTCTGAGGGGAGTCTCTTATAGACAGCATATAGATGAGTCTTGTTGTTCTTGTTTTTTAATCCACTCACTAACCCTGTATCTTTCTGTTGCAGCATATAGTCCATTTACATTTAAAGTGTTTATTGGTAGATAATTACTTATTAGCATTTTGTTAATTGTTTTCTGATTGTTTTAATAGTTCTTCTCTGTTCCTTCCTCTTGTTTTGGTGGCTTCCTTTAGTGTTATGTTTGGATTCCTTTCTATTTTTTGTGTATCTATTATAGATTTTTTATTTGTCATTACCATAGGATTTATATATTACATCCTATCTGTATAACAGTCTATATTAAGTTAATGATTGTGTAAGTTTGTACACATTCTAAAAGCACCAAATTTCTATCTCCTTCCTCCATATTTTATATATGTGATGTATATGATGCTTATGAATATGATGTTTTATGTATATAAATTTAAAAGTATATGATTTTATGTTTTTATTATGTATATATCCTTTGATCAATATCTGTAGATATAATTTACTTTACGGCCTTTGTGTTTTAGTGTTTATACTAGCTTTATAAGTGATTAATTTATTTACTTTTTTTATGTTTATAATTACCTAAATCTTTTTCCTTTCATAATTTTATTTCTAGTTGTGGCTTTTTTCCCTCCACTTAAAGAATTTCCGTCAACATTTCTTGCAAGGCTAGTTTAGTGGTTTAATTTTTGTTTGGGAAACTATATCTTTTTCAATTTTGATTGATAACTTTGCCAGTAGAGTATTCTTGGTCATAGTTTTTTTTTTTTTTTTTCCTTAAAGCAGCTTGAATATATTATACCACTGCCTTCTGATCTGCAGTTTCTGCTGAAAAATCAGCTGGTAGCCTTACATGGTTTCCCTTGTATATAACTTTTTTGCTTTTCTCTTGCTGCTTTTGAGATTCTCTATTTATCATTAATTTATGCCATCTTCATTATGGTGTCCCAGTGTAGACCTCTTTGGGTTTATCTTGTTTGGGGCTCTCAGTGATTCCTAGACCTGGATGTCTTTTGCCTTCCCAGGGAAGTTTTCAGCTATTATTTCTTCAAATAAGTTTGCCAAGTCTGGGTCCCTATAATGTGAGTGTTAGTATATTTGATGATGACATGGAAGTCCCTTAACCTGTTCTCATTTTTTATTATTCTTTTCCTTTTTGCTGTGTATCTTGGTTGCTTTCCATGACCCTGTCTTCCAGATCACTGTTCTGTTCTTCTGTCTCCTCTGATCTGCTGTTGATTCTTTCTAGTGTACTTTTCATTCCACTTATTGTACTTAGCTTTGAATGATTATTTTTGTATTTTTTTTCTTTTTGATAAAGTTTTCACTGAGTTTATCCCCTTATTTCTCAAGTTCAGTGAACATTTTTACGATTATTACTTTGAACTCTTTATCAGGTAGACTACTTTCTTCCATCATTTAGTTCTTTTTCTGAGGTTTTTGTCATGTTCTTTTGTTTGGAATATATTCATATTCCTCTGTCTCCTCATTTTGTGTAACTCTGTGTTTGTCTCTATGTATTAGATAGGTCAGCTGTGTCTCCTGGTCTTGAAAGTAGTGGCCATCTTTCAAAGAGGTCCTGGGTACGCTCTAGTACAATCTGTTTGGTCACCAGAACCAGATTTTTAGGGGTGTCCACTGTGCATGGGCTGCATGTATCCTAATGTTGTGTCTTAGCTGTGATTACTGAAGGCACATTGATGGATGGGATTAGCTTCATCCAGCTGGTTGCAGTGACCTGCTTTGCCTACTGCAGGCACATTTGGTAGTGTTTTTGCCCTGAGCTGTTGGTAATCCCAGTTGCTGTTGTTTGACTGGTGAGTGGAGCCAGCCCTCAGTGTAGCTGTCTGCAGTTACCCTCTGCAACAGTTACAAGCATTGAAAGTCAGTGCTTGCCCCCTGAACAGTCAGCTAAATGACCAAACTGCAGGAACTGTGGTTGTGCTGGTGTGCCTGGGGTTGTCTTCCTTGTTCCCCAGGGCAAGAGTCACTTTGAGGGTCACCAGTACTAGCTAGGGCTGCCTGCCTGGTATGGCAGGGCAGGAGCCACTTGATCAGAGAACCTGCAGAGGCAGGCAGTTTAGAAGGAGCAGCTCTGCAGGGAAAAGCCAAGGTGGGGAATATGGTGCTAGTATAGTAAATAGAGAGTATGAGACTTGGCTCCAGCTACCTAGACTGGGGAGGAAAAATGGCATCTGCCAGCACTTTTGTTTCCAGAGAAATCTCCTACAGATCCCTGCCCCTCCAGCACAAGTCCTAAAATTAGTTAATAAATCTTTCACATATACCATAGGTGCTTTTCAAATTGTTGCTTCTGTACTGGCTTTTAAGGGTAGAGACCCAGTTTCCTGTTACCCTCAGCTGTCCTGGAGTTATGCACTGCTGACTTTTAAAGCTCCTAGAGTTCAACCTCACTCATTTTAACCTCATTCAAAGCCAGATATTATGGGAACTCATCTTTCCAGTCCAGGTCCCCAGGGCTAGGAGTGCCCAGTGTGGGGGATCTGATCACCTTGCTTTTTGTGTACTCGGGATGTCACTCTTGTTTGTGGTTAGTCGCACTGGGGGTTTAATTCCCCAAAGAATATCTACCCCTCCAACTCTGTCCAAGTGTCTTTCTCTCTACAACTAGCTGTGGAAGACCTGCTCTGCCAGTCTTCAAGTCATTTTCAGAGTTAGTTGCAATTAATATTGCCTCAGTGTGTCTGCAGGATGAGATGAATTCAGGATCCTACTCCTCTGTTATTTTCTAAAATAAGTGGTATTTTAAAATAATTAAGTAGAATTTATATAAAGAAAAATATTAAAATCTTCTAACGTTTAACATATTTAAGTAATTTTATGTTTTTAAAGTAAACTGAAGAAGAAGTTAGTGTCTTAGAAGAGCATACTGAAGAATTTTTATGAAATGAAGCATAGGAGATAAATGAAATCTTTTAAAAAGATGAAGATATCTGATAATTCAATTCGCTTGATTCAAAATTCATTTATTAAGAATTACAAAAGGGTGGATCAGAAAGAATGCAGGGGAGGTAAAATTGAAGTGATAACTCAGGAGAAATTTTCAGATTTGATGGCGAATGTAATCCTTAATTTTCAAGACAATGAATTCCAGCAAGATAAATACATGCCTAATGTATGCTTCGTGTATTAGTTATCTATTGCTATGTAATAAATTATTCCAGATAATCTGAAAACTTAGTGGCTTGAAATAACATTTATTTTCATATTGTTTATTTGTAGATCTGGAATTAGTGGGCTGGTTCTGGTTTAAGGTCTTTCAAAAGATTGCACCCAGGATGTCCATCAAAATCAGACATCTAAAGGCTTAGGTGGGGCTGCTTTGACTTCCAAGACAGGTTATTCACATGGCTTTCAAGTTCTGCTCAAGACCTCTCCCAAAAATACTTGTAAATTTTCATGACACAAGGATTGACTTATTCTAGAACACTTGATCCAACAGAGAGAAGATATGAAAGCTGCACAATTTTTATCATCTATTTATTTTTTTTTTAATTTTTACTTATTTATGATAGTCACAGAGAGAGAGAAAGAGAGGCAGAGACACAGGCGGAGGGAGAAGCAGGCTCCATGCATCGGGAGCCTGATGTGGGATTCGATCCCGGGTCTCCAGGATCGCGCCCTGGGCCAAAGGCAGGCGCCAAACCGCTGCGCCACCCAGGGATCCCCAATTTTTATCATCTAATCTCAGAAGTCAATAGTATCAGTTCTACCACTTTCTAGTAGTTAGAATTCACCTTCCTATCTTGTTAGAAGTGAAAACTCTTCTCTGTAGCATTCCAGCTGTTCTCTCTTTAAATCTCAGGTCAAATTCATAGGTTTTCAGGATGATTTGAAAGTTATCTAGGTTTGTTGGTGGGGACAGTTGACTTGGGGACCCTACTCCTCTGCCATCTTGCCCCACCCCCCCTAGTAGTTAGAATTCAGACAAAAAGTCTATTCCACATTTAGAGATGAAGTATAAAAAATTTTGCAGACATATTTTAAAGTCCCCAACATCTAGGGGTGCCTTGGTGGCTCAGTTTGTTAAGCAGTCAACTTGATTTTGGTTCAGGTCATGATCTCAGAATCCTGGGGTTGAGCTCTATGCTCATGGGGGTACACTTGAGGAATCTTTCCCTCTCCCTCTGCTCACATGCATGCTCTCTCTGTCTCTAAAATAAATGAATAACTCGGGATCCCTGGGTAGCTCAGCAGTTTAGCGCCTGCCTTCAGCCCAGGACATGATCCTAGAGTCCTGGTATCAAGTCCCACATAAGGCTCCCTGCATGGAGTCTGCTTCTCCCTCTGCCTGTGTCTCTGCCTCTCTCTCTCTCTTTGTGGTCTCATGAATGAATAAATAAAATCTTTTAAAAAACTAAATAAACTAAATAGAATAAATGAATAACTCTTAAAAAAGAAATCTAGATATGAAGTTGAAATAATACTTCAAAATCAGGGGATCCCTGGGTGGCGCAGCGGTTTGGCGCCTGCCTTTGGCCCAGGGCGCGATCCTGGAGACCCGGGATCGAATCCCACATCGGGCTCCCGGTGCATGAAGCCTGCTTCTTCCTCTGCCTGTGTCTCTGCCTCTCTCTCTCTCTCTCTCTCTCTCTGTGACTATCATAACTAAATAAAAAATTTAAAAAAAAATCACCAAAGTGGACCAAAGAACTAAATACTAAGAAAAGTTCATAAAATATTTGGAGACATTAAGACATAATATAGAAATAATAGTCAGCTATCCTTAAAAGAAATAATAAAATTTGGAAGACAATAAATAATATCTTCAGAGAGTTAAAAAAATAAATGCCATGGTAAAATCCTAAAACTCAACAAAATATGATTTAAAATTAGTAAATAATACAGAAGTTTCAAAGAGAAAATAGGTGAAAATAGCTTACTGTCATAGGCCTTTCCTGAAAGTACTAAAAGAAGTACTTTAGGAAGAAGAAAACTGAATTGAAAGGGTGGTGAATTTTAAAAAAGTAAATATATAGTTATGTCTGGATTCTTACAGAGTGAACAGAACTAATTATGGTGATTTTTAACTTGCTACAGGTGAAACCAAAGGAAAGTTAAACAGAAAATAAGACCAAAGAAAAGGGAATGCTCAAAGTTAAGGCATTCCAAGATCCTGACATTATTTGGAGATGGCTAATGATTTCTATTGTTTTTGGTGTTAATGAATGTACATATTGCAAGTCATATAGAAAGAAAAGGGAGTAACATATTTAGTATTTGCAAAGAATGGCAGCATAAAAAATGTATATGTAAATACTATAAATAGAAAACAAGTTATGGAGGTACCTGGGTGGCTCAGTCAATTAAGGAATTAAGGGTCTGCCTTTGGCTCAAGGTCATGATCTCCCAGTCCAGGGATCCTGCCCTGAGTTGGGCTCCCTGCTCATCAAGGAGTCTTCAGGGAGAGTCTTCTTCTCCCTCTCCCTCTGCCCCTTCCCCTGTTCACGTGTACGTGCACTGTATCTCTCTCTCCTCTCTCTCAAATAAATAAATGAAATCTTAAAAAGACAACAAAGTAAGATGGAAGAAACAAATATTAATATATACATAGCACAACCAATAAAAACTTGCAGATTAAAAAAGGGCATTAATGCACAATCTATAGATATAATTGTCACAGCTAAAATCAAAGAATAGAAACATAAGGTGTAAAATGATTATAGAGATAAACTAAGTATACTTTAAGCTATAGAAAGCTGGACAATATCAGTGATATTGAAAGTGATATCAGAAAGAAGTCAACTAACTTTTCCTTTCCTTCCTTCCTTCCTTCCTTCCTTCCTTCCTTCCTTCCTTCCTTCCTTCAGAAGCAGGGAGAGGCAGGGGAAGAGGGAGAGAGAGAGAATCTTAAGTAGGCTCTACTCCCGAGATGGAGGCTGATGTGGGGCTTGATCTCTTATCCCTGAGATCATAACCAGAGCCAAAATCGCCTCATTGTACCTAATTCAGCTCCATATGAAATTAATAATAAAATTAACATAAAATTAATAAGAAAACCCTGCATATATGGATATTTAAAAACCATTCTACTTCAAAGATATTAAGATACATTTAAAGTTATATCATTTAATGCATTCCTGTTTGTAATAATGTTACACAGTTGAACAAATGAAACATAATAGAAAACCCAGGGAAAGAACATGCATATATGAAAACTTGAAAGGTGACAAATAGAACATTTTAAATAAGTAAGAAAAGAAAAGCCTATTTAATATGGTGATGAGACAGCTGTTTATCTATATGGAAAATAAACAAAGAAAAAGCAAAAAAAAGATTCTTTTGTTATAATAAATAAAAGTCATTTCAGATGAATTAAAAGCATAAATCTGAAAGGAAAATTTTGTACTTTTAGTTGAAAGCAAGAGATGATCTTCATGGCCTTATGGTAGATATGGAATTCTTATACAAGAAGAGGAAAGAAAAAAAGTGCAAGTTGGTAAATATTATGGTATCAGCATTTAAAATATCATTATGAAAAATGTTAACATAAAAGAAAGAAAGATGTTGACTGGGAAAAGAAATTGTCAGCTTCTATAGACAAAATGCATTATTTTTGCAATGACTAATGACTCTTACAAATCACAAAGAAAAGACAACTATAAAAATACAGAATAACAAAAACATATTACATATGAAAGGAAATTCAAATGAAAACAAACACACATACGTACATTTCATATCCTAATACTCAGAACAATGCAAAACAGCAAAGTAGTATCATTTTCACCCCATAAGACTCAGAAATTCAGCACATATATATCAGGAAACATATTTAGGAATGTTCTTTTCAGTACTTTTTATGATAATAGAACATTGACAAAAATCAGTAGTCAATGGACAAATTTTTTTTGTGTATATAATGGTTGACTTGAAGACTTAATCAATTTGGAACAGTAGTACACAAAATATATCTAAAGTTCCAAAAGTCATTAGCTAGTAAAATTTGTTAATTGTACATATGACTGACTCTATTTTTATAGAATATTAGTATTTATGCAAGTTCATTTGACAAATCTGTATTTACATTTTTCATACATTCACTACATTATGTAGTGGGGTTAATTTGCAAGATTACAAATTGATATCCTCCTTGAAATCTTTCTGCTCTTTATTAGAGTTGTACCATTTTAAAAAGTCCTTTGAAATCGGTCATTTTATATGTTGAATTACAATTGTTGGAATGCCTGGGTGACTCAGCTGATGAGCATCTGCCTTTGGCTCAGGGCTTGATCCCAGCCGGCCGGGGATCCAGTCCCACATTGGGTTCCCTGTGAGCTCACTCTGTCTATGTTTCTTTCTCTTTTTCTGTGTTTCATGAGTGAATAAATAAAATCTTTAAAAAAATGCAATTGTTTTCATATGTCTTATATATCTAACAATTGTATTCAGCAAATCAATAGAAAGGCTTGCCCTCAGATTTTCCCTTATTCTCCAGAGCACCATAGACAAAGTAGATACTTAAAAAAAAAGAGAGAGAGAGAGAGAAAGAAAGAAAGAGAAAGAAGAAAGAAAGAAAGAAAGAAAGAAAGAAAGAAAGAAAGAAAGAAAGAAAAAGAAAGAAAAAAGTTTGTTGATGTCCTTTGTTTGCAAGTGAAAGAAAGGCTTTTTTATTTAGTGATATAATGAATGCTATCTTCTACTGTAGGTGATTAAGAAAACATAACCAAATGTCCCATCAATAATTTAAGTACTGTGAAGATAGTAAAAATGATAGTCTCAATTTACAGTGGAGGCAGAGCCATAAAGGACTTTCTTGCTTTATTTTCCTATTCATTTTACTTACAAGTTAGGATTTCTATAGGACTTGGAACATTTCTCTGCATTTTCTATTATTAAAAATATTTCATAGAATTTTCCCTAAAATTTAGCCTTCAAGAGTTCTCACTAAGGAGATTGTGCTAGAGATCTTTGCCTTGTTGATATGCCCTATTCCTTTTCTCAACCAACTACACATTTTATTTATGGTTCATAAAATTTCCATCTAAGAATTTTTTAATGATTTAAAATAGCTTTATGTAACAGAGTTCTGAGGAAATGATATAATATTAAAACATCCTGAAGATACTAAAGTGGTAAAAAGTAGTTTGATAAATCTATTATTTAGCTCTTATTCTCCTTCCAATTACACTAAGAAAAGTGGATTCTTTTTATAAATTTTGGCTTACGTTGGTTTAATAAACCAATTATTAAATTATTGTACTTACTAGGCAAGTTAGAAGACTTTAGAAAAAAAGAAAAATAACTGAAAAATACCAGAAGATGAAATATTGCTATTTTTATTTTAATTGTATAATCCTGGTAATCCTGGTAAGATGGAATAGAATATTTTGGTTGTGTTCACAACTCAGATATCCCACTTTTTCTTGGAACTCATCTTATTATTAATTAATTAATTAATTTATTTATTTATTTATATTTATGAGAGACATGCAGAAAGAGGCAGAGACATAGTAAGAGGGAGAAACAGACTTCCTTTTAGGAGCCTGATGTGGGACTTGATCCCAGGACCCAAGATTATGACCTGAGCCAAAAGCAGACACTCAACCACTGAGCCACCCAGGTGCCCCAGAACTCATCTTGTCTTGATCCCTTTCTGAGAACCATAGAGATTGACCATGGGCAACTCTTTTTTCTCTTTGTGACACTGACCCATGCCTTGTTGGCTTGAGGTATGAACAGCTGACTCAGGCATGGGCAGTCATATCAGTTCTCCAGGAATTTGTCAAAGAGACACTGTCAGGTTCTTCATGTGGTTACAGACTAGAAATTAGAGAATAGCTGTATTATAGCTTTATTGCTTAATGGATTCTTCAAGTGAATCTCAGAGACCTAATCCCAGAAAATGATAGTGAAGATTTAATGCAAAGTGAAATTGAAATATGAGGTGAATGCACAGCTAATTCATTAAGCTGTACATTTGTTTAGTGTGGTTTTCTACAAATACATTTAACAATAAAAATTTATGAGGCAATAAGTAAGAGCATACTTTTAAGTTTAAAAATTTAGATGAAGGGTTCCCTGGGTGGCTCAGCGGTTTAGCACCTGCCTTCGGCCCAGGGCGTGATCCTGGAGTCCCTGGATCGAATCCCACATCGGACTCCCTGCATGGAGCCTGCTTCTCCCTCTGCCTGTGTCTCTGCCTCTCTCTCTGTGTGTGTTTCTCATGAATAAATAAATAAAATCTTTTAAAAATTTTTTAGATGAAATAGACAAATCTTAGCAATGCAAGTTACATGTAGTAAAATAAAGATAAATAGAAATTCTGAATATATGTATTTAAAAAATTATGTTTTAAATAAAATCATTTTTTACAGGTAAAACTTCACAACCTAGATGATTACACTAGTAAATTCAATCAGTCATTTAAGGAAGAAGTAAACTCTTTTTCAAAAATATCCAGAGAGTATATTGTTCAGCATTTTGTATGATGTGCCTGACTTTGATAGAAACATACAACCTACCAAGACTGAATCATGAAATGGAAAATGTGAAAGACCAGTTACCATGAGGAGATTGTATCAGTAATAAAAAATCTCCCAAAAAACAAAAGTCCAGGACCAGATGTCTTCACTGATAAATTCTACCATTCAAAGAAGAATCAAACTTTTCGAGAAAACAGAACAGATTGGAACTCTTCCAAACTCATTTTATGAGGCCAGCATTAGCCTAACAATGAAACCAGTCAAGGATGCCACAAGAAAAGAAAATCCCAGGCCAATATATTAGATGAACATATATGCAAAAATTTTCGATGTAATTATTAACAAACTGAATTCAGCAATACATTAAAAGGATCACATACCATGATCAAATGGGATTTATTCCAAGGATGCAAAAATGGTTCAATATCTACAAATTAGTCAATGTTTTATGCCACACTAACAAAAAGAAGGATAAAAAAACATATCTCAATAGATTCCAAAAAGCATTTGACAAAATTCAACATCCATTTATGATGAAAACTCAACAAAGTATGTACAATGTACTTCAACATAATAAAGGGCATATATGAACAATGAACATCATATAAAAGAATGAAAAGCTCATATTTTTTTCCTCTTAGATCAGGAACAAGACAAGGATGGATACCCACCTCACTGTTTTTATTCCATATAGTATTGGAAGTCCTAGTTGGAGCAGTTAGGTACAAAAAGAAATAAGGACATCTGAATAGGAAAGAAAGAGGAAAAACTCATTTGCACTATTTGCAAATGACATGATATTATATATAGAAAACCTAGAGTCAATCAAGAAACTGTTTGAACTAATAAACAAATTCACTAAAGTTGTAGGATACAAAATGAATATGCAAAAATCTGTTGTATGTCTATATACTAACAAAGAATTACTAGAGAAATTAAGAAAATAATCATATTTGTAATTGCATCAAAGATAATAAAATACCTAGGAATAAATTTAACAAAGAAGTGAAAGACCTCTATATTGAAAACTATAAAACATTAATGAAAGAAACTAAAGAAGACACAAACAAATGGAAAGCTATTCCAATGGCATTTTTCATGGAAATACAAGGAAAAAAATCCTGAAATTTGTATGGAACCATAAAGATCCTGAAGAGTCAAAGCAATCTTGAGAAAGGACAGAGCTGGAGGCATCACACTTCTTGATTTCAAGCTATATTATGAAGCTATAGTAATTAAAACACTATGGTATTGGCATAAAAACAGACACATAAATCAATGTAACAGAATATAGAGCTCACAAATAAACCCACACATATATGATCAATCAGTATATAGCAACAGATCAAATAATATAAAAGGGAAAGGGCAAGGATCCCTGGGTGGCTCAGTGGTTTAGCGCCTGCCTTTGGCCCAGGGCGTGATCCTGGAGTCCCTGGATTGAGTCCCACATCAGGCTCCCTGCAGGGAGCCTGCTTCTCCCTCTGCCTGTGTCTCTGCCTCTCTCTCTCTGTGTCTCTCATGAATAAATAAATAAATAAATAAATAAATAAATAAATAAATAAATAAAATCTTTTTAAAAAAGATGGGGGAAGGGCAGTCTCTTCAGTAAATGATGTTTGGAAAACTGAACACTCATATATGCAAAAGAATGAAACTGGACCAGTCTTATACCATACGCAAAATTAACTCAAAATGGATTAAAGATTTGAATAGAAAACCTGAAACTCTAGAACTTGTGGAAGAAAACATAGGTTGCATGCTGCTTGTCATAGGTCTCGGCAATAATTTTTTGAATCTGACATTGAAGGTAAAAACACCAAAAACAAAAGTAAACTCGTGGGACTACACCAAACTAAAAAAGCTTTTGCACAGCAAGGGGAACCATCAAATCAAAGGGCATCCTGCAGAATGGGAGAAAATATTTGTAAATCATGTATCTGATAAGGGGCTAATATCCAAAATATAAACTTACAATTCAATAGCAAAATTATAATCTGTTTAAAAAATGGGTGAAAGATTTGAATAAACACTTTTACAAAGAAGAAATAAAGATGGCAACCAGGTACATAAAAAGATGCTTTATATCACTAATCATAAGGAAAATCCAAATAAAAACCAAAATGATAACATCTCACACCTGTTAGAATGGCTGTTTTCAAAAAGACTGGCAATTACAAGTGTTGGTGATGACGTGGAAGAATTTGAATCTTTATACACTGTTGGTAAATAGGTGCAGCCACTATGGAAAACAGTATGGAGGTTTTTTAAAAAAATAAAAATAGAACTACCATATGATTCAGCAATTATACTTCTGGGTATTTACCTAAGGAAAATGAAAATTTTTCAATTGGGTAAAATTTATGCACCACTATGTTCATTGTAGCATTATGTACAATTAGTAACATGGGCTCCTCTTTCTTTATCATGGCAGCTTACTCATTTAAAGTTAACATTCTTATCTCCTTTAAGTAATGAGGTGAGGTCCACACCACATTATCTCTTTTTTGGTTAACTTAAAGCCAACTGATAAGAGACTTAATTACATATGCAAATATGTTTGCTAATTAACTCCATACAGTAATGGGAGTAGTATATCCTTATATTCACAATTCCAGTCTATGTTCAAAAGGAGAGGATTACATAGTATGTGTATAAAATTTTGGAGATCTTAAAGTTCTGTTTATTATAGTCAGTCAGTACCATGTGAACTAATGAAATGGAGGTGTCACATCCATTTTCTCTGTATTCCTCTCATGTAGTGCAGTTTTCAATGAATATTTGTTGAGTAAAAGAAAAAAAAAACAATTGAATGGGTGAATATTATTATTATTATTGTAACTTGCCAGTGCTGAACATAACAAGGAGCAAGGACTTAAGTTATGTATTGCCAACATAAATTGAAACTACAAATTTTGTTGAGATTTTGGACTTTGAAGTACTTGTAAAAGTGGTCATTTTAAGTTTTTTCCTCCCTGTGTGTTGATTTTGAGCAGCTTGTTAGGGTCCTGTTTTTCCCCATAAATCAAAACTAGTCAGAATTTTGTGGCTTCCCTAGCCACTTCTCTAGCTTCTTTAGTAAATAAAGATTTACTAAAATTAATCTTTCAAGCCCATCTTCAGACTATTATTGCTGTCTGAAAACCCATATCAATCTGCATTCAAAACCTGTGACTGAGTAGAGTTCCGGGATACTCCAAGAGGTTCGTTGGTGTCTCATTGGTTTCCATCAGAAAATGAAAATCAGATATCTATGGATTTTGATAGATTGGCTTGCAGAAATAAATATTCACTTATTTATTTGACCTATTTCCTAAGAAATGTCTGCATGGAACACTACTGAATGCAACCTTGTTGATAATTCAAAAAGGGAAGGATCAGTTGGACCATACATATGATAATGAACTTCTGTGACATCTTATACCAAGGTTTATAGGGCAGTGGCTGGAATCAAACCTGTTAATTCTAATGTTTCCTTAATTCAAAACAGCTGTTTAAAAAATTTCATTTCAAAACAGCATAGCATTTACACATAAAGAGAACAGAATATTTTAACTTCCCAGTTCTAATCAGCTTCAAAGAGTTCAGGAAAATGACAGCTCCTCTTTTAGTTTGCCTCCATTCTCCCTGAGATATTTCTATTGATCTGATTCAAAGTATGGGGTCACTATTATTGTTTTATATTTTGAGAAACATTCTAAACCTAAATACTAGTGACATAGACCAAACTAATTTGGAACAACGTTAAAAAAAAAAAAACAAAAACAATAGCACTGTAACACAAATAAAAGAAAGGGCAATAGTGCAGGAAAGTGTTTTTTATTCATGCTTCTGCATAATTTTTCTGCATAATTGGCAATTAACCTTCATTATCCCTCAAGCCCTTTGCCTTCAAAATGATTTCCTTTCTAAAGAAGGGGACACTGATTTTTTTTTAAGCACCTCCATTTTAGCCTTCTTAAACTTTGCCTACTGAGAATAATTAGCATTTCCACTGAAGAATATGCATTAAGAGTTCATTCATACTAATTTGCATCTAGAAAAAAACCACTTGAGTAAAAATTAATTTGTTAGAAGGATATAGGTTATACCATGACTTTTGCTTTAGGCTCTTTATCAGAAAGATTTTAAAGAGGGACAACTATAAGACTGCCTGCAGTATATTTTAGAGTTGTGGATATTTAGAGAGCTAGACTTCTCATCTTCTTATTCACCTTTACTTATTTGAAAATTTTGCTTCAAGTAAACTCAACACTGTATGGCAAATGAGTACATCAGAGTTCCTTGAAAATCTTGTAAAATTGCTTCATTTCTTAGGGCTTTCCTTGGAACCCTAGTAAATCTGGTTTAGAATAGATTTTTAAATAAGCTTGGAAGCTTGAAGGAGTAATCTTCAGTTATCTCAATAATGTGTATATGGGGCTAATCCCATTTCCAAGTGATTCTTGAAATGATTACTTAATCTGTATTTTCACACTGCTTTGGCAAACAGAAAGATGACTTTTGAGGCATACTGGTAACTCAGAAACCTCTTACGAATAATATGGCTTGTTGTGCTAGGTCTTTTCTCTTTTGGAATTTTTCATGACTAAAGCAATACTAACTATACATCGAATCACTGTATTATTACTTTTTTAAACAAGATTGATACCTAATCTTCACATCATACCAGTGAAATAAATTCTGGAGATAGGGTCAATTATTAATATTTTTTTAAGAAGTTATCTAGAGTCTTCTAATATGAAGACAGGGTTTATAATCATTGGTGGAAAAAAAAAACATTCTGACATAAGTATAGCCATAATTGAAAAATCACATTATAATACGTTTATCAGGGATCCCTGGGTGGCGCAGCGGTTTGGCGCCTGCCTTTGGCCCAGGGCGCGATCCTGGAGACCCAGGATCGAATCCCACGTCAGGCTCCCGGTGCATGGAGCCTGCTTCTCCCTCTGCCTGTGTCTCTGCCTCTCTCTATCTCTCTGTGACTATCATAAATAAATAAAAATTTTAAAAAAAATAATACGTTTATCAAAGATGTTTGTAACATTTAATATAATATATTAACTCGTGAATGCAGGAAGATATTAGGAGAAAAAGACAAGGGACCTTTTTGCAGCCATAATCATGAGGTAATTCAAGAACTGAGTTGAGGCTCAGTTGCCTGAGTTGGGGAGAATCCTTTCTCAGTCTTACCCAAATACAAGGACTTACTGTAAATAAAACTCAATATAAAACTACAAGGATCCACAAAAACAAGATAAAGATTAATATATCTGGTTCTGTGGTCTTCAGCCTGGGACAGGTATGCTTCTAAAAGTACATGAAAATTTTCCAAGCAGACTGTCTTTAGAAAATAATTTCCCAGATCCTCAGCTTCAACGTTTACTCTTCCCTAAAATGTGTCTTCCAGAGAATGGCATCAGCACTCTGCTGCTTCTCCTTTCTCACCTCTTCTCTCATTTTATAAAAGGCAGTCAGCCTCTCACACAGACTGAATCTTGCTTTCATAATGCATTGGTCTGGTGTGTAAAATACTGAGTATCAACAGCAACAAAAAAAGTACTATTCAGGAATGCAGAGCTCCTGAGTGAGACTCTGCAAACAAAACTAGAAGAAAATTTAATATCCTTTATTCGTTTATTTTTTTAAAGAGAGAAAGTGTATGAACAGGTTGGGGAACAGGTTTGCCACTGCAAAGTGAGAGGGAGAGAGAGAATCTTAAGCAGGCTCCAAGGAGATCCTGAATTGGGACACGATCTCACAACTCTAAGACCATGACCTTAGTGGAAATCCAGAGTCGGAGGTTCAACTGAGCCACCAGGCGCCCCAAGAAATAGGAACTGGTATTATACAGGAAACATACCGATGGCAAGATCATATCTAATTCTTTCTTGTCTATCTATCCATTCATCTGTCCCTTAGATTTATATTTTGGGAGTAAGGACAATTGTCATATAGAACTGTATTAATGTTCTCTATTAGAGACTCCTTTCTGAACTCAGGTTGCCACTTCAAAATAGATATTAGAGAGACAGGTGATGGTAGAAAATAAAAAGTTGCTTTATTCAAAAAGCCAGCAACCTTGGAAGATGGTGAACTAACTAAATATTGTCTCAGAGACAATATTTTCCATTTGGGTGAAGATGGGAGGGCTTTAAAGGGAAAGGTGTAGGTAAAGGAAGGGGCTATGAGCAGAAGAAGCAGGTGCTCAAGCAGTTAGTTATAAGTCAGCATGACCCTAAACAGACTTGCTGGCATCGGCAACAGCTGTTTTCAAATATAGTCAGGCCTTATCTTCTAGAAAAGTTTGGTCCTTCACTCCTCAAGGCCAGTGGTCTGCAAGTCTCAAGGAAAGTAGGTTATGCTACTGTGAGATTTAGATCAGCAAGTAAGGAGCACGTAAGCTTAAAGCAAATTAATACTTAAGACTGGTTGAGTGCTGTTACATTAATTTATTTGACTTGGGAAAAAGGTTATTTGACTTGGGAAATATAGGTTATATTTCCTAGAGTAGGTCTGGTTTGACCAGTGACTTGACAATGAGGTCTGACTTATTGTAAGAATTATGTTTACCTTATATGTATTTTATATGTCATATATGTTATATGTTTCTATTGGCAACAGACATTCTCCATAACTGAACTAATCAAATTAGCTCCTTCAATTTTTGAGGATATATAATTATATATACACGTGCAATTCATGAGAAATTGCGTATTTTATTAATGTTAATCTTGTGAAAATTGTTAAGATACCAATCTATATATGTACTAAGGAATACATAGTTTTTTGTTTTTTTTTTTTTTTTTTTTTTTATTTTTTTTTGGAATACATAGTTTTTTAAAAAAGAAATGTTTGAAGACCTTCCAGTCTTAGGGGGCCGATTAAATTTGGGAATTTGGGAGTGTTAATAAAATATAAAAATAAATCTAAATGAAATGGACTTCTGGTAAAAAAATATTTTTCTTTTTGAGTTTTGAGCTGGGTGGAGAATGTCTAGGGTATTACTGACCTACACAGACAGGAGCAGTTAAAATTAAAGAAATGCTTATCAATCAACATAGCCTATCCTAATTAGTTCCATCTCTAAGGAAGAAAACATCAGAATTCATTTTCCTGAATGAACAGCTTTAGGAGTAGGCTTATGTGATATTGATTCAGGTGGACTACTGCCCTGGGAACTTCTTTGGTCTTTTTCTGCTTCCATGGATAGTTATTATGGATCAACCCAAAGGGGGCTATGATCATTTGGAGAAGCTGTCAAAGTCCATCAATTAGGGTGAGCAACTTTCACCAGCTGTAGCATCATCTCAGAAATTGTGATTTGACAGTGAATATCTCTATATATCTTGGTGTGTGCCAGAGGAATCTGCCCATATATTAAACTCAGCAGCAGCTCCTCCTGTTCTGATGTCATCCGTGCTATTTAATGAAACTATTCAATATAGATTTCTTAAAGTATGTAACAGCTTACTTTGCCTGTGAACTCCCACATGTGTTCCCCTTTTGTTAACTTACACAGTTCTTTAACTTTCTCAGTTTAGCTGTCTGTATCCAGTAGGGCTAAATAAGTAAATATATGACATTTGTCTGGCTTCCCTCCTTCTAATGTAAAACATCAGCCTCTCGAAAGTCCTATCTCTCTTCTCCAAGAGTTCCTATGGGTCTTCACATTGTCTCTCAGTTGTGCTTAAAGCATCTGGCCCCTAAATTCTCAGTGCCATTTGGACTTGGGGTGCAACTGCCATTTTTTGCTAGATATCCACCCATTTGCTGCACATTGCATCCATCTCTGCTCTGGAAATGGCAGCCCAGGAAATGTCGAGCATCAATGTTGCCCTGTTCAAGCAGGCAATGAATTGACTTCCACTGGATTCTCTGATTCTGCTGGGATCTGCTACCTCTTGCTTGACATTTTTGCACTGAACATCTTAAGTGCCAGTACTGGATGTTTGCTCAGAAGCTGGGGAAACTTTCCCTTTCTCCTTTATATTAACCCTATTAAAACTGTTTCTAGCTACTTGCATAATTTTAAAGAAATAGTACTTTGTTTTTATATACCTTCTTCCCCTTTCAGTTGGTTGTAGGACTGGGCCAGGATATGCACTAGAGCAATAAACATTGAGTTTTATTCAGAATCATTCCTGCTTTCTGGCAGACACTAAGAATGAGTTCTCCTATTCTAACTTCCTTAGTCCTTTTTGTAAATTGGCTAAGAGGTAAGGCGTTGTTGCTGGAAGACTGATAGGCACATACCTCTGAATCTTAGTGATGGACAAAAATTGGGTATAAATTAGGAGCTGCACGACATTCATAAAAAATCTAGAATAGTTGATGACATATAATACAGGCTCAAGAAAATTGGGTTTCTTTCTTTCATCACTTCACTTTTCTACTACAAATTCAAAACACCTTAGAAAAAACCTTTCAAAATGAAACACATATAATGGCATTGCTTTTACTAGATAGCATCACATACTAAGTGAACGTACAACTGTAACTGAATGGTTAATTTTGGCATAAGTAAACTTTTATCCTTAAAAATGATGTATACTCACTTTTTTAGTGATAGGAAAAATACATTGGCTATAATTCTAAGTAATAAAGCAGAATATTGAATTATGTCTATGTTATGTCAAATAAATGTATAAAAGGAAAACCTGGTTGGAAACAAATTTCAATTATTAACATGGTTTTCACTGGGTAATCAGAATTTGCCTGGTTGCCATTATCTTCTTTGTACTTGAGAATATTTTCCAAAAATTCCAGAAGGAGGGTATATTATTTTTGTTTTGAAAAATGAATAATTTGATTAAACGGATATCGTAAAGGCAGCCTATTTGCTGTTGCTCTCCAGAAGGAGAAATTTTCCTGATGGTAAGTTCTTAGGAAGTCTTTCACTGAAATATTCACATTCTGCTAGCTCTTTCCTGCTGTCTGCTCCTCAGCTATCTTTAGGACAAGCAGAGTGATATATTATTCTAAAAGTACTCATTCCCTTAGTCCATGCCTAATTTGAGAAAGGAAGGAGTTTTTTTTCAGGTTTCTTGAAACTCTTCCTTCAGCTAATAAGCTGTTTTTCTATAGGACTTGATATTTCTTTTTTTATCATTAGAAGTTTTCTTGATTCCTACATATCTCATTATTATTTTTAAGAAAATCACCTTTACTGATGTCCGCAGTATTTTATAATCAGCTTGCTTAATTTAACCTTTTATTTTCTATCATAATCCTGAGTCAAAAACATTTGAACTATGCATTAATTATACCCATGTGTAGAAGAAGGCTTCTAATTTTGAAATCCAGCTCCTGAATCTAATAAATTCTGTCTCTTCCTCAATAAGTAATTGACAACTATAGTTGGGAAGATACATGTTTCACTGATCTTGGTCAAATAGCAAAATTAAACTTGGCTGCCAAATATGATCAATGAAAGCTTGCCTGTCCAAGATACAATCAAAGACTCATTGACAGGCTACATGGTTCTCTAAGCCCAGCCTCACTTCCCAAATTTATGTAGGCGAGTCTCTGCCTGTTTCTTCTCTTTTAGCCTTTCTTTTAGAAATCCATTAATTTATAATTTTTAAATCATTATGAATTTGTGTCTGAATGTTTCAGTGTCTGAGACTTAGAAATAAACTAATTTCCTCCTAAGAAAAATGATACTACATAATAATAGTTTTAGGTATTGTAGCTAGTGTTCCAGAATGTTTAAAAGCAAATTCACTAACTAAAATTACAGATGCCAACAGTTTATAAATGCTATTTTATAACCAAGAATTATCAATTAATTATCAGAGTGATAAAAAAAAAATGTTAGCCTATATGTTAGCTGGGTTGAAATAATACAATGTCTAAATCAAATGATAGCATACATTTTTGTGGTATTTCATAGGTTATTGTTAGTAAAGCAGGTACTGTAGAAAGACCCTAAGTGGATTTTGTTAGGTGTTTTGAATCTTAGCTGTACTTTACTACATGAGAGATTTGCCTATGGTCTGTGGAGTTGAAGTTTTATGTGGCTGCCTGGGAGAAAGGGCAGTGGGGACATTCTGAAGTAGAATACAGTATGGGTGTTGTTTTTTGGCTCAAGTATAAGAAATAAATAGGATTCCTTACAAAAAGAAAGAAGCTTCTGGAATAAATTTAAGGGGTCTCCATTCTTTAGAATCCATTTAAAACTTAGAGAATAAGCAATATTGCTTTAAGACAAGGGTGAATGATACAACACATTACTTGCTGGAGTGATTCTGCTCAGTTATGCATGAGGTTCAGCATCACTGTAAAAATGGAAATAACCCTGTAGCATTTAGCAACTTTTGTACTACAGCTTTGGTGACACTAGGAATTGGCTATTTAGACAGGAAGACAGATAGTGTTCTCGTGCAGAGCAGCAGCAGCAGCAGCAGCAGCAGCAGCAGCAATGTGCTGTGTCAGCAAGAGAAAAGACATGGGCCACTGTTGGGTACAGCATGTGTAAGACAAGCTGGGGCTTCTCAAAAATACATGGTGAGACTTCATCTTCATGGATATTTGAAAGCTTATGGTGTCTTACATAAAGATCTCATTCTTATCCACAGATTCCTGAGGCTGATAGACATTAGTTTTCTACAAATATCTGGTAAGAACCTGATTTTTTCCTATCTTCACAGTTCTATAATGAATGCATTATCATGCCTACATCAATACAATGGGTTATATCTCAAAAAGATCAATAAATTGCCCATTCTCATTTGGCCAATAGGTGGTAGGGCTGGATCTGAAACCCAGTCCTTTAAATGCAGATCCCAAATGTTTTCACTGCACTTACTGGATCTTTACTTGAAAGCTTTATCTGATTGAAAGACAAAGCTGTATCTTCAAATTCTAGGATTCTTTCCATTCAGTTCTTTTACCTTCTTTCACATTAAATAAAGCTCTTCATTCTCCCTGTAAGGGATTAGCAGTGGTGGTTATAAGCAGGTAAGTAAAATGTTCATACATTCTCAAGGTCAAAGGAAGCAATCAATTTAAATGGAGGGAGGTGAGGAATTATATGTGCAGGTTAGCTCAAACCTGAGACTTTTGCCAGTCACTCCTGTTTTCCATTGTCTTTCATAACCCATGTAGTGGGACTATTCTCTGGTTCATCATGGTACCTCTGATTTTCTGGACCTTGTTCAGTGCCAACTCCTCTGATATTGAATCTCTAGAAACTACTGAAGGCAGATCTTTCACTTCCCATGAATAAAGGAATTCCATATATTTAAAAGGATATAAAATTTATATGATGCTGAGGCAGGCCCAGAAATACTTTTTTTAAAAAAATTAATATACAACCAAAGAAGCTGAGTCTGAAATATGAAAAATTTTGTGCAAGGTCACACAGCCAGTTAGAGGCAGAATTGGCAGTCACTCTTAAGGTTTCATCATTGCTTCCTGTACACCAGCTCTCAAAGAGTCAACCTCTCTCTTGCCAGGGAAAAGAAATATATTTAAAGAAGTTCTTTCTCTATCCCATTAGATTGTTTCTTTTTTTTTTTTTTAATTTTTTTTTTTTATTTATTTATGATAGTCACAGAGAGAGAGAGAGAGAGAGGCAGAGACATAGGCAGAGGGAGAAGCAGGCTCCATGCACCAGGAGCCCGATGTGGGATTCGATCCCGGGTCTCCAGGATCACGCCCTGGGCCAAAGGCAGGCGCTAAACCGCTGCGCCACCCAGGGATCCCCCCATTAGATTGTTTCATTGAGTGTTTATTAGTAGCAACATTAGTGTAATCAAACCCCTGAAAGCTTCCTGACCTAGAGCTCCATCTTCCTCTATAATTCAAAGTCCAAGAATTGCAGCATGGTCTTCTAATTCTTCCTATACACAGAAAAGTTAGCATTCTTATTTATACATTGTTCACTTTTTTGTGTGTTTGTAAAGCTATAAATGCAAGATTTTATGTTTCCCTGGAGAATGTTGTAAGGTTCGTTTAATTGAGAATCAGAGCATTAACTGTGATGATCTCCTAGTGTTTGATAGGGTCAACAAAAGTCCTTGATAAGAGGTAAAATGAAGTTTCAGAATAATCTATTTTATTTGTTTTGTTTTGTTTTAGATATTTACCAGCTGGTAGGGAGAAGTGCTATTAGAGAACTATGATACATATATGTGGTCAGCATTCCCAACATGCATTGCCACTTTTAGCAAGAATTTCAACTTTTACTTGAGAATTCTACCCTCTTCAACTTTTAATTCATATTGTGTAAGTGGAGTTTTATCGGTACATGACCTAAGCCAAGCTGGGTAGTGAGTTGTATTTTCCTGGCCACAGTAGGTAGTTCAGGCATGGTAGGGACACACCCTGTTTTTATCAGAATAACTAGGAATTTTGTGGGCTATACTTAAAAATAGGAATAACGTTTGCTGGTGATACTAAACATGAGAGGATTTGAGGCTAGGGCTGCTATAGCATATTGTCACCAGGAAACCATTGTTTATGACTCTGGGGGACCACCAAATGAAGCCTAAGAGTGAAGCCAAAACAGAGAAAGCAGATTCATGGGAGAACCTAAATCATTATAGCTTTGCTGAAGCTCTTAAGTAGTAGGACTTTTCAATTTTTATTTGTTTGATTTAATAATTTTGTTGTTTCCTAAATCATCAAGAGTGTGTATGTGTGTTAATCTGTGTGTGTGTGTGTGTGTGTGTGTGTGTCTTCTGGTTATAAATGAACAGTCTTAACTCATACGATAAGGAAACAAAAGTTATTTACAGGTTGGATAAATGTGTGCTCATCCATCAAGGCAAATTTTATTGTGTCTGATGGTTCCTCCTCCAAAAAAGTATTATAATTGTTGAATATTCTGGATAAGTGCTTGTCATCCTAAAATAATCTTATCTCATCATTCCATTTCTAGTTGTCTGGCTTGGAATAGACAAATTATACTATTTTAAAGATTTCATGTTTCAGTTTTATTGACAACCCATTTATTAAAGGTATCAGTGATTTCCAGAACATGTGAGGAAATATTTTAACTTTGTCATTAAAAATTCTATATCTAAAGAGTAACGTTACCTTACATTTGCCAAACACTTCTGAGGAAACTCTAACAAGAAAACATTTTCCCAATTCAAAGAATAAAACAATAATGGGTATGCAATTTTAGAGTCTGTCAAATTAGAAATGCAATAATGATGTGTATAGTATAAATCCATGGAATATATTTGATTGAAGAGATTATTTATAGGCTCTTAGCAGAATGTCACTACCAGAGTGTTGGGAATTCCCTCTGTATATGAAGGAATTTGGTATAATTCAAGTTATTTTCTGTAAAGGGCAATTGTGAAATCTATGCCGCAGTGGAAAGGATTGATTATTGCAGTCATGGCCAGCTTCAATCCAAGTAACCACAACATAATTTTAAGAGCTCAACAACCTTAGCAAAAGGTAGCACTAAAACTAGATTGCCTATTTCTTCTGTGCTTGAAATTGGAGTATTATGGGATTCTAAAGGAAAAAGAAATACTGTACAACACCTTCAAGTGGAATGTATGCATAGATAATCAGTACAGATCAACAAGAAATAGGAATCTTAAGGTAATTCTCCTAAAAAAGAGAGAGAAACCCCCACATGCCCCTTGGAAACTTTAGTAGCTGGACAATTTGGCATTGGCCTAAGGCTGTGATTTCAGGTCCCCTATTAGTAAGGTTCCTTTTTAATTTTTTCTTTTTCCCTGTGGCTCAGGGAAAGTATTTGATGCTTCAGCAGTTTCAGTTATACCCAAGCCTCTCCTTAATATAAAATAAAGGAAAGCACAGGGAAGGAAGGTATATTGCACACTTCTTTAGGATAAAGCAACAAAATGCTGTGATCTATCTGAGGTTAGTTTTACAATAAGAAATTTTCTGAATTTGGAGAATATGGAAAACTCTAAAAATCTTCAAGCATAATTATTAAAATGTTCATAGATCCAAAATAAGTTAATACTGATGACTAGAAATATATTTTTGCCACTTCTATAAAATGCAAATTACTCCTTATGTATGTTTTCCTAATTTCTAAAATAATAAACGGTCTTTGAAAACCCTGAAAAGACCTAAATGAAGAAAAATATGTTTGTAATCTCATTACCTAGAGGGAAATAATTATAACATTCCCTAGCTTGTTTGTAGTTTTTGTTTGTTTTTTGTTTTTATTTTATCTCCATGTAGATGAGCTTCATTGTGTAATGGCTTGAATATAAGAAAACTAAATTGATAAATATATATATATTCTGTTTCTCTTTTTACTGAGAAAGACCAAGTTAATGAGTATCAATTCATCACATGACTTTTAATGGATGCTTAGTACACCCACACATATTCAAACAATTCTATTTCATTGTACTTTTAGACATTTCCAGAGTTCTCCATAATAAGATAAACCATTAAGCATCCTTCCTTTCTCTGATACTGAAATTCTTTTTATAAATTTTAAATTTGAATCTTATAGCGAGTTGAGATGTTAAATGACAATTAAATTTTGTGTCTCAATGGATGTCATGACTCAGTGACCTTAAAATTCAGTAGGATGTTCCAAGAATAATTTCACTATTAATTTATTCATTGATTTGCTTCTTCTAGTTATATAAAGTAATTGATATTTGCCAACTCCTGTACTAGACTATAAGCCTCTAGTGGGTGAGATGAGGATGGTTTTTTTCAGCTTACGTTAGTATCAGAAGCATACCTCACAGTATGTGGCACATTGCAAAGGCTCAATACTTATTATTGATCAAGTGAGAAAAACATAAAGTTTTCTAGATAATAAAAAATGACAAGACAGTGTTTCAATAGTGAAATCACATACATTTAGACTTTCTATTTTTCAGTTTTAAATACATTATGTAACACATCAGTGATGTATTATGATTCATTTTATAGATGACGAAGAAACATAAGCAAGTTAAGTAACTTGTTCAAATACATGGAGAATCCTACGTGACAGATTCATGATGTAGCATATAGTTATCTATTTCAGATTCCATGTTCTAAACCACTATACTATACCAGTAGTTTGGAATTGTAATAGCATACTTATTCCCAAACTGGATTCAAAGTGCCTCAAAAGCTCTAAATTGATACTGCTCACAAAATGTTTCTATATGCAACTAATATTCATAAACAACTAATTAAGTTAGATAAATTCTTATCTTAGGAACACTGGAAGCATTTCCTATACTATCATGCATAGTAAAACATTGTCTTTCCTTTTTCTACACCTAAACTTCTGGTCCCCCAGCTCCCTCCTTTTTAAGATGTGTTATAATGGCACCATTATACGTGATATTGGATTTACATCCTTTGGGAGATATGTTTTTGCATCTGCAAGACTGGAGATTTAACACAAATGAAATGTTACCTTCCCTTGTCTTTGTTGCAATTTTTTTCTCTCCCTATACAATCTTAAAACTTATTTTATTAGAGCATAAGAATATGTAATTTAAGACCAGCTCCAGTTTTGGCCACACTTGAGATCTGCTTACAATCCCACACATGAGGGTCTCTACATTTTTTCATATAGTATTAACATATTATGGTGGCCAAATTTATATAACCATAAAATCTACAGCCAAATGGTTGGAATTAGAAGAATTAGCAAGTGCATGAATCATGTCTTGAATCAACAAATATAGGGCATATACAATCATCTCATACCCTGACACATATAGCATTCCAGTAAATGGCACTATTTGAGACAATCCATATTTTCTCTGCAGCTTTGCATACTCTGTTCCTTCTGTATGGACCATCCTGCATATTCCAGCTTCTTCTTTGCTAGATTAATGCATGGCTGTCCTTTAAAACTGTCCAGTTGTGAGGCATCTGGGTGGTTCAGTAGTTGAGCATCTGCCTTTGGCTCAGGTTATGATCCCGGGGTCCTTGCATTGAGTCCCACATCAGGCTCCCTGTGGGGAGCCTGCTTCCTCCTCTACCTGTGTTTCTTCCTCTGCCTCTCTCTCTGTGTTTCATGAATAAATATATAAAATATTAAAAATAATAAATAAAAATAAATAAAATTGTGCAGTTGTGACCTCTTTTAAGATGAGTGCAGTGCTGTCTTCCTGTCCTCCCGAAACATCATACACTCCAAAGCCTCACTGTGAGTGTGTTATACATTTGTTTACCAAGCCTCCATTAGACTATGATGTCTATGTTACATCAGTTTCTAGCACCTAATAGAGTACCTGGCACTAAGCATGCATTCTTTCAAGGCAGACTTCTGGGAGAGTCTCATTAACATGTTCTTATATGTTCCCTGTAAGTACATACAAGAATATGAATTCTGCAGATAGTGTAGTATTAGAGAGATCTAAATAACTAAAAGGATGATATTATGTAGTATATTTTCTAGCTAAACTTCCTGAATATTAGTTGTTTACTATTAAAATGTTAGCATTCTTTTCTATTCTTGTATTGTCAACTTTATCACTGAACTCTTGGTTACAAGCTATTGTTTACTTGATGTACCTGTTCTTCAAAATAGATTGTGATCTTCTATGACCAGGGTCAGGAATTAATAGTCCAACTTCTCCCTTCACTTGAGTAGTACTATGTTGAATCCATAGCAGGTTTTGTATTTGGTAATTGCCCAGATATAATGAAATATCTTTCATTTTCTTTCATAAATATAAATATTAAATTATCTGGACTCTTAGAATAATTAAGGATCTTTTATTTTTGTTGTTAACAAAGATAAAATGGCTTTGGCATGAACATTTGTCTTAAGTTTCCAAAACTTCAGTCTATTTCACTGAGACAAGATAGCCAAAGACTAAAAGCTATTGTTTTAACTAAAATTTGCCAAATTATTTCTTACAGGGAAAATATTGCCAACTGTCTTAGTTTTATGAAAAAAATCTCATTAGTAATAATGTTGTTTTGTAATTACCTGGAAATCTCTGAGTACTGAAATGTGAAGGTTTTAATATTCTTCTAATTTGCTTCCTTAATTATAGTAAATATCATTAGCTATGATTTCACATACTCAGACCTTTAAAATAATTATTTGTGAGCTAATATGATCTTTATTTTGGCATCACTCATAAGGAACCAATGTGGTGAGAAAATATAAACAGGGCATAGATAAAATTTTACAGACTATATTTATACTGAAAAAGAACAAGCATTTTAAGAGTCTTAGAGTTTTCAGTTATACTTACACAGAGGGTACATATTACCTACATACAAAGGAACCAAGCATCTGGATGAAAGCAAAACTGGACTCTGAGCAGCTAACTAGAAGTCACAAGTTTTCACAGGAATAAGTTACTCTTTGATACAATCATTGCAAGTCTGTTTACACAATTTAAAAAGCACTGTTGCTTAGGGTCTTAGTCACAGAAAATACAGGCTACCACAGCACAGCGGGTGGGAGTACTATTAGAAGCTGATGAATCCACAGGAACAAAAAAAATCCCAGCTGGCAAGTAGACATCAACTTGGGGGTTATAAGAAGACAAATGGGTACATGAATACAAAAGGAGTCATTTGGTACCATTAGTGTAGAGGAAAACAATCTAGAAATGTAATTGGTCTTTTATTTATGAATTACCACATATTTGCCAAATTATAACAATTACTAAGAATAGAATCTTACATTTTAAAAGTACTTTTAGGGATCCCTGGGTGGCGCAGCGGTTTAGCGCCTGTCTTTGGCCCAGGGCGCGATCCTGGAGACCCGGGATCGAATCCCACGTCAGGCTCCTGGTGCATGGAGCCTGCTTCTCCCTCTGCCTGTGTCTCTGCCTCTCTCTCTCTCTCTCTCTCTCTCTGTAACTATCATAAATAATAAATAAATAAATAAATAAAAATAAAAGTACTTTTAATACATGTTCAGGGCTGATAGTATCCGTTCTGGTAGGATTTTGCCATTTTCTTACCAGTTTAAAAAAAATCTTTAGTATTATCACTGCTGTGTTAACTCTTTTAACCCTTAAGTAAAACTTCTACTGCAGGTTACTTTCTGTTGCAAATAGAAATATATGATAAGCAGATTATCTTGGTCCTTCTGCTAATTACTCCAGCTATCATATATGTTGGCAAATAAGTTCTACCCCAAGAAGAGGGAGTATGTCTCACATATGTGATGTGTCAGAGATAGGCAGATGCTCTCCAAAGATGTGTTCCCGTTACATTTGTTAATAGAAGTTTTGCTAGGAAATGGCTGCTCAGCTAAGGTCTGCATTCTCCTCCCTGCTTTCATTCCTTTCCCTCCCCCTACCTGAACTCCCTTATAACTAAATCACTCATTTGTGTTACTTCCAGGCTAAAGTGTAAGCAAGTGTTCTGCTCCATATCACCACATTCCTGTTCCCTATTCACGTGCCTATATACATAGAATACAGCGGAAGCACTAGTGAATAGTTGAGATAGTGATAGAAAGAGCTTGGATCCCTGAATCTCCATATGGAAAACCAGTTGCCACCCAGAGGTAGAAGCAATGTACTATAACATGTGGGTAAGTAATATATCCTGTTGTGTCAACGTTTGGAATTTACCCCACAAAGTTGAGGTTTATTGATAAAAGTTAGGTGGTATTTAACTAATATTCTGTTTAATTAGATAGCAAGCCTTTTTCAGAAGCTGTGGACTACTCCAAACAATTTGCAAGGACAAAGATATATGCCTATGCACATGGGAAGGTAAATAGGATTATAGATTTAAAATTCATATTTAGCACCAGGAAGCAAGCTAGAAATAACTCATTTCTAACCATCAGTTTGGCTTCTAAACTCTTTAATTTTAATTTTGGTGTAATCTTGTCTATGTGGATAGAATGTGAATAAAAGGAAAAACGAGGAAAAAAAAAAAAAAAACTCCAGTAGAGTCCAAACCTCATGTTAGATCCCCGTTCTAGATTTTAATTTTCCTGCACAGCATTTCCTATTTGTAATCACCAGAAAAATGAGAATAAGCTGTAGAAGGATTCTTCATATTAACCTTTATTTTCTTAGAGACCTTGTAAAATCTTCTCTGAGTTTTCTAACTTTAGCAAATTCAGTGTTTTCTCTTTCTCATTAAAAAATTTCAAATATTGATCCAGCTCTGTCAATCTTTAGTTGTTAGTAATGTTCCTAGGCTTTTATTCTCACTTGTAACATGAGAGAAGTTAATCAAGTTATCTCTAAATTGCTTTCAGTTATAAGCAAGAAAGAATGTTTTTTTTCTGTGTGTATGTAGCAAATATATAAAATATCAACCCCCTTTTCCATTCGGCATTCACATGTACATCTGGCAATGTAAAGTGTTGCTCAAGTTTAAGAACACTATTTTAAGCTGATTATACATATTTATATGTCCTCACCCTCCACACACCACTCATGGTCATTAAGTGTATGGGTTATTTCTCTTCTGCTTTACAGTATAAATTTTTAAGGACTAAATAAAGTTATTGAACCTTCTCTGTCATAAAAAAAGAGTAAATTATGTTATACTTCAACCCAGAAGATTAAATTGACCAGAACACCTTGTTCTCCAAGCCACAGGGTACTTTAAAAAAAAAATTTGCAATTGGTTTTCAGTTTGTAATATTGGACCTGTTTACATGGGTTTCTCCAGAAACACTTTGCATTGTTTAAATGGCCCAATCCAGTGAAACTTCACTGTTGAATTCTTTTTTTTCCTAAGACTTTCTTTTTATTTTTATTTTATTGTTATTTTTTTTGTCTTGGGTGGGATTTTTTTAAATTATTTTTTTATTGGAGTTCAATTTGCTAATTGGTGCCCATCAAAAGATGAATGGATAAAGAAGCTGTGGTCTATGTATACAATGGACTGTTACTCAGCCACTAGAAATGACAAATACTCACCATTTGCTTTGACATGGATGGAACTGGAGGGTATTATGCTGAGTGAAAGAAGTCAATCAGAGAAGGACAAACATTATATGGTCTCATTCATTTGGGGAATATAAAAAACACTGTCGAGTTCTTGAGAAAATAAAATGCCTAGTACTTATGGCATAGAAATGAGGGTACAATTGTTTTCTGAGAATGAAAATCTTTGAGCTGCTATGACAAGCAGAATTAAGCATTATATTTAATGGATAACTCAGTGGGAGCTGAGTGAAGTAGCCACCCAAGGAAAACCGTTGTTATTGTCAAAAAATAGCACAAGAGATTTTCAGTCAATACAAAATCAGGATAGAGGAGGAGAGAAATAGAAGTAAATAAAAGAGAAGAATGAAAAATAATGAATTGGTTATTTTCTTTTGACTCTAAAAAATGCTGCAATATATTGTAACTTCCCTTAGATGGTTGGTTGGTTGGTTGAAATAGAATTATAACGTTCTATCAGCTGCCATGCCTCAGTGAGGGTTACAGACATTAGCTTTGGGAGGTGTGTAAAGAACGCTTTCTTTGAGGAAACTGCAAATTGCCCCCATATGATAAGGGAGTTAGACTTTGTTGAGTGGAGCATATTAATTGTAGGAAAAGACATATATGGTGCTATTAGTTTTAGAAAGTGTATATTTTTGCTATTCCTTGATGATTTTTAAATCTTTGTCATCTCACAATGAGCAAACAGTAATAATGGTACTAGCAAGTTAAGCCACCAAGAGGAAACTTTATGCAATGAAAAAGGTATAGAAAAACACAGTATGTTATGACTTATCATCTGGTAATTTCAGTGCTTCTATATCATGTCAATCATATCTTGACAAAGCTATTAAAACTAAGGATAGAAAATATCATAGAACAAAAGATAGAATTAATTAAATTTACTTTAGGAAATTATCACTCAAAGTTTTATTTTTTACATTTTTTTAATTTCATGTTGCCTTCATTTATTAAACTATTATAACAGAATGGCATTTGAGATCTAGTAAATTAAATAACAGGGATCCAAAAATAATGATTCTAATCTAGGGAAACTTGCCTCAGTGTCAGTGAGCTTAACTCTTAAATATCGAAATAGTACACCTTACATACCTCAGCTTCACTTTATATAAAATAGATTTTGAAATACATTGAAATTGCTCTAAATATTTTTTTATTGGAGTTCGATTTTCCAACATATAGAATAACACCCAGTGCTCATCCCATCAAGTGCCCTCCTCAGTGCCCATTACCCAGTCACCGCATCCCCCTGCCCACCTCCCTTCCATTACCCCTTGTTCATTTTCCAGAGTTGGGAGTCTCTCAGGTTCTGTCACCCTCACTGATATTTCCTGCTCATTTTCCCTCCTTTCTTCTTTAATCCCTTTCACTATTTTTTTATATTCCCCGAATGAATGAAACCATATAATGTTTGTCCTTCAACGACTGACTTACTTCACTCAGCATAAGACCCTTCAGTTCCATCCATGTTGAAGCAAATGGTGGATACTTGTCCTTTCTGATGGCTGAGTAATATTCCATTGTATACATAAACCACATCTTCTTTATCCATTCATCTGTTGATGGACATCGAGGCTCCTTCCACAGTTTGGCTATTGTGGACATTGCTGCTATAAACATCGGGGTGCAGGTGTCCCAGCGTTTCATGGCATCTGTATCTTTGGGGTAAATCCCCAGGAGTGCAATTGTCGGGCGTAGGGCAGTTCCATTTTTAACTCATTGAGGAACCTCCACACAGTTTTCCAGAGTGGCTGCCCCAGTTCACATTTCCACCAACAGTGCAAGAGGGTTCCTCTTTCCACATCCTCTCCAAAATTTGTTGTTTCCTGTCTTGTTAATTTTCACCATTAGCACTGGTGTGAGGTGGTATCTCATTGTGGTTTTGATTTGTATTTCCCTGATGGCAAGTGATGTGGAGCACTTTTTCATGTCTTGTTGGCTATGTGTATGTCTTCTTTGGTGAAATTTCTGTTCATGTCTTTTGTCCATTTCATGATTGGATTGTTTGTTTCTTTTCTGTTGAGTTTAATAAATTCTTTGTAGATCTTGGATACTAGCCCTTTATCTGATACGTCATTTGCAAATATCTTCTCCCATCCTGTAGGTTGTCTTTTAGTTTTGTTGACTGTTTCTTTTGCTGTGCAGAAGCTTTTTATCTTGGATAAGTCCAAGTCATTTTTGCTTTTGTTTCCCTTGCCTTCATAAATGTATCTTGCAAGAAGTTGCTGTGGTCAAGTTCAAAAAGGGTATTGCCTGTGTTCTTCTCTAGGATTTTGATGGATTTTTGTCTCACATTTAGATCTTTCATCCATTTTGAGTTTATCTTTGTGTATGGTGTAAGAGAATGGTCTAGTTTCATTCTTCTGCATGTGACTGTCCAATTTTCCCACACCATTTATTGAAGAGACTGTCCTTTTTCCAGGGGATAGTCTTTCCTGATTTGTCGAATATATATATATATATTTTTTTTTTAAAGATTTATTTATTTATTCATGAGAGACAGAGAGGGAGAGAGGCAGAGACACAGGCAGAGGGAGAAGCAGGCTCCATGCAGGGAGCCCAACGGGGGACTCGATCCCAGGACCCCAGGATCACACCCTGGGCTGAAGGCGGCGCTAAACCACTGAGTCACCCAGGCTGCCCCTGATTTGTCAAATATTAATTGACCATAGAGTTAAGGGCCCATTTCTGGGTTCACTATTCTCTTCCATTGATCTATGTGTCTGTTTTTGTGCCAGGACCACACTGTCTTGATGATCACAGCTTTATAGTACAACTTGAAATCCAGCATGTGATGTCCCCAGCTCTGGCTTTCTTTTTCAATATTCCCCTATTTGAGGTCTTTTCTGATTCCACACAAATCTTAATATGATTTGTTCCATTTCTCTGAAGAAAATCCATGGTACTTTGATAGGGATTGCATTGAATGTGTAAATTGCCCAGGGTAGCATTGACATTTTCATAATATTAATTCTTCCAATCCATGAGCATGGAATATTTTTCCATCTCTTTGTGTCTTCCTCAATTTCTTTCAGAAGTGTTCTGTAGTTTTTAGGGTATAGATCCTTTACCTCTTTGGGTAGGTTTGTTCCTAGGTATCTTATGCTTTTGGGTACAATTGTAAATGGGATTGACTCCTTAATTTCTCTTTCTTCAGTCTCATTGTTAGTGTATAGAAATGCTACTGACTTCTGGGCATTGATTTTGTATCCTTCTGCATTGGTGAACTGATGTATGAGTTCTAGCAATCTTGGGATGCAGTTTTTTTGGGTTTTCTATGTACAGTAGCATGTCATCTGCAAAGAGGGAGAGTTTGACTACTTCTTTGACAATTTCAATGCCTTTTATTTCTTTTTGCTGCCTGATTGCTGAGGCTAGGACTTCTAGTACTATGTTGAATAGTAGTGGTGAGAGTGGACATCCCTGTCTTGTTCCTGATCTTAGGGGAAAGGCTCCCAGTGTTTCCTCATTGAGATTGATATTTGCTGTGGGCTTTTCATAGATGGCTTTTAAGATGCTGAGGAATGTTCCCTCTATCCCTACACTTGGAAGAGTTTTGATTAGAAATGGATGCTGAATTTTGTCAAATGCTTTCTCTGCATCTATTAAGAGGATCATAAGGTTATTGTTTTTTCTCTTGTTGGTGTGATCTATCACATTGATTGTTTTACGAGTGTTGAACCAGCCTTGTGTCCCAGGGATAAATCCTACTTGGTCATGGTGAATAATCTTCTTAATATACAGTTGGATCCTATTGGCTAGTATCTTGTTGAGAATTTTTGCATCCATGTTCATCAGGGATATTGGTCTGTAATTCTCCTTTTTGGTGGGGTCTTTGTCTGGTTTTGGAATTAAGGTGATGCTGGCCTCATAAAAGGAGTTTAGAAGTATTCCATCCCTTTCTATCTTTCAGAACAGCTTTAGTAGAATAGATATTTTTTTCTTCTTTAAATCTTTGATAGAATTCTCTTGGGAACCCATCTGGTCCTGGACTTTTGTGTCTTGGGAGGTTTTTGATGACTGCTTCAATTTCCTCCCTAGTTATTGGCCTGTTCAGGTTTTCTATTTCTTCCTATTCCAGTTTTGGTAGTTTGTGGTTTTCTAGAAATGTGTCCATTTCTACTGGATTGTCTAATTTATTGGCATATAGCTGCTCATAATATGTTTTTAAATAGTTTGTATTTCCTTGGTCTTGGTTGTGATCTCTCCTTTTTCATTTGTATTTTATTAAGTTGAGTCTTTTCTCTTTTGTTTTGAATAAGGCTGGCTAATGGTTTATCTATCTTATTAATTCTTTCAAAGAACCAACTCCTGGTTTTGTTGATCTGTTCCATAGTTCTTCTGGTCTCTATTTCATTGAGTTCTTCTCGAATCTTTAACTCTCTTCTGCTTGGTGTAGGTTTTATTTGCTGTTCTTTCTCCAGTTCCTTTAGGTGTAAGTTAGATTGTGTATTTGTTTTTTTTCAATTTTTTGAGGGATGCTTGTATTGTGATATATTTCCCTCTTAGGACTGCTTTTGCTGTATCCCAAAGATTTTGAAAGGTTGCATCTTCTTTTTTGTTAGTTTCCATGAATCTTTTAAATTCTTCTCTAATTTCCTGGTTGACCCATTCATCTTTTACCAGGATGCTCTTTAACCTCCATGTGTTTGAGTTTCTTCCAAATTTCTTCTTGTGATTGAGTTCAAGTTTCAAAGCATTGTGGTCTGAAAATATGCAGGGGACAATCCCAGTCTTTTGATACTGGTTGAGACCTGACTTGTGACCCAGTATATGGTCTGTTCTGGAGAAAGTTCCATGTGCACTTGAGAAGAATGTGTATTCAGTTGCATTTGGATGCAAAGTTCTGTGTATATCTGTGAAATCCATCTGGTCCAGTGTATCATTTAAAGCTCTTGTTTCGGGATCCCTGGGTGGCGCAGCCGTTTGGCGCCTGCCTTTGGCTCAGGGCGCGATCCTGGAGACCCAGGATCGAATCCCGCGTCAGGCTCCCGGTGCGTGGAGCCTGCTTCTCCCTCTGCCTGTGCCTCTGCCTCTCTCTCTCTCTCTGTGTGACTATCATAAATTAAAAAAAAAAAAAAAAAAAAAAAAAAAAAAAAGCTCTTGTTTCTTTGGAGACATTGTGCTTAGAAGAAATATCATTTGCAGAAAGTGCTATGTTGAGGACTCCTACTATTAGTATTATTATCTAAGTGTGTGTTTACTTTGGTTGTTAATTGATTGATATACTTGGCAGCTCCCACATTAGGGGCATAAATATTCATGATTGTTAGGTCCTCTTGTTGGATAGACCCTTTAAGGATGATATAGTGTCCCTCTTCATTTCTTACTACAGTCTTTGGGGTAAACTTTAATTTATCTGATATGATGATTGCTACCCCAGCTTTCTTTTGAGGACCATTTGAATGGTAAATAGTTCTCCAACTTTTCATTTTCAGACTGGAGGTGTCCTTACTTCTAAAATGAGTCTCTTGTAGACAGCAAATAGATGGGTCTTGCTTTTTTATCCAGTCTGAAACCCTGTGTCTTTTGATGGGATCATTTAGCCCAGTCACGTTCAGAGTTACTATTGAAAGATAGGAATTTAGTGTCATCATAATACCTATTCAGTCCCTGTTTTTGTGGCTTATTTCTTTGGGCTTCCTCTTTCTTTTGTAGGGTCCCCCTTAATATTTCTTGCAGAGCTGTTTTAGTGGTCACATATTCTTTCATTTTCTGCCTATTTTGGAAGCTCTTTATCTCTCCTTCTATTCTGAATGAGAGCCTTGCTGGATAAACTATTCTTGGCTGCATGTTCTTGTCATTTAGTACCCTGAATATATCCTGCCAGCCCTTTCTGGCCTGCCAGGTCCCTGTGGAGAGGTCTACTGTTAATCTAATACTTCTCCTCATATAGGGATCTCTTGTCTGCTGTTAATCTAATACTTCTCCTCATATAGGGATCTCTTGTCTCTCTCTACTTTAAGGATCTTCTCTTTATCTTTGGAATTTGCAAGTTTCACTATTAAATGTCGAAGTTTGAACAGAGTTTATTGATTGGGGGGGTGGGGGGAGACTTCTCTATCTCCTGGATCTGAATGCCTATTTCTCCCCCCAAACTAGGGAAGTTCTCAGCTATGATTTGTTCAAATATGCTTTCTGGCCCTCTGGCCCTCTCAGCGCTCTCTGGAGCCCCAATTTTACATAGATTTTTCCTTCTGAGGCTATCACTTATTTCCCTTAATCTTTCTTCATGGTCTTTTAATTGTTTTTCTCTTTTTTCTTCAACTTCCTTCCTTGCCATCAACTTGTCTTCTATGTCACTCATTCTTTCTTCCACCTCATTAACCCTCGCCACTGGGACCTCCAGCTTGGATTGCATCTCATTTAATTGATTTTTGATTTCGTCCTGATTAAATCTAAATTCTGCAGTCAAGAAGTCTCTTGATTCCTTTATGCTTTTTCTCAAAGCCACCAGTAGTTTTATATTTGTACTTCTGAGTTGGCTTTCTGACATCAAATTGTAATCCAAATTCTGTAACTCTGTGGCAGGGAGTACTGTTTCTGATTCTTTCTTTTGTGGTGAGTTCTTCTTTCTTTAGTCATTTTGCTCAGTGCAGAGTGGTTTTATGAGTGTGGGCTGAGTCAAGAATATCAACCACAAGCTAAGTAAATTTCACGCTAGATGATTCTGCCGAGGTCAGAGACCAGAAATTAAAAACAAATATCAGATTGAAATAAAACAAAAGGACCACTAAATTGAAATACAAATTTTAAAACAAAGTAGTAAAGCATAAAAGGCCAAGAATTCCAAAGAAGAATAGAAAAAAAGAGAAAAAAAAAGGGAGAAAAAAAGGCGGGGAGTACTGGGAGATGGTGGTGGTGACGAAGTTGTAGTGGAGGGAAAATGTAGTCTACCTGAGGGGTTCTAGAGGGTGATCCTTTTGTTTCTGATTATGTTAAGTTCTGTACGTTAGAAGATGCTTAGTCCCAAATTTACATAAACCAGAAATGCTTGTAGAAGGCTCCAACACTGACCATTAAAACATAAATTATATAAAAGAGGGGGGCAGAATGGGAATGAGGAATCTCACAGAATGAACCAGCATGGTATACGACTTGGTTCTGGGTGCATGCTGGTCATGTTTTAGAAGATATTAACTTACTCCATTGTAGAACAAAATGAGGCAGAGAAAACAAGAAACACACACACACACACACACACACACACACACACACACAGAACACATATCTTGTATATCTCCCACAATTAAGTCGAGTATGTTGAAGGGAATCTAGAAGTGGAAAATATACCTAGGACCTGTAATTGTAGAAATATGGAGGTCAAAGCGAAGAATCTTAAAAATGAAGAGGTAGTAAAATATTGTAGTTAAGGTGGGAAAAGAGAAAAAAAATGGAAATTTACAGTCTGATATAAAAACAAGTTGTACTGGAAAAAGGAAGAAAAAAAAAAAAAAGGAGAGGTATCCTCTGGTTCCATATACCATAAATCCCTTGACTTCCCCTGGAGCTTCCTAGCACTGCTCGGTCAAGAACTTGCTCTTCCCCTTGTCTTTCCAGCTGCACTTCTGGGGGAGGGGTTGCTGTGCTGATTCTCAGGTGTGTGCACCTGGGGGAGCTGCCCTGCTCCCTACCGGGTGCTGGGCTCAGTGGGAGCTGTTGACCCTGTAAGGCCTCTGTTTCCTGCGGGCCCGCCCCTCCCAGGCACAGGGTGACACAAGGGGGAACAACACTGATGGCCGCCAAGTCTCCAGGTCTGGAGCTAGCTCCCCCAGTAACTACCGCAGTCTCCCAGTCCTCACTAGATGCTAGTGCACTAGATGCTAGATCTGGCATAGAAGCTCCGGGTGCGGTGGAGGGGGTGCTGATCTGCACAGCTTGGCGGTGCCCAGTGGCAGGAGATTCCTCGCCATCCTGTGCCCTCCTTGCCTCCGCCTGTCCTGAGGGGGGTAGCACAGGATCCTGGGCTGTGTCCCCCGGGCCCTGGGCTCGGGGCCTGAGCTGCTGGAATCGTGCTCCTGGGCCGCGGCTTCCAAAGGCAGCAGGTGCGGCCCCCTCCGCCCGAAGCCCCCGCCTGACCCCCGGCTTCTCCCCGAGGCCCCGCCGGGCGCGGCTCCAGCCTTTACCAAGCTAAGCCTGCAGTGCGCGGTGCGCTCTCCCCCAGGACACACTCCTCTGTTAGTGACCCTGGGAACCTGGGGGCTCCACTGCCCCTCCTGCGGCCCTGCCCGAGTTCCCTGCGAGAGCCTTTCCCTCCAGGAGGAATCTGGTGCAGATTTTTAAAGTTTCAATTTCTCCGAGGCTGGGTTTTCCTGTCCCCAAGGCTCTGGCAGCCTCCCTTAGCTCGGGTCCTCCCGGGGGCCCATTCCCCACTGGATTCTTTTTTTTTTTTTTTCCCTTGTCTTTTTTTTTTTTTTTCCTTGTTAGAAGTGAAAACCCTTCTCTCTGTAGCATTCCAGCTGTTCGCTCTTTAAATCTCAGGTCGAATTCTTAGGTTTTCAGGATGGTTTGAAAGTTATCTAGGTAAGTTGGTGGGGACAGGTAACTTGGGGACCCTACTCCTTCACCATCTTGCCCTGCCCCCTAAATTGCTCTAAATATTAACGCGTATCCACGCTTTGAATTGTTAGGAGTTCATAACACATTATGACATTAATGCTTTAATGCATATGTCTTAAAACAAAGAAGAGTACTTTATAATCAAAATGTGAACAAGATCTTATATATGAATTTGCACTTGTTATTCCCTGCTGTGTTTGAACATCAAGTTTACAACTCATCATTATCATCATTATTCATTATTATAATTGTAGTAGTGCATGGGATAGATAATCCCAAACAGAATAATGTAAAAACCACTCATACTTGATTTTAAACTATTGTTGAAGCAAGGGAAATAAGTTTAGATTAAAAATGGAAATCCACATGTGGACAATCATAATTAACTGAGTGTCTAAGCTAACATAGAGTTTCTAACCTAATGTTAGGCTTATTGAGTTAACTAATGAAGCTGCAATGTGGGAGTCTTAGGATAGCAAAAGCATATTTAAGATTTTAAATAGATCCCAGAATGAAAAAAATAACTTACACGATTTTAATATTTCTAGATTCTCTATATACAACTTTGATATGCCTAATGAAGGCCACTTCTACAAGTCAAATCATTCAGTACATTTAAAATAAAGGATAAATGATAGTTTTATTTGAAATGTTTAGTTATTTCATATACAATGCTAAACTTTGGGAATAATAAAATTGAGTAATATGTGTTTCCTTCCATTGTCTCTTGGTTGAGCATTGGTGTTGCTAATATTCAAGAGAGGATAATAATTTAGTAAAATTTAAATTACCTTTCCATTTTGAAAAGTAAATTTTTGTCTTTATTAGATAGGAAGGCAGTTAACACTTGAACATCATTTGAGTCGCCTAGCTCCTTATTCATGGCCCCTAGCATTTCCTTGCATTTGTTACTATGGCAAACTTTAATGTTGTAGGACTTCTATTAGGGATGAAATCCACACTTAATTTCATTGACATAGGAGAATAGAAGAGTAATACAAATATAATTATTGGATATCCTAATAGATCTTCTTATCCTTTAAAATTATTGATTAGGTAATATTTGGTTCAAAAGTAGAAAAAACTGAAAGGCATAGAATGGGATAGGTCTTGCCCCTGATCCTGCAACCATATTCTGTATGCTGTTCCCAACCCAGCTTACACACACATACACACACACACACACACACACACACACACTCCATGCACCCGTTCATTATTTTTAGTATACTGATTCAAAGATTATTTATGACAATATAAACAAATAGCACGTATGTACTTATTTTATACAGAAATACACTGACTGTTCCTCTGTTGCTTTTTTCACCTGATAATACACTTTTGAGATCTTTTAACTTTATTTCATTTTTTATTAACGTATTTGTTTCCTAATCTTTTTAAAAATAGTTTTAATTAAAGTGTAGTTGACATGTAATAATCAGTTAGTTTCAGGCATACAACATAATAACTCAGCAATTATATACATTACAAAACACCATGATAAATGTATTACAATATTATTAACTATATTCTCTATGCTCTACTTTGTATCCCTGGGACTTCTTTATTTTATAACTGGAAGGTTTTTTTTTTTTAAGATTTTATTTATTTATTCATGAGAGACACACAGAGAGAGGCAGAGACACAGGCAGAGGGAGAAGCTGACTCCCTTCAGGGGTCCAATGAGGGACTCGATTCTGGGACCCTGGGATCACTACCTGAGCCAAAGGCAGATGCTCAACCACTGAGCCACCCAGGGGTTCCATAACTGGAAGTTTATACCTCTTAATTCCCTTCACCTATTTTGTTCATCTTTTTACCCCTTCCCCATTGGCCACCACCAGTTTTCTATATGTATGGTTCTGTTTCTCTCTTTGTTGTTTGTTTGTTTATTTTACGTTTTGGATTCCATATAAGATTTACTTATACTGGTGCATGGAGGGATTTCCCACTAGCTTTTAACATGTTATTCAGTAGTATGTATACTTATTCAATATGTATATATAAAATAAAGCATTCAAATAATAACTATTAGTGGTCATGAGTGGTGGTTTTCAAACTTTTCTATTACAAGCTTATGCATATTCGCTACATACAAAATAATACATAGTTTTGTACTGTGTAATTTCTTGCATTGGAGAAATATTTGTAGGGTAAACACTTGGAGATAATACCTGATTACCCTCCATACATGCTGCATGGATTTGAAATACCATCTGAAATATATAGAATGCTGGTTTTCCCTAGCACACATAGTTGAAAAAAGTACATTTTCAAACTTGGATCTTTGTCGATCTCCTAGGTTAAACAGATATCTTAGTGTAGTTATTATTTGCATTTTCCTCTTAGTGAGAGAGGTTGAGCATCCTTTTATTATAAAGAGCCATTTGTATTTTTCCTTCTGTGAACTATTTGGTACATTGTTATTTTTCTTTTGAGTTGTCTTTATCTTGTATATTGTTAGGATTATTTTATATATTAGGGATGTTTTTCTACTGTGAAGTGAGTTTCAGATACTTTTTTATCACAATTTAACTTTTGATTTTGTCTATAGTATTACTATGTCATATAGATTCTTCATGTTATTATTTACAATTGTTTTCTTTAGTTTTTTTAAACATTAAAGTGTAATAGAAATGTTCTCATATAAATATAAAGGAATAGACATTCATTTATGATAAAATCCTCTACAGAGTAGGCTTAGAGGGAACGTGCTTCAACATAATAAAGGCTTATAAGAGCAACCAACAGTCAGCATCATACTCAATGGTGAAAAACTGAAAGTTTTTCCCTATGGTCAAGAACAAGACAAGGCTGTCTACTTTCATCACATTTATTCACATAATACTGGAAGTCCTAGCACAGCAATTAGACAACATAAATAAAAGGCACCTGAATTGGTAAGGAGGAAATAAAGTTTTCACTTTTGCAGATGACATGATACTGTCTATAGAAAACTCTAAAGACTTCACCAAAAGACTACAAGAACTAATTATCAAATTCATTTAAATCTCATGACACAAAATCAATGTACAGAGATCTGTTGCATTCCTATATACTAATAATGAAGCAGCAGAAAGTGAAATTAAGAAAACAGTTCCATTTATAATTGCACCAAAACAATAAAATATCTAGGAATAAACTTAACCAAGAGATAAAAGACCTGTGCTCTCAAAAACTATAAAACATTGATGAAAGAAATTGAAGATGATGCAAAGAAATGAAAAGATATTCCATGCTCATGGATTAGAATAAAATTTTGTTAAAATGTGTATACTACCTAAAGCAATCTACAGATTTAATGCAGTCCCTATCAGAATACCACCAACATTTTTTATGGAGCTAGAGCAAACAATCCTAATATTTGTATGGAACCACAAAAGATCTTTAATAGCCAAAGCAGGCTTGAAAAAGAAAAACAAACTGGATGTGTTACAATTACAGACTTTAAGTTATATTACAAACTGGTAGGAATTAAGACAGCATGGCACTGGCATAAAAATAGATACACAGATCAGTGGAACAGAACAGAAAACCCAAAAATAAAACCACAATTATATTGGTCAATTAATTTCAACAAAGGAGAAATGAATATCCAATAGAAAAAATTCAGTTTCTTCAACAAATGGTATTGGGAAAACCGGATGGCTGTTTGCCAAAGATGAAACTGGACTGCTTTCTCTCACCGTGCATAGAAATAAACTCAAAATGGATTAAAGATCTAAATGTGAGACCTTAAACCATAAAAATTGTTGAGAGCATGGGCAGTAATCTCTCTGACATCAGTGACAGTAATGCTTTTCTAAATATGTCTCCTGAGGCAAGAGAAATAAAAGCAAAAGTAAACTATTAGGACTTCATTAAAAAAAAAAAAAAAGTTTCTTCACAGCAAAGGAAGCAGTGAACAAAAAGGCAACTTACCGAATGGGAGAAGATATTTGTAAATGACATATTCAATAAAAAGTTATTATCTAAAATATATAAAGAACTGATGCAAAAAACACTCTGATTGGGCAGCCTGGCTGGCTCAGCAGTTTAGTGCCACTTTCAGCCCAGGGCGTGATCCTGGAGACCCAGGATCGAGTTCCGCGTGGTGCTTTCTGCACAGAGTCTGCTTCTCCCTCTCCTGTGTCTTTGCCTCTCTCTCTTCTCTGTGTCATAAATAAATAAATAAATAAATAAACAAATAAATAAATAATAAATAAAATCTTTAAAAATAAAAATAAAAAAACACTCTGATTAAAAATGAGAGAAGACAGGAACAGACATTTTTCCAAAGAAGACATACCAGTGGCCAACAGACACATGGAAGGATGCTCAACATCACTCTTCATCAGAAGAATATAATTCAAAAATACAATGAGATATCACCTCAATATAATAAACAGAAGAACTCAGTGTTACTGAAGATGTGGAGAAGAAGGAGCCTCATGCATTGTTGATGGGAGTATAAATTGGTGGGGCCACTGTAGGAAATAGTATGGAGGTTCCTCAGAAAATTAAAAAATAGAACTGCCCTATGATCTAGGAATTACACTATTGGATATTTACTCCCAAAATAGAAAAAAAAAACTAATTCAAAGGTATACATGAACCTCTATGTTTATTATAGATAATTTTCAATAGCCAAACTATGGAAGCAGGCCAAGTGTCCAGTGATTGATGAATGGATAAAGAAGAAGTGGTACATACACAGACACACACACACACACACAGTGGAATATTATTCAGGCACAAAAAATTGTGAAATCTTGCCATATGCAACGACCTGGTTAGAGCTAGCGAGTATAATACTAAGTGAACTAAGTCAGAGAAAGACAAATGCCATATGATCTCACTTGTGTAGAATTTAAGAAACAAATGAGCAAAAAAAAAAAAAAAAGACATATCAAGAAACAGACTCTTAACTATAGAGAAAAATATGTTGGTTACCAAAGAGAAAGCAAGTTGGGGGATGGATAAATAGGCGATGATTTAAAAAGTGCCCTTATCTTGAAAAAAAAATATATATGTATTTTTAAAGGAATACTACTATGGTGTTTTGTTGTTGCTTATTAATATTATATTCTTTTTACCTATACATTTTTATATTTTTCATGATATTAAATTATTACAGAATTTATCTTGATGTACCATATAGAACTTCAACTTCTTTTTTATCCCCCAGTTGGCAACTTCATTTTTCCAACATCAGTTAGGGAAAAGTTATTCCTATCAATGGGTTTAAAATGCAACTTTTGTCATAAAATTAATTATCATATGTCTTTGGGTTTATTTTGGACATTTTTCTGCTTTTTTATTTTGTGTGAAGCATTCATTTCTCTCATTGGCCAGTACTACATTTTCTCCTTAACTGAGGTTTAATGTATATTTAAATAGCTGGTAGTGCTGATACCCCTATATTGTTTTTTTAAATTCTATTTTAATTTGCATGTTATTTTGCTTATTAATTTATACCAAACAAAACTGTTTAACTTGTTACTTATTTGTACACCATTATCTTTGTTTAGTGTGTCTACTTTTGTATAATTATATATACATTTACAAAACTCACTAATGTGAACAAGGTTTCTGATAAACTTCTACTGAACCATAAAATCGCCTAAGCTTTGTAGGTATTGGTGACCTCTTTTAATAAACACGTATTTCCGGGATACACTTTGGTGGTATCTTACTGGTCTTACATATGTGGAAGTAGGTGGTCCTTCTCAGTGTTTTGAATCATGGGATCAAGAATCAGATTACACAGATTCAGTTACATGGCTGTAATTTTCCTACCTTTGTGACTGGGAAGAAGTAATTTAATCTCTCGGAGTCTTTGTTTCTTCTTAAGTATAGTAATTTTCTCTCTTCACAGACTTGTTGGTAAAAGTAAATGGGACTAGTAAAATAAAACTCTTATCAGAGTAGCTGAAATACATATTAGCTCTTCTAATGAACACTAAATATTGAAGGATATAGGGATTAGTGAAGGTGGCACACATACCCTCCTCCTCCTCCTTCACCTCCTCCTCCTCCACCACTGCCACCACCAAAAATCTGAGGGGTCTCTGGTGACCCTTTTCAGCAGATTTTGTTCTGACTGGCACACGAAAGAAGAGAAATGCCACATCAACATGTCAAACAGATTTTTTTCAGCTTGCTAACAATGCCAGATAGAACTAGAGGCAGAGAGAGTGGGCCAGAGGTATGCAGTGGTTGGAATCCTTTCTAGAGTTGGTCCCTGGACAGGAACTATGGCTCTGTTTTTAGTGATGAGACATATAACCTTCTCTTTCCCACCTCTTTTAAACCTGTTTGTCTTTATTCCTTTTTTATCCTGTGAACTTCCTATATCCTTCAAATAAAATCCTGGTTGGATTAATTTAGCCAGAATTTGTTTCTTTACAATGCAAAGATTAAATAATATCCCCCAGTTCACACAGCTAAAAGTACTCCATGCCCTATCGTTAAACAACAAAAGCTAAATTTAAACTGATGAAAACTTAGCTTGACATTTAAAAGAGGTGATTTATAAGTAAATCATATCTGATTTAGACATCTCCTCTACAGGAGACTACTCTGAACTCAAGGTCTCTAATTCTGTGATAGGATTTGCTTCAGTTTTATTTCATTGAATGAATCCTCTTAAACAATATTTCGATAATTATTTTTTGTTAAGAGTGACTGAAATACATGTTAGCTCTTCTAATGAACTCTAAATATTGAAGGATATAGGGATTAGTGAAGGTGGCATACACACCCTCCTTCTCCTCCTCCTCAAGAAATATGTGTGTATTTCTTGTCACAAGACAACTAATTGCTCAGATATATTGTACTGAGAACCTTCCAAACAAATATTATCTGTTTCTGTTGTCATTCTGGATCCTGATAATAATCATAAACATTTGACTGGAGTTGGGCTTCATTAGTGGTTTTAATATTTTTTTGCCATATCTTCATCTGCCATATCTAGCATGATCATTCAGTATGGCCCAATTATAGCCATTCTATTTACAGTGAAGTCAGAATCCCATTAATTTCCTAATGAACTGATACTGATTTTATTTTCTGCAAGCTGGTGATGTATCAGAAGTCATTGTTAAATTTACCTTCAAAATGAGGTCCAATGAATTTTCTCTGCTGCAGAAATTGCAAAAAAGAAAGAAAACTCTAATTGGTCTAATAACACCTGCTTTTAAATTAGTAGCCTGACTGGAGGATAAGTGCTCCCATTTCCGAAGGGACCTCTCTGTGTGCTTCCCTTCAGATAGGATCCCTCCTCCTACAGGTAAGATACTCATGATGCAACTGGTACTCCTTGTCCATAAGAAGCAATTTGCAGTGGATCCCCCACTCTGCTTTTTTTTAGCACTGCCCTAGGTCATTCAGTTTTGAATCTATATTACAATTAAGTTATGGAAATATTTTGGAAAGCCTGCTAACTAAAAGTGTGAGGAAGTGGCTGGGTAAATTTTCCCCCAAAACATTGGTTGATGTCTAATGTGTATATGAGACAAATTATCTATAATATGGTACCACTGACTTATCCTGAAGTGCCTTTTTCTCAGCCTTTTAACATGCAATTATTGTCAGTTGTGTTAACTGGTAAGAGGAAATGAAAAGGTGACGGAATACAAGGAAGGCCAAACATCACTCTATAGAAACGATTTTAATCTTTATGTCCGTTACATGCACATTTGAGGATTCTAGATGGCAATTCTTGATGTCAGCCCTTCTTCTAAAGTGCTGCTTGGGGCTCTGGTATAGAGAGATGTTTGTAGTAGAGATCAGAATGATCAGGGGCCAAATTTTATTCTAAACAGAAACAAACTACTATGCTCAACATTGGGCCCTAGAACCAACCTCATCCAGTTCTGAAAGGTTTCTAGGTGAATGCTGTGACTCTCTTGAATTGAAGGACAACTTGCCAATAAAGAGGACAATTTAATGCTCCCTGAAGTTAAAACTAGCAGGGAGGCAAAATAAGAACCCCTCATAAAGCCTCATAAGTCACAACTCTTGCAAGTTAATAATCGTTTCGTAATTTCTTTGAGCCTCCATTTTCTCCATCTATAAAGTGGAGAAGGAACTCTACTCTGGAAGATCTTTTTGAGGATTAAGTGAAACATTTTTAAAATACCTAAAGTTCTTTCTGAAAAAAAAAATAAAGTTCTTTCTGGCTCATTGAGGTGGGTGCAGGTATTTTCCCCACACAGTCTCACAATTTTAAGAAAGGAAATAGATAATCCACTATAATATTCAGCCATATTAAAATGGATCCTCTTGATAATAGTTTTACAATTTTAAATCTTTTACTGAGGATTGCCTTTCCATATTCAAATTTATTTCACTTATAAATGGGATTCAAGAAACAAAACAGATGATCATAGGAGGAGGGAAGGAAAAACAAAATAAGATGAAAACAGATAGGGAGGCAAACCATAAGAGACTCTTAACTATAAAAAACAAACTGAGGGTTGCTGAAGAGAAGGTAGGTGGGGGGATAGGGGAATTGGGTGATGGGCATTAAAGAGGGCACTTGATGTAATGAGCAACCAATATAACTGATGTTTTATGCAACTAACGAATCACTAAATTCTACCCCTGACACCAATAATAGAGTATATGTTAACTAAATTTAATTTAAATTAAAAATTTAAAAAAATCTAGTCTTATGAAGACATATAAGTAGATGAAAGTCGAGGATAAAAGAATGTTCATGGACCAAATAAGTATATTGTTAACTTGTCAATCTTCTTGAAAAAGAATAGTGTTTGCATATTTTGTGGACCAGTCAGATACAACTTTTTTGGTGGAAATAATTCATAATTTGGTTGTAAAGTGGACATGAGTTTGCAAAGTCCTGTTTTGGTGTTGTACTAAAGTTGGATTTAGAAAATACAATGATTTGAATTATTCAACACCACAGATGTCCTCAAATCTTCACAATTGTTATAACCCAAAGACCCAAACAGAGTGAAAATGAGACCTCAGGCTCTAAAGAAATTAGAAAGATAAGTCACAAATCTGTAATGGACAGATAACAGGAAAAGAGTAGGATGAACATGTGATAGCTGGCATGTGGCCAGACAGAATCTGAAAAATGAGTTCCACCAAAATGAAAGATGAAAAATGTGATTTATTTTGTAGTTACCTATTTTTGCTTGGAAGATTGGATGGGGAAGCTACCATCTTCTTAGTTATATTAGGATGCAATAAGTAGATATTCATCTATAAGTTGATTTAACCATTTCTTTAGCAATGGTAATAAGAGGTGCTGCTGACTGAGTTAAGAATGCAAGGGTTTTGGGGCAGCCCCGGTGGCTCAGTGGTATAGCGCCGCCTTCCCCCCAGGGCGTGATGGAGACCCGGGATCGAGTCCCATGTTGGGCTCCCTGCAGGGAGCCTGCTTCTTCCTCTGCCTGTGTCTTGGCCTCCCTCTCTATGTCTCTCATGCATAAATAAACAAAATATTTAAAAAAAAGAATGCAAGATTTTGAATGAGGAAAAAAAGCTGTATTTAAAGCTGTTTCTCCCCTTTCTGGCTGTTTGACATGCGATAAATGTAGCTATTCCCATATTTGTTTCAGTTTTCATATCTGTAAATTGAGTATGTGTACCTCATAGGGAACCATTTTCCTGTGATTAAACAAGAAAGATAAATAAAACATTTTAGTTCAGTGCCTGGTGTGTGTGTGTGTGTGTGTGTGTGTGTGTGTGTGTGTGTAGTATGAGGTAAGTAATTAAATTGTTACTGTTTATTGAGTTTCTATTATGTATTTGGTATCATATTTAATATCTTAGATGACTTATGTCATTCAACTTTTACATCTTCAGCTTGCTAAAAATATTATCTTTTTTTGAAAAGATAGGGGACCCAAGACCCAGAGAATTTATGTGATTTGTCCAGGTTTACCCAGAAATGGTAGGTCCTTGAATTGAACCCATAGCTTTCTGACCTTCAAATCTTAGTATTACATTTCTATTTTTTTCCTCATGACCTTGGTACTATCCTATTTTGCATCTCTCACTTTAAAGACTTAATTGCTTTCCAGGCAGCCATTATTAAAAAATATTTAAAACTACTTTATAATATTGTTCTCTGGAGTTTTCTACATGTTTGTCCTTCTCCAGACACTTCACTGATTCCCCTAAAGAACAAAAATGAGTCATAAAATATTTACATTGCCATTTCACCTAGGACAGAACTAACACAGGGGTGCATTATTACAGCTGCTAAATAAATATCAAAGTAATACAGCTATATTTTGCTACAGTGTGATTCAGGTTAGAGTTTACATTTAGTACATCTTTCAGTATTACAGTATTTAGACTAACTGAATGTGGAAACAATTCCAATTTACCTAAATGAGAAATTGACACAAAATAATTACAAAGAATGTTACTTTATCCCAAGACTTTCTAATGAAGCAATATTTTTTTTTATAAAATATCTCTCTGCCTTTATAATTTCCTCACTTTTCCAGTAACTATATAGTTGAAACTTCTGGACATAGAAAAAGAAGCCTTGCCTCAACCAGTACTTGTTCAAGGATAGTAATTCTGACTTACAGTGAGCTTGATTAATTTCTTTTGTTGTCATTTTCTTTCTACATTGAAGCTGACTGTATGAAGCTATTGCAATGAATATAAAGTAAGCAGAGCCTTTGACCTAACCATCTCAATTTCAGATTTGGACTCTATCACTTGCTTCATGCTGTCCCTTCTTATAGAGAACTGTCAGAATGATTGGTCTCTATTTTGGAGAGAGCTAGATGACTAGACCATCTACACTGGCAGAAAACCACAGTAAAAATACATGCATTCAAAAAAAAAAAAAAGCACACACATTCATAGTGTATGTGTGTGCAGTTCTCCTTAAGTAGCTACTTTCCAATCAATAAGTATTTATTAGTACATGTTCTATATCAGACACTACCAAAATGCTATTGGAGAAACAGACAAATTTATAGCGTACTTCTTGGAATATAAACTTACACCAAAGATGCTAAAATGAATAAAGTATATAAAGACTTAATAAGTATTATGATTTTTAAATATAAGGCTATAGCATTTAGCATGATGAATTTCTCAATAAATGGTGTCAATACTAACTTCAGTAGGTATTCAGAAAAGGAGAGACCCCATTTTTGGCAAGGGATTTTTATGGAAAAAACTGTCCTTGGCCATGGCCACTTCTTTCTAGTGATTGCTGGTAATCTCAGATGCTAATTCTGTATTAAACCTGCTTTACTTGAACTCCTCTAATCTCCTGTTGTCTATGATTCTTCTCTGTCTGCAAATATGTGACACTTTGGACCTTCTCTAGCTCCCCAGCATTGGGTCCAACAGTGATAGTTAGGCTGGTGTGCTTTGTACAATGCCCATTATATATGAGCATTGTTAATTTATCTCAGGTGGATGCTCCCCTCTTTCTTTCTCTAAATTATATGCTTCTCTTTGAGAATATAATAATTCACTGGCCCTGGGTTAAACAGTTCTGAGATCAGCCATACTTTTCTGGTCATGTCTTAAACCATGCTGAGACCAAGTAAAACTAACTTAGCTGAGAACTTTTTCATCAAAAGTTGCTTTTCAAGACTTTCATTCTACTTTGTCAATAAGTTTTACTCAGTTCCAGCAATTTACCCAAGATGTATGTTAAATTACTCCAATTTAGGACCCAAAACCCTATAAACATCCTTCCCTAATTTTTTCACTTTTGAGATACTAGTAGGACTCTGCTAAATTGGTATTCTCCATTACTATAGTAGACCAAATAAACAGCTTTTTGGGGGGAGTCAGTAGTCAGTACCTTCTATATGGGGTTTTCTTTCTAATGCTCTACCCTTTCGACCTCATATGATCTCAGATGGCATTGTAACCAAATAGTTTAAACAGTAGAAATTTAATGATCATAGAATGATCACATTCTAAAAGGCAATATGAAGGAAAGAGAAAGAACAGTGATAAATCATAAAACCTATAAGTAACTGCAGATTCTGATTTTAAGAATGGGTTATTTAGTTCTGAGTCTGCAATGACAAGAATCCATAAGTACCCGAGTATCTTTTCTCCTTTAATATTCAACTTTAATAATTACTATGTTATGGACCAGGCATGAATCTAAGTGTCTTACATATATCATTTTATTCTATCATTACAACAAACCTTTAAAGGTTTGTTGTAATGATAGTTTAAAGTTATTTTTAAAGATTTAAAGTTTTAATTTTTCCTCATTTTATAGCCAAGAAAACTAAGTCACAGAGAGCTTGATTAACTTGTCTTTAGGCACAAAGTTAGCAATTGGCATGGCAAGGAATAAAATCTAGGTGACATCACAGAAGAAATGAGACTTCAAGCATCTTTGTTATACTGCCTTCTTGAAACATATTAAGTTCTGATTTGTCTTGAAATGGCATATGGGCACATTGATTGTGACCACATTTAAAACATTAACCAGATGGGTAATGGATGATTTATTCTTCTTATATTATGAACTTAAACATAATTTAATAGCTCTCACTATTATCAATTATGCATGCTAATTTCTTATAGTTTTATGTAAACTGTATGAGCATCTTTTGTTTGAAAATTCTGAATATCTACATATATTAATGCCACTTCACACTTTGGTTTTGTACTTTTATGTCAAATTTGAGTGGTTTATGATGAAAATAATACTAAAATATATTTAAAATTCTTCATTACAGTGTGACTATAAAATGCTTAGTTATTTTTAAAAACAAGGATAGATTGTCTAATAAAAATGACTAGAATGAATATAGCAAGACTATTTTTGTCACCCTGTCTTCATTCCAAGGTTACCTCCCTGATGTTATGATTTAAATTGCCTTTGTGTTTGTATTACTAGACATGGTAGATTAAAAAAATAAGCCTTAGTTGTGATTAAAGTTTGAGAAGATGGCTCATAATTAATATTACTGAAGTGTGTGAAAATATACACAGTATGATCTTCATTTAATATATAGAACTGCATTTCTAAAGAATGAATATTTTATGATATTTAAAAATATTTGAATTATAATTTATCTTTCAACTTAAATGGTAAGAGCAACATCATCCATTTTAGGAGTAATACTGTAACCTATGTTCATAAGACAATGTTCATGTCTTATACTTCTTAACTGACCCTTGCCTCTACTTCTTCTAACTTTCTCTCTACACTGGTAACAAACTGATTTTCTTAAAATGTAAAAACAGTCTTAAACCTCTTTATTACAATCAATTATTGACAAAAAAGTAAAATATAAATTCTCTTGCATGACATTCAATGTCCTACACAATTAGATAATAACTACTTGATAGGAAAACCATTCAGGATTTTTTTCTTTGTCTGAATTAATATTGTTCTTTGATGTTCCTGTGCTTTGGTCCTATTATTCCTTTATTTTGGCATTTGTTCTACTCTCTAGTCTACTAACATGTTTTTTATCTTTAAGGTCTATTACCACTGAAAGCTCAAAGATACCTACTTAGTCAAAATTAGGTGTTTGGGTTCCTCAGATCTTTTTATATCTCTTCATTGAGCATGTGATTTGTTTCTGTCTTATTGACCTAGGATGTTATTTATGTGACTACCAGTTACCCTTGAAGATACAAAAAGATTTTATTCATCTTACATTTAAGACAAGTAACCACAGTGCCTTCGAAAATGAGGTGTTTTATCAAAGTTAAATTGTACTGAATGATGGATTCTCACTTATTAATTATTTCTGAGGATTCTATGTGAATAGTGTGGCATGTGCTATTTTTAAAAGAATGTCTGTAAAGCCCCTAAGGGTTTTTAAATTTTGTACTGTAAAAAAAGATACTAAAACTAAAATGGATTATTTAACTTCATTTAAATAAAAACGTAAAAGAAATTAGAACTTCTCACTTTCTAAAGATAAATGTAGAGGGGAAAACTTGAAATATTTTTAAAATAAAAACATTAAAAATAAAATAAAAACATTAACATAAGAAATAGAATGTGAAGTTTTAGTATGTATTATAATTTTAATAAAGAAAGTCAAATATGATACTTAGAATACTTTTAGTACAAATAGTAAAAAAAAATATAATAAATAAGCATGTAACAGAGACTATAGCAGCTAAAATAGGTGTAAGTTCAAGCAAATTTTAGATAAATTGTGGATCATGAGCTCTTGAGTAGTTATTTAAAAAAAATTAGAACTTATAAGAAGATGTATTTAAAATGCTAATATTAAGGATGTATACAAAAGTAATGTAATACTGAAGGAAGCCATTATAACAATATTGGTATTAATATTTCAAAATTAAACCTGAATTTTTGGTAACATTATATGAGTTAACTCCCAGGGAGCCTGACACAGTGGCAGCAACCTAAATCCATACCCTCCAATATCCTTCAAACAAACAAATAAACAAGCAAACAAACAAACAAAACCCATAACGTTGAGAAGAACACATAAAACTACCAAAAAATATGCTTTCAAAATAATTGGAAGAGGGGATCCCTCGTGGCTCAGCAGTTTGGCACCTGCCTTTGGACCAGGGCGTGATCTTGGAGTACCAGGATCGAGTGCCACATCAGGCTCCCTGATAGAGCCTGCTTCTCCCTCTGCCTCTGTCTCTGTCTCTCTGTCTCTCTCTCTCTCTTTGTGTGTGTCTCTCATGAATAAATAAATAAAATCTTTAAAAAAAAAAAAAAGGACCAACTGGAAAACTAAGAATGCCCAAACTTTAATACATGAAAACAAACAAACACCAGATCCCAGCAAGTAATCTCTCATACTCTTACTACAATCTTTGTCATGAATAAGGGAACTTTAAGGAAAAATGTAGGGAAAAGAGAAGAGAAGATCTACTGGCTTATATCAAATTTCTCTTTAACTTCTCCATAAAGAGCACCTCCACCCTATGTGTGAAAGTACCAAAAAAATGTCCTTGGTAAGTCAGAACACTGCTTGTAGGGTTTAAAATACATGCAATTTAAGGTAGTCATCTTTGAAATTTTTAACTTAGGGAAGTCAAAAGGTATGAATAGATATCACTTGGAAATTGAATGGTTAAAAGTTAAAAGAAGCAAATTGGAAATTTTAGGGCACTGAAAAAATAAACAGAACAATGAAATGGAGTTAATTCAATTTTCCTTCCAGTGTTAAACAAACTGGACCTGCCTATACTTATAGAAGAGAATTTTAGTAAATTAGGAACCTTGTAAAGCACCTCAAATCCACAAAGCGAATAGATAGAAAGTAAATAATAATAGTGTAAAAACTTAAGAAATCAGAAATTGAGGAATGATACACTTTAGCTGATGAAATTGACTCACCTAAACTTAATTAAATATATTCAGACTGATTTTATATATCCAAAAAGTATTTAGGGAAATTAGAAATCACTTTTTACAGGACTTTTTATTTATTCATTTGAGAGAGAGACCAGAGGGAAAAGAAGTAGACTCCCCGCCGAGTGGGGAGCCTGACATGGGGCTCAATCCCAGGACCCTGGGATCATGGCCTGAACCAAAGGCAGGTACTTAACTTACTGAGCCACCCAGGTGCCTCAGAAACCATTTTTTAATTACAAATTCAAAATTAAAAAAAAATTAAAAAGCAGATTGATTGAAAGAGGTTAGGTTGGAAGAAGAATACATAATCAACTCCAATATTAAAGGTAAATTACAAGACGCCCAATAATAGACTAAATAGAACAGATTACAATAAAAATATAGTAAGAGACATTGAAGAAAGTCAAACATACAACAATGAAAATTAAGGTGAGAAGTGAAACAAATCAGAGATAAAGTAGTGAAAATAAAAGGTTAATTAACTAAGAAAATGTGCCTAATTATTAGAGGCCCTGAAGAAGAAAAAAAATGATATTTAAATATTTAAATTCATAAACCAAGACCATTCCCCAGGTAACACAAAGCTTGAGTGAACATATCCAAAGGACATCTGAATAATTGTGAAAAATTAACCAAAAATGATCAACCCCTAGATGTAATACTATAAAATTATTAAACTCAAATCATCAAATCCTTGAGATCAAATATTCAATAACTTACCGTGGTAATGTCTTCACATAGCCAGTGAGCACACCTAACTCCAAGAATTTGTCTTCTAAATATCCATTATCCAATAAAAGAAACCAGGACTCCTGGAGAAGTGGCTAACTCTTTGTTAGGGAAGGACAATACAAAATGAGTCTGGAAGATCCTGTGGTCCCATAAAATAAGGAAATGCTCACAAAGTGATGGGAAAGTGTCAAAAAGACATAGAGAATGCTTTTTTCTTCTTGCCAAATTGAAATAACAAGTAACTGGATTTAATGTCCTACCTGAAACAATAACAACAAAACAGACAGGGTATGAAATAATAGTTTCAAGACACTAGATACAAGGAAATAAAAACAGTGATCCCTGAGAGATGGGAAACAAATGAGGTGTGTACTACGATTGTCCCAGCTTACTCCTTGTTGTAGTTTCTGGGTCGTCATTGAGGGAGGGGAAACCCACAGAGCTCACAAGACTCCTAGAGTTAGGATATGGAGCTGAAGAATCTAGGGCAAGTAATATAGCTAGAGTTTATGTGCAGAATATTGCTGATAGATCTCTTTGAGAATTGGTGAATATATTGTATTTCAATAGTATACAAATGCTCCACAGCTTTGTCTTGCTTGCTCTTTCTCTCTCTCTTGTCTTCTCTGCTGGTGCCCATAATTACACTCAGCCAGAGATGTGTGATTAACATTCTTTGGTCTCTCACAAGAGTGTATACATCCTTGCTGATGTCCACAGCCTTCTAGACCTTTGCAGTCATATCATTGCACACTACATCTGTCTCGTTCCCCAGACTGTCCTGATAATTTGAGGCTAGTCTGTCGATTTCTTGCTTTTCCCAGTCAGGATTGCTTCATCATCGGCCTTCTCCATTCATTTTCCATGGATTGGTATTGCTATGGTTCCAGTACCCAGGTGCATGGAGTTTTTCTGCCCCTCTCCAGTGTCGTTGATTGTCACAGCACTACTTTGTCAATGTGGTGGTCAGTGAGGAGGATAGAGGGATAGTATGGAGTAGCTATACTGGATCCACTAAAACTGGATTTCAGTGATCTCTCTTAAATAAATGCCTCTTGATTTGTTGTTTGCCTCAGTTTCTAGACCTGTTTTTGATATCTCATCTAGTTTTATAGTTGATTTTTGAAGAGAGATTTTTTTGTGTGTGTGTGTGTATGTTTTTCTCTATCTGCCATTCTATAATTTTTTAGTCAGGGTGCCCATTCTCTAGTTCCAGACTGGCTGAAATAGTTACACTGAACTTTCCTGGCTGCCATTATTTTTTTATTTTTATTTTTTTTTCTGGCTGCCATTTTTAGTCAGCATTAAAATAAAGTAATGACTAGAAGACCCAAGAAACCCTTCATTAGGAGAAATTCAATCATTGAATTATTTGTAATAAAGTTTTTATGTATACAGCTTGGGAGGCATCATATTAATCTGTAAGTGGCAGTTTTTTTTTAGTCTCAGTTCATCTCCAAACTGTGTATGGGCACAGGCCACTGACTTTTTACCTTCAAATCTCAATTTCCTTTTATAAGGTAAGTGTAAACATTTCTTTATATAAAATAGTGTTATTTGCCTACATTTTTTTAAAAGCCTTATTTTTAAAAGAGCTTTTTTGTTTCAGAAACTCTATAGTCCCATTGAGAAAATAGCTAGATGTCAGTTTTCACAACAAATACCTGGGAAGTCTAAAATAAATGTGGTTGATGTGTGACTTGTCTCCAATTTGGAGGCAGAAGATGGGATTGAATTCCTATTGTTATATGTGAATATTAATGTTGTAACCAGTGTTTAATTTGAGGCATATATTAGTTAAACATAACTAACCTTAGGCATCAATCATGAAAAAAGTTGTACTTGCCAAAAATATTTTTATTCAGGATATTATAAAAGGGGTGATAGGGGTGTGAAAAAGCATTGGGATTATATGTTAGATATAATGACATTGAACTGGCAAGAGATAGGCTAATGTGTTTTTTGGATATTGAAACTCTGAGTTCCCAGGCTGGATATTGTGAAGCTGGAACATCATTAAGTTGAACAATTTTCCTTCAAAATTTTCCTTAAATGAATTTAATTTCCTTAATTAAATTAACTAAATATAAAATTGTGTGATGGCTAATAGGTCAAACGCTTGCTCTATTTTAGGGAGTGTAAAACTATTCAAGAATGAATTATATAAAGGAAATTAAATTCAATGATTCATTTGAGGAAACTGCAAAAAATTGTCTTTTATATTTGTAGTCACTTTTAAATACTGACACTTGATACAGAATTTGCCTTAGGATTGGCTGGTCTGTGGCACGATGTAATACATGAACACAATATTTGTTCCAGATGCCCAAGACTGGAAAAAAAAATTAAGGTTTCCTAAATCAGACTCCAAAAGTGGTCATAATGAGAAATAAATAATAATATGTATATTTATATTCTCCATAAATTCTCTAACCACTATTCTCCACATTAAAGAGGAACTGTCACTAATCTAAGATGTAAGATACACATGGGATCAATGTTAATCAATGGATAGAGTAAACAGGTCATCCTATCATCCTAACAAGCTATTTCAGTAAACAATCTGCAGTTATTCACTCATTGGGTTGTTTACACATTTATTATTGGGCAAGTTGCTACATATCATTGATAAGTAAGCAATACAAAGGTTAAGCTATTTATAGTTTAAAGTTGAGATTGTTTAGTTTGTGCCTTCTATGCGTTGACTTTAATGTGCACTGATTATCTGGGGATTTGTTAAAATAAAATTCTAATTTAGTTGATCTGGAGTAGGGTCTGAGATTCAGCATTTCCAATAAGCTCCTAGGTGATGCCAATGTTGCTGGTTGATCAAACAGAGTGAGTAAAAAGAGCTAAAGAACGTCCTCAGTGTTCTTACACAAAATATCTAAAAAAATCACTTGTAGAATACATGAACTAATGATCATATTTTGTGGAAATTTCTCTTTTATACCATAGTTGAATGTATGCTTTAATGAGGTGAAAAAGATAATAATTACCCATAAATTATTTTTCCATATACTTTTATTTAATTTTGCATTTAATATTTATATGTTTAGTTGTGGTCTTTCCAAGTTTGAAAATGCACTTTATTCATTCATTGTATCTCATACTTATTTTTTGTTAACTACTGAAACAGTGAACCCATTGTTTTATAAATCAGCATTCTTTGAAAAGGTTGAATGCCCATCAAATGCAGAGACATTTCCTTTGCCAAAAAGGCATGAGGAATCTTACTTGGACTTGGAAATGTTTGAAGGGACATTAAATAAGCCAAGTTTAAAGAAATTATTTTTGTTCCAAAAATAGACCAATCTAGTTTAAGGCACTGAGAAACCAGAAAAAAAAATAGTTTTTTTTTCTTATTTCAAATTAAGAACATTAAAAAGCTTTAACGATTTTGGACATGCATATCCTTTAATGTTTGTCACATGAATTTCTTGTTAAGATTGGTGTTTTGGGTGAACAGAGCTTTCTCTGTCATAGCTTGAACAGTTTTCTTTCTTTTGCTTTTTCTGGGAACATTTTAGTAGTAGTTGAATCTAGTCAGTCTTGGCTTTTACTTTTTACTCCCATCCCTTTTTCCATCTTGCTGTCTTGGCACTTGCCTACAGGTTTTCTACCTCCATATATCATCAAGCTATTTATGAATAGATTCTCCTCTTTGATTTCATCTTGCTATGAAATATTAGGATAGTAAAAAAAAGGAAAAAATAAGAGGATAGACAAGACACTGAAGGAAAAAGAAGTAAACTAAAAATCAAAACTTCATTAGAGTTAGTTTTTCTCTGGGGATTGGTAATCACTTCAAATTTGCTAATCGTTGTAAATCACTAAAAATGTTACTCTTAAAAAGTTGATTATAAACAACAGGAAATCACGGGGCAGCTTCCCTAATGAATGAGTTCACCTTACCTCCCCTTCCAGTCAAGAATTGGAGGAGCAGTTGAGGACAGCCTCCCTTTCCTGCTGATTAAAGGCTGACTCTGTATGTAAGCCCTCAACGAAGATCTCAGTGAAAGAAGCAGGTGGCAAGCTCAACAAATGCAAACTATCACAATCTGGAGTAGAGTAAGGGGTACTGAGAGAAGTAAATTGTTTTCCTTGGGGAAAAGAGGAGCATCATCTGGAAAATAAATATACTTTCAGAATTTAGTACTGAAATTATTTGTGTTACATTTTCAGTAGAGTCTCATTCATTTAGACACACACAATTAAAATTTTGTGGTTCAATATGCAAGATGAAGTATGCATGAGGAAAAATGTTAAGTCAAAGGGTAGGAAATCTATCAGAACAGAAGAGAAGCTACCTCATACTGGAGATTTGGTATCTCTAGCAAAGGGGCGTTCTTCATTATTTATACACATCCAACGGGGCATTAAAATCTAGGATTATGTGAAAGATCTACTTGGCTTAATAAAGTTCTAACACTAGTAAAAGGACATACACAGACAATTTATTCTGTCAATCATCAAAAAATGTAACGCTATTATCTTTAAATGAGAAGAGAAAACTGAGAGGTCAAATCAGAGTGAACAATTCATGTTACTTTTATGCAATAAATGACAAGAGCTTATGTGAAAAACGTGACTGATATTTCAGATAACAGCAATATGTTTCTCTATGTAAAAAGTACATATACAGCATAGGCCAATATGACAGAAGTAGGTGGTCAGAACTGGCTTGATCTAAATGCAGTGTCATTTAGGTGACATTATCCAGTAAAACATGCCAAATATATGAAATATATTGAAATATATGAATATATATTTGAAATATATTGAATATATATTTGAAATATATTTCAAATATATGAAAGCTTTATTCATGAATGAAAATATTTGTGTGAATGTTACTCACTTTCATACTACTTATTGTTCTTTGGGGGTAGCCAGAATTCTGAGATGGTCCACAGAATTCTTCCCTTGGCTCTATATAATCCCTTCTACTAGAGTGTGGACAGGAGTGTGACTATGATGAATTTCACACAATTAGATCACAGTATATGCTAAATAAAGGGATTTTGCAGATACAGTTATGGTCCCAATTCAATCAATTTTGAGTCAGTCAAAACTGAGATAGTTTAAGTGAGTCAGAACTAAAGAGTCCTTCAAAAAGTTTAGGCTCTTCCCTAAGTCAGAAAGATTTGAAGCATGAGAGAAATTTTCCTGGTGGCTTTGAAAGGTGAGAGGACCCATAGAGGAGGTCATGTGACTAAGAGCTTTAGGCAATATCTAGGAATTGAGAGGGCTCCCCAACTAACAGCAAACAAGCAATAGAATTTTGGGTCCTACAATTGTAAGGAATTAAATTATGTCACTAACCTGAGTGAGCTTCATGAGAATATTGAGTCTCAGATGAGATGTTAGGCCAATATATTGATTTCAACCCTGTGAGCCCCTGAGCAAGAACCAAGTTAATATATGCCTGACTCCTGACCTATAGAATCTTTGAGATAATAAATGAGTATTTTTGTGAAGCTTCAAAATGGTGCCACCATTTTGGAAGAAATTTTGTCAGTGTCTTAAAAAGTTGAACATAGCCTTACCATACCATTCAGCAATTTTGCTTCTTGGTATTTACCCAATTAATTTGAAAATTTACATTCACATAAAAATTTGGATGCAAATATTCATAGCATATTTATTCATTATTGCTAAAAAGTGGTAGAAGAGCCAAGATGTCCTTCATAGATTAATGGATATACAAACTATGGTGCATCCATATAATGGACTGTTTTTCAACAATAAGAAATTAGCTATCAAGCTGAAAAGATATGAAGAAACCTTACATGTATATATTCCAAAATGAAAAAAGCCAATCTGAAAAGGCTGTATACTATAGATGATTCCAAATACGTGGGATTTTGGATAAGGTCATAGTCCACAGATTGTAAAAACAAATGGCTGCCACAAGTTTAAAGGTGGGGAGGAAAATAAGTAGGTAAAGCAGAAAGGGTTCTTAGAGTAGTGAAATTTTTCTGTATGTTACTATAATGATGGACACATGACATTATGCATTTGTCAAAGCCCAAAGGTAGAACTGTACAACACAAAGAACCCTAACTTAAGCTTTAGATGTTAGTTAATAATAACGTCTTAATATTGATTCATCAATTGAAACAAACACACCACACCAAGATGATATCAATAATAGGAGAAATTATGTACATAGGGAGACATATTTGGGAACTGTATTATCTGTACTATCTGCTCAATTTCTCTCTAAATCTTAAAACTGTTCTAAAAAAATAGTTCATTTATTTTAAATGTGGCTGAATTTTGGCTTTAGCAAGAAGGTGTGGTAAGTATGTGGCAAACTCTTCAAAAGAGGATTCTTGCTACCTGACTCTGAAATTTTTGATATATGGGAAAATGAGATCATTGTCTCTAGATAATTCTGATTTCTCAGGAAGAGCAAGAAAAAAATGAAATATACTTCTCTATACAATGTCCTGATTTTGAAATGTTGGAAATGAATTTGATTAAAAATTTTTAAAGCATTTGGAGCTAGATTTAGCTCCAAAGCAGATAACTCCTACCTTTGATTATAGAAAATTCACTACTTGATAAAATGGCAAAAACTAACAAATGGCTGAGGCAGATTTCATTTTGTTTGATACTCTCAACTAATGAAAACTCAGTAAATTGGTGTATCATGTGTCAGTGTTGTGTCTTATACAGCCTAATTCCTTCTAAGTTGATTATCTTTGAAGCAGTGATCCAGGGATGTTGTCTGGGATCTTTTCTTTTCAGGTTGCTCAAAAAAAATCTAATTTGGTGGCAGTGAACTCTTTTCTCAAGTATAGGAAATGCTCTTCCTTTGTCTCAGGAGTTACAAATTATACCATTAAAAAAGATATGTTGCAGCTGCGTTAGTCAAATAATAGGTATACTGCAGACTAAGGAGACATTTCCAGAATGAATGGTGGACTTTAAAATCCCTTGATGTCCATCCTATAATCAGTTAAGCAATAGTGCTTAGTGTGGCCTACTAACTGTATTTTTCTGGCCACAGAACTAATAAGAGGATTAATAAAAAATACAAATTGCAGACTGCTTTTAAAGAAGTGAAGTTTTACTTTCAATCACATAAAGGAGTTGCAAGGAGTAAAAAAGTACTTGTGAGATTCTTAGCCATGCACTATAATTTGCGTTATTATAATAGATGATTCTTAAATTTTGAAAATATTCTGTACTTGATTATGCTTTAAATATATACTTTTTAATGAGACATAATCAATTCTAAATTAATATATATATGACCAGCAATCTTAAAAATGCTTATTATTTGATATCTAAAAAAAATGTTGATTGAGCATTTACTGTGAAGAACAACTGGATGAGGTCTATATATAATGCAATAATAAGATTTGGTTCTTTCTCTAAAGGAACTTACATTTTATAGAAGAGACAGGTATGTGCAGTATTAAGAAAGAAGTTGAGGGGAAAAAATTTGGGAACACCAAAAGTGGAGGAACTAATTCCAAAGAGAGATGAGAGGAGGCTTTCTGAGGAAGAGGTAGCATTTGAGCTTCAATAAAGAGGAAGGAGCTTTTAACCAATGAGATGGGTTGTAAACACAAATAATGGTACAGAGTTTGGAAAATACAGACAAAGTTCTGGGTCCTAGACAGATAATGTGTTTTGTGAAGGAGGGAAGGTGCAGTCAGAGAAGAAACAGAAATTTTATGTTGTTTTTTTATATAAAACAAATGCCAATTTTTTGTCATAAATTTGTACTGTCATCCCTGACACTTGCCAGATCTTAGGCATTTAGTTTGTGTAAATGTGTATATTTCCAAAGATGCTGCCATAATTAAGTGCACATCACAGATATTTTCAGAGAAGTTTCATGAATATGAAATGAAGATGACACTTGTTGGGAAATCCTGGGTATAGGAATGTCATAAGATTTTGAATAGCTTATAGTCACTAAAATCTAAAAAAATAAGACTTGTTATTTTCAGGTGCATAAAAATCCTAGAAGTGCTCTTATCAGAATCATGAACAGTCTTATCTATACCAGAAGCTCAGGACCACAAAACTGGACTGTATGGATAGAGTGAAAAGTTGTTGGATCAGTATGTACATTAATTGGATGTGCACACATTTGTGTAATGTGAAGATTACAAAAATGTCCCTCCTTCCTCACTATTGTAGCATTTAGCTACTAATGTCAGAGTTAGGCCAAACACAAAAAGTGTTTCTAGATGCACATCAAGAAGCATTTACCATGCCAACTAATGAGATTTATAATGTTGAGTAGATTCTGAGAAATAAAATGGATGTAGATAAAGTTCCTAATATTCGAAATTTGCTGTTTAAATTTTTCACATGGATTTTATACTGTCTACATTTAGTTACATGACATCCATTAAAATATCACTAAAGTTAGCACCAGGATAAATGGATTGCTTGAATTATATATTTATTTTAGAGTCATGTATATAAGCAATATAGATTTATTACCAAGCTCTGAAAAATGCAAAAAAAAAAGGTACAAGAAAGCAAAATATTTAGAACCTTACTATTCTAAAACAACCAGTATTAAAATTTGAAGTTCATAATTTTAGGCATTCAAGTGATCCCAAAATACAAAAAGAAGGATGGATGACAGGAAGAATGCATAGATAGAAAAATAATTATAAGAATGGAGTCAGATTTTACCTATTTACCTATTATTGTGACTATCTACTTTACTCAGTTAGTTGGAATTTAACCAAAGAAAAAAGAAGCTAGATCAAAAGGGAAGAAGTTGCCAAACTACAAGATTAAGACTTGATGGCAATAAATACATTGCTGAAAGACCCTTTTAAAAAAAGATGTAAAGATTTAAAAGATTATTAAAAACTTAGAAGTATTTTCTTTTTAATTGAATAATTCAAGTCATACAGTATTAATAAATGTTCAAAGATCATTTAATTTGCTCTTTTATACTTCCTCCCACCTTATTTCCTTTTACTTCCCAGTTTTTAATACAGATTATGTTTTTTACTTTGTCAGAGATTTTAATATTTTTATTTCTTCTTTAACTACATTTTCACAGCTATTTAATCTTAGTTTTGTATTGAATTAATTAGATGTTTACACTACTACTATTTGTAATTTTTCAATTATTTATTTCACTTCATCTCTTTTTTAACTTGATCTTCTGCAAGTTGATCATCTGAATCATCTTGATCATTAACTTGAGCATCTTCAAATTCTTCTTTTCTTTTCTTTTCTTTTCTTTTCTTTTCTTTTCTTTTCTTTTCTTTTCTTTTTCTTTTTTCTTCTTTTTTTTTTTCAGATTATATGACCCCAGTGGAGTAAATCCTCACTTTTTAAATCTGAAATGTTTGGCTATTGTCTTTCTGTTGTAAAGGATGCATCACTGGGTATATTTGTGAGTAGCCCCATTTTCCCCTTAATGGTCTTTAACCTGTAATTTTACAGAAGAGAAGTCTGAGATTAGTCTAATTTTTCTCCTTGTGGGTAACTTAATTTTTTTTTAAAGATTTATTTATTTATTCATTCAGAGAAAGAGAGGCAGAGACACGGGCAGAGGGAGAAGCAGAGAGCCCGATATGGGACTCGATCTCGGGTCTCCAGGATCACACCCTGGGCTGCCGGCGATGCTAAACCGCTGCACTACCGGGGCTGCCCGGTAACTTATTTTTTATACCTGGAGACCTGTACAATACATTCATCCTCTGTGAATTTCAGTAAGTTACCAGGATTTGCCTCAGTGTTGAAGCAATGTCCTAGAGTATTGCACTTCTTTTTAAATAAATTATGTTTTTTCTTCCTTGATTCCTAAATATTGTTTTTCCTTTATTTATGTCTGAAGTTCAACAGATATGGGATGTTTTGATGTTGAGCATTTCAAATCACCTTTTGATAATATGTATACAATATGTGTTTTCACTGTATAGGCTCAATTACTAGTTTTATAAGATTTTTTCCCCATATTTTATTTCTGAATAACTTATTTGTATTCAGTTAATACTATAGAGTTAATACTGTATTAGTCTGCTATATCTGCCATAATAAAATACCACAGACTGGGTGGCTTAATAACAGAAATTTATTTTCTCAAAGGTCTGTGACTAGAAAGTCTAAGACCAAGGTCCAGCAGGCTTCAGTTTCTCCTGATGGTTTTCTCCTTGGTTTGAAGATAGATGCCTCTTCACTGTGCCTCACCTGTAGAGTGAGAGAGCAGGCAAGCTCCCTGATGTCCCTTTTTAGAAGGACACTAATTCCATCATAGAAGCTCCAACCTTATGACCTCAGCTAATTACCCCCCAAAGACCCCATCTCTAAATACTACCACATTGAGGTTTAGGTCTTAAACATACAAATTTTGGGAGGACACAAACATTTAGTGCCATAACAAATATATTGAGCTCTCAATTTCAGGATGTAAGTGAAATATAGATTTTGTGTGGCCTTTGTATTTATCATCTTCTCCCTAATTACTTTATTCTTTTTTTCTGTATCCCTTCACCATGATTGTCTCAGGCTTTTTTCTTCCATGCCATTAATTTGACTTTTCTCCAGGTCTGTTTTGTTCTTTTTTTTTCCCCAATGTGTTTATTAGATGATGTTATTATGCACAATACATTCCCTTAACTCTACTTTGTCTTTTTTCCAGTATACTTTTTCATGTGTAGTTTTTCTTTGTATACATATTTTATTGAATTCAAAATTTCACCAATTTCTAATCAAATTCTGCTATTGCAGGGAGTTCTTTTGCAGAATTTGTTTCCACTCCTTTGGTTATGTTTGTTTTAGGTGAAGTTTGAGGAAATGCTGGCTTATTTATTTTTCATCTTGTTCTTAATGTGGGCTGGTAAATTCGGATTAATCATATATTCTGACATAGTTTGAGGAACCGTTTTTTGAATCCTCATCTAACTAATCTGGTTGGACCATATAGATATGATCCCAGCTTTTTCAAGTTTGTGACATAATATCATTTTCCTTTCTCTATTAGATTTTTGCTAATGAAACTTTGGATTTTTAAATATTTCAACTGTTTTTTCTTTATTTAATTATGAATGGAAGGAGAACCCATTTGTGAGTGAATCAGCTTTATTATTATTATTATTATTTTCTCTTAACCGAGCATCTCTAAGGCCATGAAACTAAAGAGCAGTTATTGCAGGGACAAAATTTTTGGAGAAGACTCCAAGAGAAGAGAGAGCAAGAAGGAAAATTTTATATTTAGAGGTAAATTAACAATGCTTAAGAGAAAGGAATAAATTCAAGTCTTTTTAAAGAACTTGGTATGAAGAACAGAGCTTGCATTTTATCTGGATGTATTCTGGAGACTTTAGAAAACAGTAATAAATGGCCAACTAGGTGGATTTCAGCTGTGATGGTGAATGCTGGTGCATTACATTTCTACCCATGACAGAAGCGTGAGTAAATAAGAACGATATGCTTGTTTGATAAAATATATGTGGAAGATTGAACACACGTTTTATATAGAAAAATGTATATATGTTAACAATCCATAATAAACTATATGAGCATTATCTTGAGGAAATGAGCTCAATTATTAAAAGAAGTGACATTTATGAACTACGTAAATTGATATCCAATTAACTTGCTGCAGCTATCTTATTAAATGCCAATTAAGTGTATTAACATTCTTTACAATTTCATATATCAATATGAATTTAACTGTACCTTTATTGCCATTGTAATTCTGAGTTAATTACATAGCTAGATGATTTATCTTTTGCATAATTATCAAGCCTTACCCTCTGTTCTTCAAAAAAATAAAACTGATAACTTTATAAACTCTGAAGGTAAGTCCCCAAACGTATTAATTTCCTAGCTTTTTACAAATCTTTGTTTTGAAGCAAAATGCAGATTGCACATGGTTTGTGGTAGCTGGATAGTGATTTTAATTCTTTATGTGAAATAAAATATGAAGCAACTACGCAATGCACCTGAAAGGCATTACTAGGTCTTCAAATTGTTTTCTATTATGATTTTGGTTAACATCTTCATATACAGATTTTCTGGCAACTGAGAGTTTTCTTAATAAAACAGGATAAGAAGCAGTCCATTAGAATATGAATATTTTAGATCATTTTGGTGAGACATGTTTTATTTTTCTTCATCAATCCCCTGAATATCTAGCATGGTAACAAGCATTTACCGAGTTTGAAATAGTTGAAAAGATCTTGAGCTTTGAAGTCAGATAATTTGGGGCTCAGTTTCTCTCTCAGTTTCTATATCTTTGGTCTTGGAAATCAGTGACATTTTTGGCATTTAGCCTATTTGCTCATTACTGAAATGTGGATGGTAACAACTCCTACATAGGTTTATGCCTAATATTATATTTGATTAAATTCATAATAATAATACTGGGAATAATATGCATGCAAGTTTATACTCAGTAAAAACTGACTTTTATTCCTATTCTATATATTTTTTTAATTTTTAAACAATTTCATTCATTTGTATATACCATGAACCTACTGCCAAATAATTTTATATAATTTTATATATGATTTATGAATGGGATGGATCTCAGGGCATATCTCAGTCTTGAATGAGGGAAGTAAAAAAAATGCATGCATATGAAAGAAAATTTGGTTATTCAAATTTGGGTATATACAGGACTATTGCGTTGTTTCATTAATCTGATTAAAATAAAATTTAAATGTTTAATGGTTAACTCTATACAAAGAGAACTTCTTAGACAGATATTTACTTATGGTTCAAGAGAACCATAAGTAAGCACTGATGAATCTAAATCCAAATTATTGAGAGCAGGGATGCTAGAAAATAAGTACTGACTCCATAATGACAGGCAGCCATTCCATGGAGGCATGTAAGTGTTTTGGCTATCATACATATCATACATATCACATGTGTCATACATATCATACATATCAAATGTACATTTCATACATATCATATATATCATGGAGGCATGTAAGTGTTTTGGCTATCATACATATCATACATATCACATGTAGCCTGTTCATCACTGCATTGCTGTGTGATACTCAGATGTATGCTTCAAGTGGAAAGGCATAACTTTCTGTGGGCTGTTTTCATGAACTCTGCCCAACACTGTTTCCTTCATCTTCTCAGCCCTCACATTACCCCTGTGTGGAAAGACTACGTGGAAACCAGACTGCTTCCCTTTCTTCTTCTTTCCTTACTTAAGCAGTGATGATCACTCCCCTGCTTGACATTGTCACTTGTTTCTTTGTTAATCTGTGCCCATTTAAGTCTTCTATAAAATTTCTAATAAAGTCACCTATAAAGCCATCAAATGTCAGGTACAATAATAAATGACTGTGGAAACAAAAATCACCCTAATGAAGTAGAAGGGAGCCTAAAATCCTTGCCCATGTGCTTCCAATTAAAAATGTTTCCTCTGGCTTGCCATTATTTATATCATTGTTAATGACGGAATTCACACTGAAATAAATGTCTTTGGTGTTGGTGATTATTCATGAGGCCCATGTGCCTATACGTACCTCACACAGAACATTCTCTATGGTGGTTTGAGATTGAGGATTACTGGGAATTGATATAGAAGGCTGAGAAAGGATTTCACCTGTAGCTTCACAATAGTTTCATTGAGCTCTGGGTTTGACTGATAAGGATGAACAATTGTGACCACTACAGGAAATTTATGGAAATTAGTTGAACAATTCCAGTGTGGCTCTAGAATATCAAAATTACAATTTATACAGATGGTGACTCTTTACAGTCAACTAAGCAACAAAAATAAAGCTCCTGCTGCTTGTCAGAAAACCAGCATTTGGATAAAAAGTTTTCGCAGCACTTGTAGTCCACATGGCCAGTAAGTAGCAGGCACAAGTCTGACTTGAAAGCTGCTAGATTTCCTTTTCTAATATTTGATAGCCTACTGTCCTATTTTATTTCTCCTCAGAGTTCTTAATTTAGATCAGAATTTCAAGGATCTCTCCCAATCATAACTAACTGCAAAAGACACCCATGAAAAAAGAAAGATGCAAGTAGTCCTAATGATAGCTTTTATCCATTGATTTCAGGCATTTTACATATGCATAGTTCACAAAACAGCTTTGCAACGTAGGTATTTCTTACAATGATTTTCCATACGAGAAAACTATACTTGAGAGACTAACCACCAAGTAAGCTGTTATCTAAACAGACCCATTTGTCTCTTGAGCTCATATTCCTCGAGCTCCACGGTCCTACTGGTGAATTAATTGACTGACTTATGAGTTCATCTTTTCCACATCATTACAGATCTCATTCCTATGAACATATATCCCCCAAATCCCCACAATTATCTTGCATAATTACTTTAATACCTTCTTCTGGAGTCTGTATAAGTTTAGTCACTCAAAAGTACCTCCTGTGTTGTCAGGAATATATTGTTGCTTTTATAGTCTGTATGTCCTCTAATTATCTGGTTTTGAAGGATTCTTGCCTGGTAACTTAATTCTACTGGAATTAATGTGGAATGAACACACGAACACCACAGTGATTTAACCTAATCTGCTGTGTCTGGAAGCGCAAGCATGGTGTGGAGTGGCAAGGTAAACATTCACCTCCTCAAATACTTTAAGTTGTATTATAAATGTTTTATGAGTTGAAACTCTCAAGCATTATGCAATCCCTTTAATTGTTTTTTACCCTTACTTTTTCAACTAAGGAGAACATAGAAGTATCTGGTCCCCTAAACTTATGACACATTGAGAAATAATTATAACAATGGTGATTGTACTAGCAAGAAGCTTTAATTTAGGTAAATACGCTACTTCAATCTGTTTTATTTCATTCAGACATCCCTGAACTCTGTATGTATGTATGTGTGTGTGTGTGTGTGTGTGTGTGTGTATATATTTAAATTAACAGTGTCCCCTTGCAGTTGCTAAAAACTTGCTCAATATATGCTGCAAGATCCATTCAAATATTCTAGCCTTCTCTCTTGTTTCTCATTATGTTTTATTCTTTATATAGCACTTCAATTTGTAAACCCCTTAAATAGTTCTTAAAAGTTTTCTTTATATAGTATTTAGTGGCATGTTCCACATTTCCCAGCAATGGTTTAAGTATCTGTGCTACTGTAGGCCAGTATCTAGGGTTTTTGAACTGCCATAACTTACTAAAGTTCTTGTGTATCTTGCCAAAGTCATAAACAAATGCTTTCTTTCTTTTTTTTTTTTTTTATTGAAGCTTTTGTCTATTGTAAGAAATCATTGCTGATCCTGTGAGATGGCTTAAAAAACTTTTTTTGGTTTAAGGCCACCACCTTTCTTTTCTAAAAGTTATTTCCTGCCCCCATGGAATGATCCAGTCACTTCTGTCCTTAGTTTGCTATTTTGGCACATTTTTGGATTCCAGTCTTCCTGCATTTATAGACATATAACATAGAGACAGGAGATTAAGTCCAGGAGATAAATTTGTCATCATAGTGAAGGTGACTGGTAAAACCTCCTCCCACACTTTTCCTATAGATTAGAGTGAGGTTTTATAGTTTTCACCAGAGTCTTAAGGGGGCTTAGGAACCAAAATAGGACAAAATAACCTTTTATGCAGATATTTAGGTGTGTTATAAATAGGTAGTCACTTAACATTTAGTAGTGAAAACCATAAAGCTTTCAGGAGGTAGTCTAGAAGACTAGCCTCATGACTTGGCAAGGGTAAATATTTCTTAAGCAGAGAACTGTTTTAAAAAGAAATTTCATTAGAATCCAGAATTCCATTTGATCAAAAGACACCATGAAGAGAAAATGCAAAGCAGGGAAAGAAGATGTTTGCAATACATACATCTGACAAAGGACTTATATCTAGGATATATAAAGAAATCATAGCAAAGCAGTAATAAAAGGACAAATACTTTAGAGGAAAAACAATAAAAAATCGGCAATTCACAGAAAGTGTATCTAGTGATTAATAAACGTACGTGTAGAGTTGGACAACATCATTCTTCACAATATTAAAATTCCAATGAGATCATTGAGATATCACCTATACTCACTATAATGGCTGAAATGTTTTAAAAATGATAATACCACATGCTAACTAGCATGTTGAACAAGTGCAAATTATATGACTAATGGGAAGATTGTTCAAACACCTTCAAAATGTTTGTTTGCAGGATCTACTAAAATAACACCATGTATCCTAACATTCTGTATACAAATGCAAATAGAGATGCTTTATTATATACTCTGTGTGTGTATGTGTATTAATAGGCATGTCCACATTTATGCATCAGAAGTGGAAAAGAGTGCAGATAATAACATTATACACAATAGACCAAATTAGACTAAGAGCTTCAAATGTTCATCATCAATAGATGGGATAAATAAACTGTGGTACGGTCATGCAGTGGAACACTATACATTAATAAAAACAACAAACTACTTGCTGGTATTTGTAAAAAACCTAGATGAGTCACACACATATGATTGTGAGCAAAGGAAGTCACAAAAGAGTGTAAACTGAATATATCAATATATATTGCTATAAAACAGGCAAATTAGTGTACAGTGATAAAAGTCACAATAGTGTTTACTTTCCTGAGATGAGTAATGACTTTAAAGGGACATGAGGCATTGTTGGGCAGCTGGCAGTGTTCCACGTCTTAACCTGGGTGGAAGTTATTTGAGTTTATCTGCATGGGTACATTTTGTAAAAATTAATCAAGTTGTGCAAGTGTGTACTTTTTGTATTATACCTTAATAAAATGAAGTGAAAAAAATACCAAAACTTGACACATAATGATCATCTCTAACAAGGAGGATAGAAAAGTTCCCAAGGGAAGAACATTTTCCTTAGTTTTGTAATTGTCCTATGGACAGAGCCAGATTAAGTAGACCAGAGGAACTCTTCTGGCTCTTGCTTGTAGATAACCACTGTGAGAAAAACAGTGTATTCTTCCTGAGTCATTCTGCCATTTATTTATGTACTATTATCAATTTTTCTGGCCTGTAACATTATGTAATGACACTATATTTATAGAATTACTTGGGAGATGTAATAAAATAATTTAATGAAGGTGTTCATCATGGTGCATGACACATAGCACTCATATGTTAGATATTATTATTGTTAACAGTACCATAATTTTTACTCACATTATTATAGGCCCCAGCTGATTTCTGACCAATGTATCTTTTTTAGGTATATTTTTAATTTTAAGAAATGGTACTAAAAAATTTTTAAAAGAAAAGAAAAGATACTATTTTCTGCACTTCTCCCCTATTTACAGATTTCCATTTTGTGGGGGGTTCCTGGGCGGCTCAGTCAGTTGTGCATCTGTCTCTTGTTTCAGTTCAGGTCATGATATCAGGATCATGGGATCAAGCCCCGAGTCAGGCTCCATGCTCAGTGTGGAGTCTGCTTGGGATTCTTTGCTCCTCTGCTCCTTCCCACCGCTGGCACTCTTGCTCCTTCTCTCTCTCTCCCTCTCTCTCTCTCCCTCTCACAAATAAATAAATAAAATCTTTAAAATTGTTTTGTGTTCTGCAAAGCATATGTAAAATCAAACAAAATAGAAACTTTTGTGGTAAAAATATATACATATACATTTCTGATCAGCAAAACAGCTGTGTCTTTGTATTAATTCCTCTAAACAATTATTTAGATTAACCTACCGATTGTAGTACTGTTACCTGTTTGGAGCATTTTTCATGTCATGATGAGCAATTCAAATGTATATTCTATAAGCCTGAGCCTATTTTGGTCTATCTTTTGGCTGCATTACGGTCCTCTTTAAGACCAAAGCAAAACTGTAGCTCCTGAAAGAAACAGGATTCATCTCTAGCACCTGGATCAGTTATATTTTGTTAATTGTATGATTCTAGGACTTCACGTTTGCTCTTTTTGTTCATAGAAAATGGATTTTTAGGACTGCAAGGACAGTAGAGATTATAATCTAACAGCTATCCCTCAAGTCACTGAGGATAAAAGTCAGGTCCAGAGGTGGTAAGAACTTGTTTTGGTTCATACAGCATAGGACATAGACAGAACTGGAACTCCTGTGTCCTAAGTACTGGCTCCTTGATCCTTTCATTGCTTCATGCTGCTATTGTATGTCCTTTCTGAGAAGGCAGTAATGAGACAAATGTTCAAAGTATCAGATGGAAGGGATTCATCAATAGGTTCTTTTCTTTCTAATAGAGTGACTTGCAGAGTTCTGTTTTTGGCAAGCTGTGATCCATACACAAATTTGCAGGCCAAATTCATTGTGTTCCACCCTTACTTTAGACCATGAATTAGATTACAACACAAAAAAATTAGTGTTGTTAATCACTTACATAACCCCATCATCTCTCATTATCAGAAGTTTTTACTAGTGACAAGTTAGATGATGATTTTTCTTTCTGGAGAAAAGTTAATAGCATTGAAAGAATATTTCACATAATTTTCTGAGCTCTCTGTTGTTTCTGATATTTTTATATTAGAAGAGGTAGAAAGGTCCACCAAAATAAATACATTATGTAGTAGGCAGTGAAGGGGTAAAGCCACTTTTTTCTGTAATCACAGTTTTTTCTAAAGTCATATAGTCCCCTATAAATGAGATAATAAAGTAACTCCACATTGGTTCCTTCAGTTCCCTGGAGTTTAAAATGTATTAATGGCTATTGGATTCAGAATAAATAAACTAGATGGAAAAATCATTATGTGAGTTCTATTTTCCAAATATCAATTTGGTTCCTAAGCACTCCAATAACTTACCCTTAATTTCCAGCTTGAAGCTTCTGAGAAAAATAGTTGAAATTTGGGGCATCATTTATTTTTCCCCTCTTATAATAATGGGATGTGAATTCAGCAGCTGAGTTCATTGAATTTGGCATTAGAAGCTGATTCATCTCTTAAAAAAACACACATTTTACATATTGAATTTCATCCTTTGGAGGATAGCAAACAATAAAAAATACATTGGAAAAATTAGTGGGGAGATGCCACGGTGGCTCAGCAGTTGAGTGCCTGCCTTCCACCCAGGGTGTGATCCTGGAGTCCTGGGATCAAGTCCCACATCGGGCTCCCTACATGGAGTCTGCTTCTCTCTCTGCCTATGTCTCTGCCCCCCTCTCTCTCTGTGTCTTTCATGAATAAATAAAATCTTATTAAAAAAATTAATTAAAACTTATTAAAAAGGGGAAAATTAGTGGGAATGGTTGGATGAATAGACCTTTCCTTTATGTTGTTGTTGAATCCAGCAGTATCGTGTAAACCCCAGTTCTCTCTATTAGGATTTAACACTGAGAATTAGTGAACAGAATTATTAAACAGAATTATATCTTTCCTGGGATAAATGTTTCAGTTTCCTTGTTTTCAGTTTGCATATACTGAGACCTTTATATTTCGCAATGCCACATCAGGAAAGGTCAAAAATGGCAGATCACAACAGGATGTGTAGGGCAGTGCGTATAATCTACATGCATGCAAGTGTGTGGATCTTAGGGGTGACCTGCCAAAAAAATTCATTTTTTTTATCACTAACGCTCCTTTCCATAGAAAAAGGAGCAATTAGTTGGCATGAATGACAAAAAGATAAACTGCCGTACACAACAAGAGCAGACCAATAATTCATACTCACAGTCCAAGGTCTTGTAAAGTGGTCCAAATATTCACAAAAGTTTAAGTTTCTAAATTCAACGAGCAGTTTATTGAGCTCCTACTTTGTACCTTTCTCATGTAGTTTATTTTTCCTCCCCAAATCTCCATTTTCAGTTAGGGATATCATGTAATAATTTACCTTTTTAACTGTCTTCTCCTTAAAACAAACAAACTTAAAATGAATAAAACTCAAGTTTATTTCAGTGGCAAAAAATATTATCGAAGTTACTGATTATAGATTTGAAAAGATTTTTAACCTGTAATTCACAGTCAGTGTCTATTTCCTTCATTTGTCTGTGCTTCCCTTTCTTCCTCCCTCATTTCCTCCCTTCCTTCTTTCCATCTCTTACTCCTTCCTTCTCTTACTCCTTCACTACCTGCCTCCCTCTCCCTTTCCTCCCTTCCTCCTTCTTCCCTTCCATGATTTTTGTAATTGAATACCTATTGAAATCCTAGAATTTAATGAGTACCCATAACTTCACCTCCTGAAGACAATAACAGTAGTATTTTTACATAAAGATTTCCCAAATTTCGTGTATATATTAAAAACTTGTTCAGTATAGAAGTATGTGATAGTTGGATCATACTATATATATAAATTTTGTGACATTTCTTTTGCATTCAGCATTTTAGATTATATACTTATAAATAATTTCCTGAAGTTGTGTTACTTTGTCAGTTCCAGTCTTTGGAATCTTAATTTACTGGTGTTCCAAGTATTTTGCCTTGTTTTGAGTCTAAGGTGAGGTTCATAAGACCATTCTACTTTCGTGAATATATACATTTAATGCTGCACATTGTTCCATACATGTAGATTTAACTCACTTGTAATATTGATAACTTTGAGCTGATATTAAATTAAAAATAGATTTTACAATTATTCAAGTGGAATATATCTATTCCTTCTACTGGCACTGTATTTACTGAGGCAAACTTCTAAGTGTTTTCTCTGTCTTCTACACAGGGTCCAGATGTATTTTCAGAAATATAGATCTGATATTAACACTTTTCTAGATGCCTCAAGTTCTTTTGAAATTGGAGCATGCATTTTTCATAGTTTAAATTTTCTATGGTGGCTTTTTCTTGCCTCTTGGGTATTTTAAAAATTATTTTATTTTATTTTTTCATCATGATAAGTGCACTTTTTAATCGCCATCATTGTTTCTATACTACGCAAAGCAATATACAGATTTAATGTAACCTCTATCAAAATACCAACAGCATTTTTTACAGAATTGAACAAATAATCCTAAAATTTGTTGGGAACCACAAAAGACCTCAAATAGTCAAAGCAATCTTGAAAAGGATAAACAAAACTGGCAGTATCACAATTCCAAATTTCAAGTTATATTACAAAGCAGTGGTAATTAAAGCAGTATGGTATCTCTTAGATATTTCATGAAGAAAAAGGAAAATGTCCCTTAACTTCCAATACTATGGGACTACTCAAGATTTCCTAAAAATGCAGTATATTTTCAAATTGTCATAATTTTACCAAATTCAAACTGTTTCATCATACACACACACACACACACACACACACACACAAACATGATCCTGTGCTCTACCCAAACTTTCTAAAAACTTCCTACACACAGATACACAACACTGATGTACAAATTCATTTTTCTCTTTGGTGGAATGTAATCAACCACTCTTCAGAGCCCAAACTATACACCTTTCTCGGAATTAGCTATCTTGCCCAGAAGCCCTGGGCAATTAGGGTAACTCTCATCTTTGGTCATGTGGTTATTATATGACATTAATCACCACAGGTTTTGCCACAACCAAACTTACACTTTTGGAGGTCAAGAACTGTGCCATAATACCAGGTATCAGGCAATAGGACTTAGGGCTTTTTTGAATGAAAGAGTGAATTGTTATGATCATGCTCATATTTAAGACACAGAACAAAAGTCTTTTACCTCTGTGTGTGGCAGGAGAATTGCTCTGGAGGGATAAATTGATGAAAAACATCTTACTGGCCTAAGTTCAAAGAAAATAAAGGACAATTATTTGAATAATTTGAAAACAATTTAGTTCATTTACTGACAAGAGCAATAAACCATGACTTTCTTGTATAAGGGGAAGGAGCAGGGCAGTGTTGAATGTGCTGGATATTAAGAGGTTAATGAAAAATCATGACCTATAGTTAAGTGGCTGTAGTTCAGCTACTGTCTGAATGTATCTAAACACTCCCAAATTCTCCAAGCTTTATTACTCATTTTTTTAGCAAATTGAATTTTTAACAATGAATAGTGTTCATTTGAGCCCAGAGATTTTATGGTGATACCAGGTATTTTTTTTAAATACAAATTCACTTTAAAAAGCAAGACATTGAATTAGAATTTGTCTCCCTAGTACCTGTATTTTTCAGCTTTGAAAATGCTCGTGACTACTTTCTTAGGAAAAAAAAAGTTACATTTAGGCAGAAATGAATAAAACTGGAGAGAAGAAAAATAGCCACAAGGTTAAAAAGTTAGAAAAAAGCTGAAGGGAAACCAACACAGCTGCCCAGAACCATGGAGAAAAGCCTTTTGGGGATCCATAATAAATGAACATAGGTGATTAAATTTAATTCAGTAGTTGATGGTTCCCAGGGGCCAAGACTGGCTCTCAGTATATAAAATATATAACTCTGTGTTGGCTTAAACATCCACTGCCAGGCTATAGGAAACACACTTAATTCCACCTCTAACCATCTTTCACATGAGAGGTAATTTATTAAAGACCTTGCCCTTCCCTTTGGTATACAGTTCAGATTGCCTGTTTCTCTTCTATCATCATTATATTATTTCCCAGAAATGGTGGTTTTCGTCAGGGAAATTTCTAAGGGCAAAGGATGAGGCAGACTGCTACCTCATTCTTTTGTTATTATGGCCTCCTAGATAGACTAAGAAAGACCTTTTGCATATAAGCTAAAACTACATAAAAATAAGAAATATCATTCTTTCATTCAGCCAACACTTTCGGAGATACCAGGCCATAGGGATATAGGCCTGAATTAAGGCAGCAGTGCCCTGAGATAAGCTTACATTCCAGAGAGAAGAGACATGAAACAAAATGCTAATAGCTATACAGTAAAAGAAGTTCTCACTTTCCATGCCAGGTTCTGAGCCAGCAACCCTATTGGTGCCCAAAGATTGGTGTGTTTGTCTGGTTTCATTTTGTGTCTGTTTGTTCATTGTTTTTATATGGGTAAGTGGTGAGAAATGGCTAATGATTTCATACTGCCTAGGTAGTTTAGGAATCTAAATCCAAAAGACACTAACCAGTTTATGTCATTGAGACAGAAGAGTGTTTAACATATTACTGATTGTCACATTATGAAAAGAGGGGCAGTGCTTCACCATGGTTGATGGAATGGCATCTAACTAACTTCTTGGGATTTTAATAGTTTTCATAGATGAAAAGGAACAATTAGCTACTCCCTGCAGAATGATTGATTGATTGATTGATTGTCCAAACACTTGTCTTCCATATACCTCAACATTGAGTCTCTTTATTTTGAAAATGTAGGGTCAGGATTTCCAAGCTAAGTTATTGATCTATAATTGTTTTTGCAAGTCATGAAAATTGCATTGTATGATTGCAAATATTTAAATATAAACTAAGTTTTATACTTAGTTCATCTGAGTGTTTCAAACTGGTTATATGTTTACATTGCATAGATTAAGCTCCCCATTAACTTGCCTGTGGTCATTTGTTGTAGATACAGCTTAATATTTCCCTGAAACATATGCATTTTGACAATATTATAGTTTATATTGGAAGAGCACATTGTGGCTCTGAGGACCCACAATATCAGCCCTTATCCACAATGCCTCTACTCATATATCAAATATGAAGCATTAGTTTTAAGATAAACTTTAACAGTATACATTTCCATAGATTTAGTATTTTAAAAAGCAATTGAAAAAAAATTGAAAAAAAAAAAAAGAAAAAAAAATAAATAAAAAGCAATTGCATCAGGCCCTCAAAAATCATCTCAGCATGTTAATTGTAAGCATTGCTATCAAGTCTTACTTAATTTCTTACCCAAGAGTCTCTACAGAGCAATAAATCATATTTTTTATATTTACTCAAATAATTATCTTCCGTGTAATATTTTAGCTCAGTTATATCTCAGATTCCTATTGCTTAGCTTAATTCTGTGTTTCATAAAATATTTTCCCTTATTCTATCTTTTTAATAGGATAAAGGGTAGAACAGAAATATCCTTCAAAATGGATTCAATATTTTATCTTAAAATCTTTCCTGTCAACTCTTTCTCTCCTTGACACCTCTATTAATTCTATCACACATTTTGTATTTACAGAAAATACTAATATGCTTTTGTTATTAAAAAAAATCACCAAAAAACCCCAAAAAAATAACCCAAGAAGTGCACTATTGAATGATGAACGGGGAATTTTACCACTGTGCTGTGCACCTAAAGGAGAAGAGAGTTAAAAGGCTCAGAGAATGATGCAGAGGGAAAGAAAGACTTTGAACTGTCCCTGTTCCATATCAGGAGAACCAAGTCTCTCAGGGTGTTGCTGATTGGCTGTCAGTATCTGGGCTTGTCCACAGGTAGCACCTGAGCTACTTGGAGGTGGTTGGCTGCATTATAGTGAGCTCCCCGGGGATTATGGCACCAGGCTGCCTAAATCAAGGCTATGATGCCCAGTCTGTTCTGCATTGCTGACAGGAGGCTACATGACCAAGTCAAGGTTGGTCTATTTCTTTGATACAAAGTGAATGAAATCAAAAGTTTAACTGACTGTGTAATTTTCCTTGTTGCTTCTAACACTGTATTTCAAGGAATCATTTTATAAGTAAATAAAGAAAATGTAAGGTACTTTCTCCCCTCCCTTAAAATTAAGGGACCTTAGAACCCTTTGCTGCTTGGGCGTCAGGATTTCTCTACCTCAACACTGTTGGCCAGTGTTTGTTGTTGAGCCAGTGATTTGTTGTTGTTGTTGTTGTTATTATTATGGTGGCTGCCCTCTGCATTGTAGGATATTTCACAGCATCCTTGGTTGTGCCAAAATGAGTCAAAAGGAAACCACACTTGAAATCAAGTTGGGAGGCCCTAATTGGGGAGCTCTTATGTGCGTACTTATCTTTGCAGCCTTCACATCCAGCAGGAAGATAAGAATTCTCTTGACAAAGGAGGACATTTTTTACTAGGAATTTTATTTCTTGCTTTTAAGAAAAAGAAGGAAGATCTCTCCCTGCCCCAGCAACAACATCCTCACCAGCTTGCAGCCAAGTGAGAAGCTGTCACAACTTCAAACTTGTTCTTCTCCAGGGAACTTTTATTCAAAACAACCATCCCCAGTGTCCTCCTAAAGCCTACGAGAAGCTGACCTTGTCTTTGTTTCATCTGACTTGCCTATGGTTTGCTTTAGTTTGCATGTCTCGAATTACAGTTCCTCCTCTAGTCGCAAATAAATCCATTTTGCTAGTAAAACAACCATTTAGTTTGTCAAATTGACAGTTGCTGTCCACTAGGTGCCAGTAGAAACACCCCAACCCTAGTTGCCACAACCGAAAGTGTCTGTAGACATAGCCAGATGTGCTCTGGGAAGGAAAATCACTTTCAGTTGAGAATTAATGTGCTAGGCTGGTAGAAATAATCAATTTTCCATCACTATTAGACTTCCCTTCTAACTCCCATAGGGTTATGGAAACATTCCCGAAACATTCGGGAAAGTAGCCACAGTTTTGGAGGGTTATCACTAAGACATTAGCAGAACTCCCTTGAAGTTGGGTGACTTTGCTTTTGGGTCATGCTGGGAATAGAACAAGCCCTCCTGGAGATGAGAGCCCCATGCCCAGCTTTGTTCTCCCCACTACTGCTCCACAGCAGTTGCCCTCTGAGCCCTGCATCGCCACACAGTGAAGAGATAAGCTGAAGAAAGTGCCAACCCCGTCGTGTTTGAGCATGTCTCTTTATCCTCCTCTAGATCTTCAAGAGATGACTTCCCAGCCTCCTTCCTCCTGAACAGTTTGTTTGCCTAATCTTGGCAATAGATATACACTTAGAAATAAGGGGTAAAGGCAGTTGAAAGTAAGTGTTTTCTGCTTGCAAAGTGCTAAAGTTTTAGAAGCAAAATATTACAAAGGATATTTTTAGTGTTTTAGAATGGGGAAGGGGAAATACAAAGAACAAAATATATATAACTTGTAAAATTTGGAGCAGGAGCAGAGATTTGTGGGTGAGAGGCCATGCGTCGTCTTGAGGAAATTGTGAGTTTCACATATTTGAACACTGTCTTAATCTCTCTCCTTGGACACAAGGCTCTTCCTGCCTTCTAGGCAGGGGGTTTTAAGAGAGACAAACCTCATAGCCCTTTGAGCGATTTGAAGATGGTGGCTTCTTAAGACCCGTCCAAAGTCCTTATTGTTGTTTTTTAATGTAAAGCAGATATTGGAAACTGATGTTACTGAGTCAAGAAATCAACATGGTTGGATATACACTTTGGAGCTAGCCTGCCAGCTTTTAATGTCCACTTCTGACTCACATACAAGTTAATTTCCCTGCTATTCATTTTCCTCCATTATACTAATAAAACTATCTCTTGTATAGAGTGGTTTGACAATCAAATAAGTTAATACACTGAAAGTTTAGAATGGTACTTGTAGTCAGTACTCTGTAAGTGTAAGTTATTCACTCTGTTATTACCTTGGCAAAAAGGATTACACCTTCTAAAATGAATCAGGCCCTAAGGAAGGACTAGAGAAAAAGCAGATCGAGGAAGTCATTCAGAATGGCGTAGAAGAATGTCCTCGGAGAGTATGCAGAATCTATCTGTGCCTTGCCCACAACTCTCCCTGGCTCATTAAGTCAAAGCCTGGTTTATGTCCGTGTCTAATCCAGTGTTGTGGCTGCCCGTGGCCTGATCTGTCAGAAGTAAAATGCACGTAATATATAACATCTAGCTTAGCGTTAGTATGAGCTGACCTCAGATAATCCCAGTACCTACTTCTTCTGACCTCAGCCCAACCAATGTCAATCGTAGCTGTTCCTTCAGTCTTTGGGCTGGCTGCTAAGAAGTTAGGAACCAATGCTTAGGACCTAGTTAGGGATGCTGTGGAATAAAGAAATGTTTTTAACGTCATTTCACTCAGATTTTTTAAACCTTATTTTGCCAACGATTCCTTTTTTGCCTTTTTCCTCAGGGAGTATCAACACCCTGTGGAACTGTGGTTCTAAGGAATACAATATGGGACGTGCATTCTAATGTACCCATTCACATTGATTAATGCATGCTCTGGTCTCTGGTCATTTTTGTGAACCTGTGGGTTACTTTTTTATTAGCTTTTTGCCACCCTGTGCTTTTATGGTTTTATCTCACCACATATTCATTAAGCTGTTTCCATTGGCACTGTATATTATAATAATATCCAGTCTTAACCACTGCTTTTCCAAATAAGCATCCTAACTCAGAGCAGGTGCCACCTTACCTGCCACACATGCTATCTTTCTTTAGATAATTGCAAGCATCTCTTTCTTTTACTTGTATCTACCCCTGAGATGAGGAAATTTGGAGACAATTAGTGTTTCACTATAATCACTTTGGCTTTAATAATGGTTGACCATGAAAGGTTCATATTAAATTACAACTAAATACTAATGTGTTTTTCTGAAGCTAATGAGCCACTTGTGCCTCAGGAGAAGAAAATGAAAATACTGCTGGTTTTGTGAAAGAATGTTCAGCGCTTTCAGCATTCCTTATTTATGGATCAGATAGAAATAGCTCAAATGTACTCATTCTTGAGATATTTCAGGATGCAAGGTTTTTAGTAGCTCTCTTGTAGTCCAAGTGCATTTGATTAGGATGGGGTCAGCCACTCAGGCATAGAACCTACACTGCCAAATCAGAGCACCAGGCCCTCCCAATCACACTGCAGTATTTTGGGATTTTACATATGATGGAAGCCAAACCAATGAAATCCAGCTCTGGGGTTTTTCTAAGAACTATTTCAAAATAAATTTTCCATTTTTCTGGAGTTGCTCAATTGATAGATAAAAGTAACAGACTTACTGCTTTAATTTGTTCCATGACAGAGCTTGGTCACTGTGAAGCCAATCTTGGGTGGAGGATATAGTGAAACATAAAGAGACCATGTTTTAAAGATACTGTTTGAACCTCTGTATGAAGCCATACCTCACAAGAACTATTGTCTGGACCAATCCAGTAAGTTTCCATTTGGCTTCAACTAGTTGAAGTGAATTTTTTTGTGACTTGGAAATAAAAGTGTCTGGCTATACAGATTCTAATGTATACAATTTATGATAGAGCCACCTCATGAAATACAAAGCAACAGAACAGTGAGGCCAAATTTATGACAGGAAACCTAGCAACATTTACATATAAAAGCACCTTATAGAGCAGCCCCGGTGGTCCAGCGGTTTGGCACCGCCTTCGGCCTGGGGTGTGATCGTGGAGACCTGGAATCGAGTCCCTCTTGTTGGGCTCCCTGCATGGAGCCTGCTTCTCACTCTGCCAGTGTCTCTGCCTCTCTTTCTCTCTCTCTTTCTTTGTCTCTCACGAATAAAAATAAATAAAATCTAAAAAAATAAATAAATAAATAAAAATAAAAGCACTTTATAAAAGAGTTGTCACTTTTATCTTGCCTGTTACCCATCAACATTTGCATGCCCCTAGATAATGTTTAAGTTTTGTTACATAAGGGCCATTGTATATCTATAAGCCCCCCTCTTTTGCATGAATATTATTGTGCTAGATATTATAGAAGGAAAATGTACTTTTTTGGATGAATAATATGATGTAATTTATTGGTGAGAGTTTTTCAGTTAAAATTATTATTATTTTGATGGGATCCCTGGGTGGCGCAGCGGTTTGGCGCCTGCCTTTGGCCCAGGGCGCGATCCTGGAGACCCGGGATCGAATCCCACGTCGGGCTCCCGGTGCATGGAGCCTGCTTCTCCCTCTGCCTATGTCTCTGCCTCTCTCTCTCTCTCACTGTGTGCCTATCATAAATAAATAAAATTTAAAAAAATTTTAAAAAAAATAAAATTATTATTATTTTGAAAGAGTTTTATTAGAAAGGAAAATACTCATATGATACACAGTTTTCCAAAAGTAAAAACACTAAAATTTGATATTTCTAATTTAAACTTTGTTCAAATTTAGGTGGATATATTTAACATCTATTTGTTTTTTTTATTATTTTGTCATCACCTACGTATTTTGTTAAATTGTTATTTCATTTTTTAAATAAATTATTAATGGTAATCTTGTGACAAAACTCCTTTTGCTACCTACCACGTGACTTGGTAGGCATTAAAAACATTCTGTTTCTGGAGAAGTTAATTTACATTGTTTCCTTCTGAAGGAAAATACCTGTTGTTACTCAAGTGTGTAATACAATCTTCTTCATTATTTTAGAGACAAATGTTCCAGTCCTCCTTGCACACATGGGCCACCAATACTATAAATGTATGTTGTCTCTTTTTCATGGGATTTCTGATGATAAAGAATATGTACATAGCAGATCTAGTAAGAATAAATCACCAAATGCCAGAGAAATGTTTTGGTTGGAGAAAGGAAGTAAGCTGTGGTAGTGGGAGATTGTTATTTAGGACATGTATGGTTTAAACTATACTAAAAAATTAAGAAGGTAAATAAAAACTGTACCTTAGATGGAACTGTAGAAAACTAGTCCTGAACTATAGAAAGAGGATAGCAAAAAGATATTCACATAAACACAAATGTGCACACCTGCCACAAGTGAGCAAAAGTCATATTTCATCCTGTTGCCTATTTTAAACTCCCATTCATTTTTGCACTCTTATCGTAAAAAAATACTGAAATATAAATGAAAATCCAATTCCTAATTCTATGCAACTTTTTTAATAATAAGGGAAAACATCTGAACATAAAAAGAGAGTTCATCAAGGCATAAGTACATCATTCTCATTGTTGCCCTCACTGTCATCCTCATTATCAGCAGCAGTGTCAGCCACCTTGCTCAATAAATATATATTTGGCTACATGAGAAATGTCAGATGCTCAAAGTTCTTGTATGGCAATAAAATGCAGCAAAGTAAATGAAGTGTATAGCATATTTTTTGTGAGTTAATTTTAGCTAATATTACTCCAAAAGAAAATATGATAATAGACATCATGGACTTAGGCTTTATCAGACATTAAGAAGGCATCTCATGATCTTTTTTTATAAAATTCACATAATTGTTCAGTGGTTATGTGCATAGAGCTTCTTCCTCCCTAGTAATCAGTTGCACATAAATACAATTAAAATAATAATTTTCTTAGACTGACAAACATCAAACAGACTGATAGCCTAGTTGAAAGGTTTGATGGAACATAGATTCTCCGACTATATTATTGGTAGGGGCATAAATGTCTATCTTTTATGGAGAGCAAACTGGAATTATTTATTAATTTTAAAATACTCATACCCATTAGTCCAGCTCTTTCACTTCTAGAAAAGGACAGGAGTGCTGTGTGTATATGTAAGAAATTTGTTGCAGCATCGTTTATAATGGCAGAAAAAATAATCTGTGTGTTATTATTATTATTTTTTTTTTTTTAAAAGAGTTTTTATTTATTTATTTTTTTTTATGATAGTCACAGAGAGAGAGAGAGAGGCAGAGACACAGGCAGAGGGAGAAGCAGGCTCCATGCACCGGGAGCCCGATGTGGGATTCGATCCCGGGTCTCCAGGATCGCGCCCTGGGCCAAAGGCAGGCGCCAAACCGCTGCGCCACCCAGGGATCCCAATCTGTGTGTTATTAAATCCAAAGGATATCACATATGCTTGTATTTGATTAATCAGAAGCTCAGAAGTGATTGACACTGTTGCCATTTCCATTCCTTTTCTTTTTTTTCAGAGAGAGAGTACATGGATGTGTGCAGTGGTGGGGAGATAAGGTAGGGAGGGAGAGGAAGAGAGAGAAACTTATGCAGGCTCCATGCCCCCACCATGGGGAGTCCGGAATGAGGCTCAATCTCACACTTAGAGCTCTTGACCTGAGCTGAAATCAGTAGTAGGACCCTTAACTGACAGAGCCACTCAGTCACCTCGCCATTTATATTCTTGAAATTCTTACTCTAATTTTGTGGTATTCCACTTCCACTTTGGCTTCTGCTTCTGTCTCATTTTCAGGATTACCTATCCAAGTGGGAAATTTTGGAGCCAGACTGTCTGCTTTACTGCTCGTTACAGGTATGACATTGGGGCAAACACTATTTCCCTTTTGTAGCCTCAGTTTCTCCACAGTGAAAATGTATAACCATATATACAATACCTGTCTCATAAATTTACATTATTTTTATTATAAAAGATGTTGATATTTTCCAAGAGTAGACCTTTGTCTCCTTATATACCTTTATTATTTCTTGGAAAAGCTCATGTCCGTGGATTTAATTTTTGCAGTGGCACTGTTCAAAATTTAAAAAACTGGGATAGTGCAGTTTTCCAGACCTAGTGCCCACCCCTAGATCTGAAGGGGGAAATAGGAAGGAGCAGGTTTCAGACCCAAAGGAGGGAAGAGGTTGGGTCGCCCAATAGGAGTTATGACTTTTAGTTAAATGATGGAGCCAGTTCACGATGTTACATCTGGTGGAAATGAAAAGAAGTACTCTGACTTCACTTTCTTCTCTCCTCCCTGTGTCTCTTACCAGTCAGTGCTCCCCTTTGGTTAAATCCAAGTCAAAACCAGAGGCCAGAAAAATCCCTACCTGGAGGCCACACAGATCAGCCTCCAAAAACACAGGGCAGGGGGAGAGAGGGGAGAGATTGGATCTGTAAAGAAGAATGAAAGATTTTTAGCACAATCCTTTTTATCCCTGTTCGCTAGTACACTTCCTGAAACATCCTTGTTTCAATAGGTGAATGAAGTAGCACATTCCTCACAAACATTTTTATTTCAATTTCTGTTGCTACATGCTTTATTCTTTGTTTAATCTCCTCTCTTCTTTGTCTTAGATTACTGCAAAGCCTTCCCAATTAGTCTTTTTGTTTTTTTTTCACATATACTCAGGATTTCTTTCTGTCTCTCCCTTTTTTTTTCTCCCTTCTCCTTTTCCTTCCCCTCCTCTCTTATTTTTCCCAAAGAGGGAACATTTTGAAATGCAGACCAATTCTGACATTTCTTTGCTTGATAACTTCCCATTTAGTTTTCTGTTTTCTGTTTAGTTTTCTGTTGCCATATAAGTAATCACCAGACACTTGGAGCCAAATATTTATTTATTTTGTTCTCACAGTTCTGTAGACTCAACAGGATCCTCTACTCATTATCTCATAAGGCCAAAATCAAGCTGGGAATCTTATCTGGAGATTCTACAGTACATTTAACTTCCAAGCGTATTCTTGTTATTGGCAGAATTCATTTTCTTGAATTCTCCAGCTTCATCTTGCATCATGTTCCACATTGTTCTGTGTGTGCTGGCCACATGTGTCCTCGCTCTCAGGGTCTCTACTGGGTGTCAGCTACTCAAATATCAACTCTTTAGGACAGTCTTTTCTAATAGCTCCCTATTGTCCAGACCCTCACCACCACCTTACAGCCACCCTCCCTGCACACCGTACACACGTTTTGGGATATGTACTTGTTTGTATGTAGAAAATGACTTGGGAGAATATATTCTAAAATGTTAAGGATTGTTTGTGTGTTGGATTTGTTGGTAATTTTCAGTTGTTGTACAAGTTTTCTACATGTCTGATCTGTTTTATAACTATAAATTACTTTTTTTCTAATCAATGAAATGCAGATTTTATTTTATTTAACAAAAATCCAACATGTACCAAATGCCTCAAAGAGATTATCAACATTTATGAATCAGAAACTAGATAAATGATATGACTTTAATATATTATTTATATTATCTAGCTAGCGGCAAGTTCAATAGCAAAACTCGTAGGTTAATGATAAACCATCCAAATGCTAGTCATTCTAATATTAGAAGTTTTCTCCTACAATCTTAGCTACAAGTACATGTCTTTGATTTTAAATTTCTATTCTCATTATTTATTATTATAATTACATAATGATTATCAATAAGCTCAATTCATAGAATCTGAGAACTTTTTATATAAACATAAGTAAGTTCATATACTTGGAATTTCAGTGCACTTTATTACCATGGTTTTATGTAATATGTAGGACTTATTATAGGTAATATGAATATTATTAGACACAGAAAGTTTAACAATTAAATAAAACATGTAGAAATACAGTCATAGAAACTTAACAAAGTTTTCTGGCCATTAAAAAATTTCCTTTTATAGTAACAAATATTGTAAAGATAGGTAACTTTTTTCTTTGTGGAATTGTATAACAGTGACACAAAGTTCTTATAGATCTTCCTTAAAGAATGAGAGAATGGAATGGAGGTGGGAAGAGAAAGCTACAATTTCAGTTTCTTGTTTTTTTGTCAGTCTTATTACATATCCATAATAGAAAACTGCAACACAAGCAAAGTATATTTCAATCGCTGGATCTAATGCGAAAGAGCAAATGGTGAAAAAAGTAGAAATCTTAAATACACAGTGAAATTTGATGTGTTCTTAACATATCTGACATATGCTTATTTATAGAATCAGAATGGAGTTTGAAAATCTTTGAATCTGAAAGGACAGTAAACTTTTATTACCTTATGTTATGCCCCTATATAACTCTCTTCCCACCCCACTGTCCCTCTTACACACACACACACACACACACACACACACACACACACACACACCTCTACAGAATAACTAATGTTCTGTGCTCAGATTTCTGTTAAGGAAATATTTGTCAAGTGTCCCCACTGTGTTTGGTATTGGGCTAGTTCCCAGATATGCCGTGGTGTTCCCAATGCACACAGAGTTTATAAACTGGTCAGCATTTGCCTATATATAGCTTTTTTACTCATCACAACAAACCTGTCAAGTAGCTTTCTTCCTATTCCATGGATGAGTAAGTAGTTTAAAGTCACTTCAACAATTAAGTGGCACAGTGGTCTCCCAACTCAAATTTTTCTCTCTAGGAAAAGTTTCGAGATTCACATTTTTTTCCTGCCGATTTATATGCCATCTTCCATACATGATTAACTTAAAGAGAAAATCTGTTTGAGGTCTATGGTTTGTTCTGTTGGTTCAGTTCTTTTAATACTTTGCATAGAAACTTTTAAAACCTATATATCTCTAACATGGCATTTTATTTTATTTATTTGTTCATTCATTTATTCATTCTACTTTTATTAAGCACTTATGTGGGACAGGTTTTATAGCAAGATAAAAGGAATTATAAGATAAGTCGTTAAAATTCAGACTCTTTCTATGAACAAAGTGGAGAAAAATTTGCCATAGCCTAGATGTCAGTCACTGTGACTAGAGTCACTAGGCTCTTAAAATCTGAATTAAATAGACTATTTAAACCTTATAGTGGATAATTGCTGTTTGTTTGCTTGCTTGTTTGCTTTGGCCTTGAAGCATTAATAACCCTTCTTTTGGAATAATAGCTCAATTTTTTCTTAGGATTCATTATCTTTTCTTAGTTGTTTCAATATGAGATGACTCTGTCTCTGGTTCCAGCTATGGGTATTCAGTTTGGGTCTGACTGGTCAAAACATTTTGTCCCTGTGCTTATTGTCTAACTTAGGGATAATAATGCAATTCAAATAAAACCAAAGCAATTCATTGAAACTTCTCTAGAGCTGTTGCAGGAGAATAGATAAGCTTTCCTGCTAAATTTAAACATGAAAACTGGGGTGCCTGGGTGGCTCAGCAATTGGGTGTCTGCCTTAGGCTCAGGGTGTGGTCCTGGGATCTAGGATCTTCCTGCATTGAGCTCCCTGCATTGAGCTCCCTACGGGAGCTTGCTTCTCCCTCTGCCTATGTCTCTGTCTCTGTCTCTCTCTATGTGTCTCTCATGAATAAATAAGTACATCTTTAAAATAAATAAAAAACAAACAAACAAACATGAAGACTGGGGAACCATAGGAGATGCCCCAGCCATCCTGCGACCTTGAGAATGGAGCAAGTTCTGAAGAAGTAGAGAAATAAGGTCCTGGTGACTTTGCAACTCTAATTTTAGCCATTTAGTCCTGAGGTCAGGACTGCACATGATTTTTTTTAATTATCACCTTAATCTAGTATTTGCTCTTCTTCTTTTTTCCCTATAATTTCCTTTATGCTAGCCTTTTACCCCATCCAACTCTTATAGAAGCTTTATTATTATATTCTGTTCAGTGGAGTGTGGGGCTCTAAGTAAGAAGGGATACACCGTGACAGCATACAGCATCTAGTTTAAAACTGTACAGTTGGGGATCCCTGGGTGGCTCAGCTGTTTAGCGCCTGCCTTCGGCCCAGAGTGTGATCCTGGAGACCCGGGATCAAGTCCCACATCGGGCTCCCTGCATGGAGCCTGCTTCTCCCTCTGCCTGTGTCTCTGCCTTTCTCTCTCTATGTGTCTCTCATGAATAAATAAGTAAAATCTTTTAAAAAAATGTACAGTTGATTTCACTGTCCCCCATCACCCTCGCCTTGGTTGATAATAGCCAACTATCATTTTGTCTGTTCTCTCTATTTTTTTCCTCACCAGCACTCATCTCTTTCTCCTACCCAAATCCTCCGAATCCAGGTAGGTTTCCAGGTAAATACAAGATGCCAAGTCATTTGAATTTCAAATAAACAACAAGTAATTTTTTGGCTAAAGTATATCCAAAGTATTGCATGGGACATAATTGTGGTAATAATTCATATTTATTTGAAATTCAGATTTAATTTAATGACCTGCGTTTTATTTCCTTAATAGGGAAACTAGTACTAGAGCCATTTGTTGTTTCCATTCATGCCCTTACCCTCTCAAGGACCTTTCTTATCAAAATATTTTTCCAAATAGTTATTTTCTTGTTTTACTAGAGTAAAATAAATATAAAGTCTCTCATTTTATTACAGAACTAAAATTACCATATTAAATACATGTTAAATGTTTCCCTTTGTTTTCAGGTAAATAAAAGCCTCTTGTAAATTGGGGAAGTATGGGGAAGCTTTCATCTAATTTCCCATCTCACTGGGACTCCTTACCCTCTTCTGCGCTCACCTGTGTCCCCAGCTCTGCCCATCCCCACAACATATAACATGCACAGTCAGCCAGTGTGTCCAGTGCTTTTCCAGCTTTTCCTTTTTTGACTAAATCAAAAACTGTTCTCAAAGATAAAATGTTCTTAACTCTTTTAAATCAAAACGGGATCTAGTCATTTCCATTCTTATATCCGAAATTACTCCAAAATGATCCATGTCTTCAAATACAAATGACCTTTCCTCAAACTTGAGGAATGCATCTACTATTATTAATTGATCCGGAAGTCTGAACATTTTCCTTTAGGCTAGTTTGTATTGATGGTGGAGCAGTCAACAACTTCTATTATCTTTGCCTTTTCTGGAAATGGAAATTGCTGGCTTCCTCTTTCTGAAACCTCACACTTGGAGAAATTACTTATGCACCTATTGTGCTCGCTCTTAAATCAAATCCTTCTCTGCAACCGGTTTAAACAAACAAACAAATAAGCAATCAGAAACAAACAAAAAACTTTAGGATCCATTAGATATTTCCAATTTTTTTTGTTTGGGTTCTTACTCTAGGACTCTCTGCAGGTCACGTTTTTCGCTGAGAGATAGATCCTGCACATTCATCCTTTATACTGATGAGTGCTCTGTGAGATATTAATGAAAGTTTTTAGAAAATGATGTTTGCAGCCTCTCACACAGTGCAATGCAGGGGATAGCACTTCACTTAAAGATAGTGGCTTTTATGCCTCACACTTGTCTAACGCCTTTCTTTTGATGTACTTGTAGCAATATACAGGTTTCCATTTTAACAAGCTGAATATCTCTAGGAGCCAGGCAGGAACAGGTATTAAAGATCAATACTTCTCTCACAGAAAGAATTTCAAATTTTCAAGAAGATAGTCATTCAGTAAATCTTTACATGATTATACGTTTTTAGATGAATAGATGTGTCTAGAGAATGTGTGACAGTTGCAGAGAGTTAGCTAACTCGTTTTCTGTAGATTTTTCCCCATAAACTTTTAAAAAACATTTTTTGCCCTTAAATCTCAACTCTTTGTGTTAAGTTCATTTGAAGGCTTTTACATTTTGTGTGTCTTTTTGGTGACTCAGGACTCAAAGTGGACTTGGCAGCATAATAATAACTCGTCTGTGGGCATGAACTGTCCAGTAATAAATGGCCACTTAGTGTGTACAAGGTTACAGTCCTGTCCCTGAGACTTTGTGGAGGATGGTTCTCCATGTCAGGAATAAAGGTGGTTTGTTCTGAAAATGAATTACTGTCATGTCTGTGGACTTTAGGTGGTCTGTTATTCTTAAAGAACAGATCATCTGGATTCCTTTTTAATGTTCTAAAAGCTCAAAAGTCGATCTCTCTGGGGCTTTTGAATGCAAGGACTTTATGTTATCCAAGTGACTAGAGCCCTGCTTCTGGGAAGTAGCTTTGATTAGTAAGTTTTTATGATTTTTAGCAAAACAAACAAACAATATCCTAGTTTCAGTGTGTTTTCTAATGTTGCAGTTATTTCTTTTAAAGCATTTTTCCACCTGGTAAAACTGATATATTAAATATTAAACCAGTAACTTTAGATTTATTACTGTGAAAGCATTCTGGATCGTTCTAAAATCGACGAGGCTGATTATCAAAGTATCTGGCGTGTAGAACTTCTTTTTATTGCTGCCCCCACCAATTCATACATCTTTGCCAATTTTGGAAGCTGAAAGATTTTATAATTTTCTTCTTACCCCCAAATCCTTTTTGAACAGCATTCTAGGATGTCATAGGTTATTAATGCCTTAGACATTTATTGAGCACCTGTGAAAGTTGTGTGTAAGGAGGGAATATGTCTTGTATTTAAAAGGGTAAGACTTAAAAGGTTATATTTTCTATAACATTTATACTTTAATAGAACCAGAGACCTAATTTGTTTTAAGTCAAAGCAGTGATGTTTAAATTGCTACATTTTAGGCATGCAGAAGAGTGTTTTATGTGACAAGGAGGTTTTTTGCTGATGACTCAGAAATCATGCCAATGGTGGGGTAGAGGAAGTTGGAAACAAGTCTATAAATGTTCTAGGGCAGCATTAGGATCCACTCTTGTGAGGTCAGCCCAGGGAAGGCACAACACACATATCCACATTCTTTTTTGGCTACTCATCCTCAGAAAAATGCCTGCATTTTGGTATTGTTGATAATTATCCATTCTCCTCCATATGGTTTAAGCTCCAGACTATCTTTTTAGTCATCACTGAAAGGTATTGGATAAAGAATAATAAATCTTAAATTTCATTTGAACTTTCATTAGAACAAAGGTTTTATAGAAGTTATTTTCTTACTTTCCAATTTATTCATTCACATGTTCAACATTCACTGAATTTGTAATATGGGTCAGGTATCAGGCAGTGCTCTAGGCCTTTGGGATATAAGGTAAAGAAGGTAAGGCCCATGCCCTTTGGCACAGACTTTCTTCAGGAAGAGTTAGACAATAAAGAAGTATTTAAGTATATGTAACTTTTGCAATAGAACAGGTACTACAAGGAAAATAAACCCAGTTTATTTTATTATTAAGCACATGTCTATTAAGTATACAGTATTGTAGGCTCTGTTCCATACTGAAAGGCTAATAAGCCTTTTAAAATTTTTTTGTCTAGTGTATGTACTGGAACTTAGTAGGCATCCAATTACTGTCTTACAAAATACATTTTTACTTGAGTTTGCAAGAAAGGAAGAACAATTATTTTGCTTTTTTGATTGAAAGATTGCTTCTTTCACCAAATACTAAGCAATGTGTATTCATTTATTAAGTTATTCATTTAATCAACATCAGTGGCTCAATATTGAGAAGTGGTCAGCTGTCTCAAATGCTACTGAGAGAGCCAGAAATTGGAAAGTATCCAATAGGTATGATGGCTTAGGAGCTCATTGTGATCCCTGCAAGAACAAAATAGTGGTGTTTGAAGACAGAAACCATGTTGGAATAAAACATGTTTTGAGTGATAATGAGATATCATTATACATCTATCAGATTGATAAAAGTGCAAAAGTAAGACAAGATCAAATATTGAAGAAGATGTAGAAACACTAGAGTTCTCCTACACCGATATTAGGAGTATAAATTAGTACAAAAGGTTCAGACTATCTAATATAGTTCAAGCTATGTATACATTTCAAATCCAAGTATTCCACTATAGATATGAACCCTACAAGTCTTGTAAACATGTACACAGGGAAACATTTACAAAAATATAAATTGAAGAATTATTAGCATAAAATGGTAATAAATACATCTCAAAATATTCTATTTAGCAAAAAAAAGGTAAATTCTGGGATTATATAAATTATATAGAGTTTTAAAATGATACAGAAGAGATATAGGCATAGTCAAAGGGTAAAAATAGGCATAATATTCATCTCAGGATGATTCTTACAAGAGGGAAGAAAGAGGAAAGGAACATAGGAAAACGAGATTTCATTGTATCTGAAATATTTCATTTCTGAAAATGGAAGGAAGGAAGAAAGGAGTTGGGGAAAGAAAGACGAGAAAAGAAAGGAAGAAGAAAAAATGAAATGTTAAGATGTGTTGAAACTAGATAGATGGGTATGTGAGTTGTCTATATATATATATCTATGTCATTCTATTATATGTATTCATTATCCTCTTACATATTTTATCATATATAACAAAAAAGATATGTATCTTACATATAAAGGTATATAATATATAATAGATTTATTGTATACATATGTTATAAAACACAGAATATGAGAAGAAATGTAGTCTGTTCCATGAAGAAATGCCATTTTCAGGTATGGCTGTTTCAGATAATGTAAAGATGTAGATCAGACAATTAGAGGAAAGAGTTAGGGTAGGTGGCATGCAAGTGATTATGTTTTCTGAGAATTCAGTTATTGTAATCCCTTGAGACAGAGATATCCACAAAACACATTTGGTACCAAAACCACCTGAGAAAATGAGTGAAAGGCAAACCAAAGCAAAATAAATAAAAAAATAAAATAAACACGGGGTTAGGACTGTTTTGTTTTTTCCTAACATAATCTTGAATATTAGAATTAAAGGAAAGGATAGAGAGTGTTTTTAGACAATTAATAGACACAGTCACAGACAATAGAATCTGTCATCTTTAGTGCATTTCTGGTCACTGTTACAGGACCATTCAGCGTAACCTTGACTATCTTTGTCCTTATTTCTCCTATCCTAAGAAGTAGACATACCAGGTAAAGTTCAGTTTAAGTAAAAACTGAAAGAACCTCTGTAAACCTCATATATGTAGCACTTTTTTCATGGCTAGAATTTGAACATGAAACAATACATGTACAGATACTAAGCAAGATTATGTGGTTGATAGTCTGTGGGTATTATAATTATTAAAGGTAGACTTTGAGCTATTTTGATAGGTTTTGATCAATTTATTAGATCATAATTTCTTACTTCTCTAAGCTCAATTGAATCTTCAGGAAAATCTGTTCTCAAAGTACTCATAGCAGAAAATAATGAACATCTATTAGTCTTAAAAAGTCACTTGCCTAAAAGATAATCCACATTATTTTAGAACCAATCTCATATACTGAAATTATTAATTTCAGATTAAGTAGGGATAATGGTAACATGTAACTAGTATAATTTATTGAAAGCTATGCTAAGTGTGTTGCCTACATTATCTTACCCAATTCTTATAAACCTACCAGAAATATACAATTGTTCCAGTTCACAGAGAAGACAAAAAAGATATGAGCACAATATCATGATAGTGCAGCTAGTAAGACTCAGAGGTGGAATGTGAACGTGTCTTCCTGAGGCTAACCCCAAAGACTTGATGCTATTCTACTCTCCTTTTTATTCTTTGAAGCAAGGTGAATAAAGGATAACTATCCAAAGTCTACTTATATGACGAATTTCTAGAAACTATTTTCACTGACCACTGCAGCAATCGGAGGTGAAATTACAGCTACTGCTAGAAAGTTATGCTAAAATTGTGTGATAACTTAGAGAAAATAAGATTAGTACATTATCTTTCATTAAAAATTTCTCCCTCGCTCTACTTTCTTCTTTATGATTGATTTTGATGTTGTTTTCTAAGTATCCCTCATCCTGTAATCATTGACCAAAAGCAGTACTGTTCTGACTGAATTTCTGATAAGGAAATGGTAATATCCCCCAAATTAAGGAGCAGCAGCCATGAAGACAGTTTCCCAACTGGACATGGTTAAGGGCCAGTTCTCTTAGACATGTAAAAAACGTAAACAAAACTTAGAGACAATGTCTTATTTTGTTTTTTTTTCTCTCCCAGTGTCTCTCTGACTATAAATTGGTGGTCCATTAAGTGATTATTTCTTTCCAACTACTATAATTTGATAATGCAGGCATAGTCATGTGTCACTAAAAGAAATCTGATGGTACATATGCTTAGCTTTCTTGTCAAACTACTGCAAGATTTCCTTAGGGCTTAATTTCTTCATAAAACTAACATGTAACGCAAGCTATGCTGTTCAGATCCTGGCATGTAGAATCTGTGTTGAGAAGACTGATGAGAAGACAGAAAAGTTAGAGAAAAGCATGACAGAAGGTCTTAGCAGCTGTATTTAGATTCATATTTTATACACAAACTACTCAGAATATCCAAAGAACAAACTTAATCTAGCAAGAAACATTATAGCTATGCCCAGATACTTTTCATATCCGGGAACCCGGAGAAAGAGGACAGTGTTGTTCTGTGACTGCAAAAATGAGATCAAGAGTTTGAGCTACTAATAACAAACCTCTCCTAAGTGGATTCCATATGTCAGTCATTATAACTCAGTCATGGCTGAGGGCAATTAATCTCTTAAAAAGAGTGAGTAGTGTACAGTTCTTTATACCCCAAAACAGATGTATGATCTATTCTTTATAACACTAGTAGCAGTCAGAGTGGTCATAGTATTAGTAATAATAATAATAATAAAAATAGTATTCGCTTTTAAGTGGAAAGCAAATGTGTCAAGTACAAAAATATTATCTTTAATAACTATAATCTTCTGGGATTACACAGGAATACTCAAAATGTATGACTCTACAGCCTGGGGATTTACTATTGATTATGCTGTTTAATCTTCTGTGGCCCATTTTCTGTGGAATACTTTATCTGTGCCTAAACTTTAGGCCCCAGGGTGTTGTAAATGTTGTGAAGGGAGTACTTTATTCGATTTGGGGAAAATAGAAACCATTGCTCTTCTTGTGATTTGTAAGCATTAATTTTTACTGCTTACTTGGGAGAGTGACTTGGTTTTTGGTTTAATTATATCTATTTTATTGGCTGCCACTATGTGGAAACATGTTTTCTGGTTAAAGATATCTGTATAGTGAGTAAACCTTCTTAGAAAATGTATTCCGTGACACTGTTCTGAACTTGAACAAATATCTGGGTCCATAAATTGGCCCAGTAAGATAACAATAAAGGACAATATAGTGGCAACAATATGGGAACAAAAAAAGCCTCTGCCTAAATAAAAATAACATTTTGGTGTAAACTTCATAATTGTTTAGCAATTACATATAAAGTTCTATTTTTGCCTGATTTGTTTTCTAAGCAGATTATTGTTGCATTGTGAACAATGTTTGTGTTCCCTAAAATTCATATGATACGATATTTGAAGATAGAGTCTCTAGAAGGTAATTAGGGTTACATGAGTTGATGAGAGTAGAGATCTCAAGAAAGAATTAGTGCCCTTATAAGAAAAGACACCAGGGGCTCCTGGGTGGCTTAGTCCGTTAAGCATCTGCCTAGGATCATGGGAGCCAGCACCTTATGGAGCTTCCCTGCTCTGCAGGGAGCCTGCGTCTCCCTCTCCCTCTTCTTGCCACTCTCTCTGCTGATGCTCTCTCTCTCTCTGTGTCAAATAAATAAAATCTTAAAAAAGAGAAACCAGAGAGCATGTCTCATGGGCATGCACAAAGGGCATGTGAGCATAGGAAGAATGTGGCCATCTGTAAGGGTGAGAGGTCTCTCACCAGAACCTAACCATGCTGGCACCTGATCTCAAATGTCCAATCTCTAGAAATGAGATAAAATGAATTTCTGTTTTTTTAAGCCACCCAGTCTATTTTGTTATGGCAGCCGAGCAGACTAAGGTATGTTCATAAATGAATAAAATGAATTAACTAAAAATTGTATATTTAAATTTGTGGTTAGCAGATAATCAACTGAGTTCACTTACTGGTGAATGCTCAGAGTATATCTGTTGCCATTGAACCCTTCATCCTTCCGCCCATTGCACTGTTTCTGAAGTTTCTGTTTTCTGAAATACTTTTTTTCCCCCAGATCCCAGAGGTTTTAGCATAGAATAGGCTCATAAATTTAAGTAACCTTCATACTTAGGTAATTCAGATGTGCTTTCTTAGATTCAAAATTAAACGATTATGTAATCAGAGGAAATATTCACTTTGTAGCTGCCATACAGCTATTTGCCTTGCTGAGGGATATTATATAAAGTATATCTGAGTGTTGAGTACTCACCATGAAAATATGAACTACAGATGCATGCTTATGACTTTGAATATATGCCTCTGAGCTTCTGCTCATGGATTCTGAAAACATATTTTAATGAAATAAAGGATAACATCACAGCCCAGACTCAGTAAAAAATCTTAGCTACTGAATAAATATGATGACTTATTTTTAAGAAGAAAAAAATGAGATGCTCTTGCCAAAGTTGAAGAATGCCCATTCAAATAACCAGGCATGGGCAGAAAAATTTATAGGAATAACCATGGAAGGTGGTGATGGTTTCCTTTAAAACATTAAGAAGTTGCTTCTGAAGGCATGTGTCTGATGGTTCTTAGCCTGACCCTAGTTACTTTATCATATTAGAATTTGTAGGCATTTTAAGAAATCATGATTATCATAGTAATGTATTTTGGACTTAACTATTAACTTAATGTTAATAATATTAATGGGCACTGAAACATGTATTTTAATGAGAAGTATAAATAGTACAGGTATTGGAATAAAACTGATTTTAAACATTAGACCCTAGTCTAATCAATGGTAAGAAAAAAGGGCAACATAATTTATTTAAGCAAAGAGAAACTGATCTAACATACAATCAATATGCTGAAATGTGAAAATTAATAGAACATGTTGAAAAGTAATACTTGGATCACTGTTAATATAGCAATAACTTTAATAAAATATCTGAAGCTAATGACATTATCAGTAGCAATTGATGTAGTTGTTGAATTATTTTATTTTTATTAAATTTTATTTTATAAAGGACAAAGGATATATCTCACTGGAGTTTTTATTTTCATCGAATCCATTTCTTTTGGCATAGAGGACACTGTGTTGCTTTTTGAAACAATATTAACAAATGGATAAATCATTTAATAATCATTTATGGTAAGTGATCAACTGAATTTTAGATGACTCCTTAACAAATGTGAAATTAAAATTGATGAATGGTCACAATGGGAAATGTTTACCTTATTTGTGAAATCTTATAAAGGACAGAACATGATGGGTATATTTGGAATTATTATGTTAATCATGCAGTGAAAGTTGACAGTATGTCAAAAGAATAATACAGTGTATTAGCAGTGCAGCCTGCAGCCAAATCCATAAGATTTCCCCTAGAAGTAGGTAATCTATTCATGACAATTGTAAATGGATAATAATCGTTACTAACCACATGAACATTCATCAAGGGGAAAATCAGTTCCTGTAGTTATGGCTTTTCAGTTATTTGCATACTAGACTTACAGGAAATAAAGGTTCCAGATGAAAGAAACATGTTCAGTTGGATTTAATGTATTTCCTTGGTTATTCATAGTGAGCTATTCTTTAAGATTTTGTCCACGCATAATTTAGGTAACTCACACAATAAATTTTGTGTCATTGCATAGAGATCAGAAACTTGGTGTCATAGATTTCAATGATAGTAATTCCTTTCTCTAGTAGTCAATTCTAAAGAGTTTTATTTAATGTCATTTGTAGTTATATGTTTGGATTAAGACAAAATTGACCCTTTATTTTTTTATGCTTAATGATCGTACCTTTTTTCTGATATATATACACACACATATATCAGCAATATACATTGCTATATATATATAGCAATAAATTATTTTGGCTGTTCTGGGACAAGAGAGAACCTTTAATGCACAATTATTTGACCATATATTTCACATACCAAATATATGATTTATTCCTTTGTGGTTCCAAAGAAGTTCTTACAGGTGACATAAATAGCAATAAAATAACAAGAACTATAAAAGGAAAAAATGGTGCCATTCCTTTATTTTATACTTTATTTTATTTATTTTTATTTTTTTATACTTTAATTTAAAACCATTTAATATTAAGAAAAAAAGTGAGTATTTTTTAGCATAAAAGTTAAAAAAATTTACTTGGTCAAAATAATTTGTTGCAAGCAGCTTAAGGAGGAGATAGTACAATCTTTTGCTTTCATAAATTGGAATGCTTAGCTTCTTAATCACTGATCACCTTTTTAGTATTTTGTTAGTCTTTCACATTCTGGAAAATATAAACCATACCAATCAATAGAAAAATAACTTTAAGTGATGTAAAAGCATAGAAGTACAGCCTGCACTATGACACAAAATGTTTAAGCCTTAGAATTTAAGATCTACAGCCAGAGGTAATACTTAATAAAGTTATGCAGAAAGATATCCATGTTCATCCAAAGGGAAATTATTTTTAGTTCAAACTTAATATGGAAATTATCACAGTGTTTAATCAAACAGGAAGAAAAACTCACACATACAGAGTGGAATATAAATGGTATACAAATAGAAGCTACTTATGGCATAGTAAGAAATTAAGGCACATGTATACCAGAGAACATTAGGTGTATACCAAAGAACATTAATCTACTTTATATACGATGTTTTTAGAACTCTAATTATTACCTCCAGGGAAATGCAAATCGAAACTACAATGAAATATCACCTCAGACCTGTCAGAATGGTTAAAATTAAACACCACGAGAAAGAACAGATATTGGTCAGGGTGTGGAAAAAAAGGAACATCATGCACCTTTGGTGGGAATGCAAACTGGTGCATCCACTCTGGAAAACAATACAGAGGTTCCTCAAAAAGTTAAAAATAGAACTACCTTATTGTCCAACAATAACACTACTGGGTGTTTACCCTAAGAATACAAAAAACACTAATTCAAAGGACATGCACCCACCACTGTGTTGTTAGCAGCATTATTTACAATAGCCAAGATATGAAAGCAGCTCAAGTGCCAATTGGTTAACGAATGGATAAAGATGTGATATGTGTGTGTGTGTGTGTGTGTATATATATATATATATATATATATATATATATATATATATAATATTCCATCATATATATAGATGGCAAGAATGAAATCTTGCCATTTTCAGTGATATAGATGGAGCTAGACAGTGTAATGCTAAGCGAGATAAGTCAGAGGAAGATAAAAACCATATGATTTCATTCATGTGTAGAATTTAAGACACAAGCAAAGAGAAGAAAGAAATCAAGAAACAGACTCATAGAGAACAGACTGAGAGTTACCATAGGAGGAGGGGGTGAGGAGATGGTTAGACAGGTATAGGGATTAAGGAGTGTACTTGTCCTGATGAGTACTAGGTGATGTATGGAATTGTTGAATCACTGTATTATACACCTAAAATTAATATAACACTGTATGCTAACTAAAATTAGAAATTATAGTTATATATAATATACATATATAGTTACATAAAATTAAAATTATAAACAAGAAAACAGAAATAAATGCTCCATGCAAAACCTTAAAAAAAATAAAAAATTAAGAGGAAATTGCTGTGAATGGGAAAAAATGAAAACAAATGGAAAGTTTGGGCATCAGGTTCAAGGTGTTGGACTGAGCACAATTAACTTTCCTTGCTCCCAACTGAAATCACAGCAAATACATGTTAATGACAATGTATCTAGTGTAATGCACAGAATGAAAGGTGGGGACTACTAGCAGAGAAGAGATAGAACTTCAGTAAATGACAACTTGAATAGAGAAAACTGAAGCCCAGAAAATTTTTAAAAATTGAAGCCCAGAAAATTCTTAAAAAGTGTCTTCATTGTTCACAAAATGTCCTGCTAAGTTCCAAACCTATATTCCTATGTTGGCAGGTGTGGAAAACAGCTATATATGTAATTACATATTATTATAAGAATTATACATATTATAAGATATATCATTCATATATACGTAGATATATATAGCTGGGTCAGTTGACTATCCAGACCTTTTCCCTGCTACACTTTTAAATCTTTCCACTGCTACAGTCTTGTTTGCTCCTCGGCTAAACATGTCGAGCCATATTCTGAAGATATCGAATTGGTTAGGGCTGGAATTCCTTTTGGCTTTTTCTGAGAAAGCATACCTTTATTTATATTCATGAATCTAAAAGTGATTCCTAATGAGTGTCCTCACAGAGATTGCAGAGGATTTTTTTTTTTTATTCTTGCTAAATCAGTAGCATGCTGCTATGGAAGAAGATGAAATAAAACAAAGATATGTTCTTGGAAATTAAACATATATTTGTAAATAGGAAGAGAAACTCATTGAAGGTTAAACACAAGGTTCAGGAAAGATCCAAATTGTATTTTAGAAATTAAAGGATTTTTTCCCAACCCATAATGGAATAGTAAGAATAGATTTGATGATGAACAGGAAAGACAAGAGATGTGGGAGCTAAATGATTCCTAGTTCACACAAGCTAATGAGGCTTCAATGTCTGACCAGTCAGAATGGAGAGTCCTCATTGATTACTCAGAATATTTAGTGGAGAATGGCCATGCCCTAGTAGTGGGTCTCAGCTAGCCCTAGAATAAAACTATACGAAGCCTGATTAATAAAGCTTAAAAACAGGGTTGGAGAGAACATACTGAGCACAAGATTTAGAATTCTGTAGAAATCTAATCCCCAGTGTGATGATAATGTGGAGATAGAACTTTGGAGATGTGATAGGATGGAACCTTCTTGAATGAGATTGGTGCTCTAACTAGAAGAGATGAAAGATCTATTTCGTACTCCTTCCACGTGTGAGGTCACAGCAAGAAGATGACTGTCTGCAACCAGGAAGAGAGCTCTCACTAGACACCAAATCAGCTGGCACCTTGCCCCTAGACTTCCTATCTCCCAGAACTATAAGAAATAAATTTCTGTTGTTGATAAATCATAAGTTTATGCTATTTTGTTGTAACAGCCCCAGCGGACTAAGACCAAAAATAACATATCACCAAGTATGTTTTTCCAAAGAAAGACAAGAAAATTGAATATCTAACAGCATAAAATTGACAATGTCCAGCATCAAATAAAACCAAGGGGAAAATAGATTGGTAAACCTTGTTCCAGAAATGATAGGGTGATAGAATAAATAGGCAAGATGTTAAAACAGCAGTTTTTACCATGTTCACATATTTCAAGGAAGAGATAAATAAAAGATTAAAAAAACAAACAATAATTGAAGAACAAGGTTAAATGCTTCTCTTTCACAAGTGATGTTGGTTTGATTCTGCCTAAAAGTTATTTTTCTAGTTATTTTGCTAGTACCCAAACCTAAAAGTCTTAGGAAGAAAAGAATTGAAATATTTTAGGAATAGTTAAAATTTTGTTGGTGTCCAGGTTAAATGATTAGGTGGGCTTCTGAAACATTTGGATTAATTTCTTTCTCTTATGTGATTCAAATGTAAGATAGCCTGAAATAGGGACAGCTCTTGAATGCAAAAGTTTAACCTGAGTGTTAGTATATTACAGTTGATACGATGTGATGCATTGGGCTTGTTTTTTTTATGTTTTTATTTTGTATACTAAAAAAAATACTGACTTTAACCCAAGATCCTTTGACACCTTTGTTTCTTATTCATTGATGTGAACAGATATTCTGGCATTTTTTCACTTATACCTTTCCCAGGAACTGGCTAGGGCTTGAATAGCAGAGCTTCTTTTATGGAGGGGCCAGAAGTACACTAAATCCTGGATTTGATTTAAGACCCTGGGGTTTAAAATAAAGTGTGAGACTCAGTGCTAGGGAGCTTCTCAGCATGAGCAATATTTAGTAATAATAACTTAGAATGGATGAACCACAAAGGGTTCTGAAGCTTAGTGTGTAAATAAGCATGCATGATCTTAGATACTTATTTGAACTTCTTTATTTTGGAAATGTCCCAAGAACAGTTTCTCCTGGGAGATTACTAGCATTTACTAACTCAGTCAGTAGTGGTGAGAAAAATCATGAGAATCTGATTACCATGTGGCCTTCTTAGCTGTTAGCCCAAATTGTCATCACCACAAAGTTTTCCAGAGTGTTCTCAGTTCACAGTAACTCAGATTTCAAGTTTGCTCATGATCCTGAAAATAATTCAAGAGTCTTCTTTGTACGTTTATTTCCTACTAATATGATGTGGCTTAAACTACATTTCTTTCTACTGTACCTCGCCTTCTCAGTAGGAACTGCTCTGTCAGACATCCAAAAAAAATCATTTTTTAATCACATTTGTAATCCTTTCCTGTAGATGGGGGATAACAGATGTTGGACTGACTGACTTCAAGGTGAAGAAGAAAATCAAGGCTCTGCCTTTCTTATAGCATGCATGGGGTACATTCCTTCCATAATGATATTTTCAGATTGTTCTGCACTTGTAAATAATACTGGTTCACACCAGGCGTATGCACTGGGTAGTTTCCCTCTGACCGATGAAGCACATTTTTCTCCACATGGCATGTGTAATAATCCAGCTTCTTAATTCTTTTATTTCTATGGGTAACCTGTAACTCAGATTTGCCAAAGTCTGTGTGGGAAAAAAAAAAAGCTCCAATTAGTCCCTTTGTAAAGGATCTCTTTGGTAGTGTAAAGATGTGCAACATATGCACATAGATAGTAATTTAAAGGTAATTCGGATGCCTGGGTGGCTGAGAGTTTAAGCATCTGCCTTCAGCTCAGGGCGTGGTCCCTGGGTCTAGGTATCTAGCCCTCCCGCGTCAGGCTCCTAGGGAGTCCACTTCTCCCTCTGCCTATGTCTCTGCCTCTCTCTGTCTCTCATGAATAAATAAATAAAATCTTTAAAATATTTATAATTTATTCAGTTAGTTTAAATAAAAAATATGACAATGATATATATAATGTTATATATATGATATATATATAATAAACATTCATACATTTTACATTAACTTCTAACACCCATGTAATTAGGAGACTTATTAGAAAATGTGATCATTTTTATAATGTAAAATGTATGAATATGTTTATTATATATTATATGACATTATACATATCATTGTCATATTTATATATGTAACTCCTATATATAGTGGTATGTTTATAACTCATATATACGTGTGTATATGTATATATATATGGCATAGAGAATATAGGGAATAAAGCCTGGCAGGCTTTGGTTCTGTGAAATTTACCATATGAAAGACCTGAACTAAGTAAAAAGCAAAATAAAAAGCATTGACTCTTTGCTAAAAAATAATTATTATCTTAGAGACTGAGCCTTTACTGACATCACTATATTCTGATAATCTGTGAAAGAGATCTAATGACTGTGGAAGGTGACTCTTCACTGGACAAGATGAGAAAGGAAGAGGTCGAACAGACAGATCAAATCAGAGGATGAAGAGGAGAGGTTCAGGAATCATTGAGCCTTAAGAAATTTGGAAACCCAGAGAGGATACAAATTCTAAAGTCCATGGCAATGGGGCAAACTATATTCATCATTATTATTATTTTTTTCACAGCATCCTGATAACAGTAAATTCTAAAGAATATTGAGAATATTAAAGGAACAATTACTTGAAGTTTACAACAAAGGAGAAAGGGAATGCTGTGGAACTCATACATCTGCTGTTAGATACCAGAATAGGTATATTAAATTTCAGTAAAAAAGGATTTTGTATTATTTCATTTTGTTTTGTTTTTTTAGAGAGAGAGCATGCAAGCAGGGAGTGGTGGGTGGGAGGGGCAGAAGCAGAGGGAGGGAGAGAGAATTTTAAGCAGAGTCCATGCCCAGCACAGAGCACTGTGTGAGGATTGAGCTCAGGAGCCTGAGATCATGACCTGAGGGGAAATCAAGAGTCAGACGCCTAACCAACTGAGACACCCAGACACCCTAGAAAGAAAGTTTAATTCCAAATGAGTTTTACAGACACTTGATTGATTGATTGATTGATTGACATACTGTTCTAATCATAAGCTATTAGTCTCCATTTGGAAGTCAACAATAGACTTTACAATTATATCATCAAGGTTTTTAGTATTTATAATTTCTATAATTGTAGCACTAACCTTTCACAGATATATAGTTTAGAAGCAGAAAATAACATCAAGTTGTACTATTAACCCACACGTAGATTAGGATTTATATTATAAATTAATGACTCGTTTATGAAGACTTTATGATAACTAATAATTTCTTATGTAACCATACAGACACTGCAAGGTGATTGGGGCTAGTAATCATGTTTCACAGTTGTTCACTGTTTCCATGACTACATAGTGCTAGACGGAAAGTAAGGATTTACAAAATTTATATTGTATTATTTTTTGGAATGAACATCTAGTATTATATAACACATTGATAAGGAATAAAACTCTGATATGTATTAATTACTGAAGCATTCTTCAAAAATACATTTCTGATCCTAAAAACTATACATCCAACTAAGATGGAATAACAGGAATATAGACAAAATCAATACTTCTGGTGTTAATATTTTTTAAATGGTGTTTTAGAAGAAATAGCATAATTGCTATCATGCTATTAATAGCATAATATTATTATGCTGGGATGAAAGCATAATCTCCTTATCTCCTTTTGCACTTAAAGTCAATAATACATTGGAGAAAACTAAATTCTTGACCTTGTCTCTTCCAGATTTTATGAACTCCTTATGATCATAGACTATTCAATATTTATTTAATATTAAACTTTCACTGTGGGCCAGAAAGGTACCATCCTCTGTTTTCTGGGGCTAGGGATTGTCTCTTGGGCAATGTAAGAAACTATAAACCAAATGATAAGTGATCATTCCTAACTTCATCATGGGATTTATACAACAGTGGCAAGAAAGACATATAATTAACCAATGCAGAACAAAATACCTGCTAATAGGTGTACTTTTTCATTTTTAAAATGTGCTAAAGCAGTGCAAATATGGTACCCATGAATTCTGAAATGAAACCAGGAATGGGGGATGAGGACAGGGGAAGTTTCACAGAAAAATGTGAGGGGACTTACATGCACACAAAGATGGGAACTGATGTACACATAGAATTAAAGGCTCAAGTAGGTCTTTGGACCCTTGTGATGACTCTTACAGCTACCTCCTCTCCTGGGCAGTTGTCAGTCTTCATTTGTCCTACCTTATGGATTTCTAAAGAGTCACTGAGTAGAAAAGTCCAATGCTTAAACTCAAGCTGGGTGTTATTAGCTGAACTTTGGAATAAGAGACAGTAAAAGAGCTAAAGTCATGTACTTCAAGCCAACTCCTTAAATCATGTGGGCACAAAATATTCCAGAGATCATAGCAGTTCAAACTACATATAGCAATAACTCAGCAAGTCAGGTTTTTAATTACCTCAAAAACTTGAATCAACACCGAATGCTATCAAAAGCAAAATGAATGTACATTAATCACAGAATATTTTAGTCACATGGCATCTTTCATCCCAGAAAAGTTCACAACCCCTAGGTCTGTTTCTCATCACACTTAACCTGAGGAAACAGGATAGCAAGTAGCTTTGAAGAGATTTAATGGGAGAAGGTTGAGTGTTTAATTTAGACAGAGCTACACAATATTGCAGAAAGCAGGCACTTTCTCTTATTGGGTCTCATACAGAGTTGCTATATTGTTTTCTCCCTAATGATAAAAGAGTGGGCATTAGCTCATTTATATGAGCTTTTGATATCCTAGGCAAAAAATAAGTCTTAAGAGGAACTTCTAACACCCATCTAACAGGAGACTTATTATTAGAAAATATGATCATTTTATAATGTAAAATGTATGAGTATGTTTATTATTACTGAATAATTGTTTATTAATATACCTAACAAATACAATTATGGAAAAGCAGACACACAGACTTATGCTTTATCCTTGGTAATGATGATCTACACTAAACAGACTAGAACTGTTTCCTGCTCTCCAAACTAAGATATTGGTAGATATCCTCCAACTTCTGTCCTCATGGAAAAGTGGGCCAAAGGAAGAACTGAAGCCATAACAGAAAAATTATATTTTTCCTAAAGTATTAGTTTTTCTATCAATAACTATTATAAGATAAACTTCTTATATGAAAACAATTTTTAAACTATGTTCCCTAGACCCTGTACTCCTAAAGTTTTATCCTAAGCTTTTTGTAAATAATTTGTTTTCCTCCAGATAATTCAATTCTCTGGGGAGTTTCTGAAATACTTTTATCACTTTTATATAATTAGGAATAATTTTTAAGATTTCATGGTAGGAAAAAGTCATCAACTAAATAAGTTTTAAAACTATTCTGTTAAGACAACGATGCATATGACTATAAAAAAGGTAAATTCATTTGACTTTTTTAGATTAAATAAAATTTGAAATAAATTATGTGCTTAGTAAATTATCTCTGAGATAATTTCCCTACTCTTTACCCTTTATTATTCTGAGTGAGACTTGGTTAGAAAATTATTTCTTGTCTAAAAGGAAAGTTAACTATGATTCAATAGTAAATTCAGGGATAAAACAGAAGATTGGCTGTTCATTCATTCCAAAATATTTAATGGACCCTTACTCTGATCTAGGCCCCATATTATGCTGGGATTGGCTCCATGTCTGTTTTCTAGTGAATCTCAGCTGTGGAGAAAAATAAATGTGAGTAAATGCAGCTGTGATGTTGTCCAGTCACTCAGGCATGATGAAATGTATCTTTTCTAATTCTAAGTCAAACTTAATTTTTATTTCAAATGTTTGTTCTCTTGTGGGGGTGGTGACTTCATAGTGCTCATTTGTCTTACCTCAGAAATAATCTTAACCTAGACTTCTATTTTTGTTTGGTAACTTACATACTGTCAAGATGTTGAGGAGGGGTTGGGTCAATCAGTTACTACATATTTCATTTTTCCCCACAAGCAGCTGAAACATCTATCCCATTCTATTATCAGAGTTGATCCACCACAAATTTTGTTAAATTGTCCCTTTTTGCTGTTTTCAAGGGCCCATTTCATAAATCAGCTTTCTTTATTCATTATATGTCCCTCGTAGGTGCACTCAGGGCTTGGTTTTTGAAAACCAGAAAGAGACTAGCTGATAATTGGGGATAAAGGTCAAAAGGGAGGGCCACAAAGTAAAAGTAACAGGTCAAGTAAACAGCAATTGGCTAGTTATTTTTGCATCTGATTTCAATACAGTGAACTGCAGTCAAGTGAGGTAAGAGCTGAAAAATAAAATGGTCAGCACTAGAATGACACATGAGAAAGATGGACACATTCTTGTGGCCATTGGAGGGAGGTAGTGCTCAAAGAAGGCTTCCTCCGGGATCCCTAGGTGGCTTAAGTGTTTAGCGCCTGCCTCCTGCCCAGGGCATGATTGTGGAGTCCTGGGATTGAGTCCCACATCAGGCTTCTTGCATGGAGTCTGCTTCTCCCTCTGTCTGTGTCTCTGTCTCTGTCTCTCTCATGAATAAATAAAATCTTAAAAAAAAAAAAAAAAAAAGACTTTCTTAACAAGATTAAATACTTATAGATGTCTACTGATCCTGTGACTTCTAGTTCTCTTTCCCTTGGTATGATATCCCCACATCATACAACTTGCCAAAACTTTTCATCAGAAAAGTTCATCCTTAAGAGAAAGTCTTGCTACACTTATTAGCCTGTCTAATATGGAAATTCTAAGATATTATTGTATCTTTTAGAAAAATGTTCTCATGGATTATTAATGTAGCAAGATGTAGTTAGAATAATACGGACTTTGGAGTCAGGTATATATGGTGGGTTGAAGTCTTAACTAATTGTTGTTTATTATCTGGAGAATTTAATATAAGTTAATTAACTTCTCTGAGATTCATCTTCTCATCTATAAAATTTGGACAAAAATTTTGAAATGTAGGGCAGTTGTTAGGATTACATATAAAAAATGTAATATGTTGCCTAACAGCACTAAAAAAATGGTAGTTTAGTATTATGGATAGTAGTAATATATGAAAAATAATGCCCACCTAATCAGAAGATGCTCTATGAATGTGAATTACTCTGAGTGTTAGGAATTTTTAAAGAAACTCCAATCAATCAAATGATTTTATGGTTTCATAAAATCATAAAACTGGAAAGGATCCAAATCTTTCACCTTTAGTAGTAATTCTAATAATTAATAGACTTTTTTTTCCCATACCTCAGAGTAATCCAAAACTTCAAGTGCTGAATGAATTAGCTATTTTTCACTTTTGGAAAGTTGACATTTAGCCTTTTAGCTAGAATGATCAGTAAAAATGTAATTATGTTGAATTTAGAGGAAAAAAATAACAGATTTCCCTTTTCTGGATGATATATACTTCATCAGTTCTCCTCAGAATTTTTTAATAATACATAGAATATGTAGTAACAAAATACAAACATTAATTTGTCAACATTCCATTTAAATTTTTTGTTGCAAAAAAAAATAAAAAAAAATAAAATTTTTGTTGCTGCTACTTTCTAAGTGAGCTAATTTATGAAAAAGGCAAAAATACCAATTTTTTTTTACTTTATGTATATCAAACTCAGTAATTATCTTGGCCATTTCTTGGGTAAAACTTAGACACTAAGACCTTATCAAAGATGACCATAATCAATCTCAAATTAAATACTTACAGTGGATGGGGCAATTCACTAAAACCTTGGAAGAATATGACAATAATCTAAAGAATTTTACATTATTCACATTATAGCCTTAGACTAATAGGTAAAAAAAGGGACTTAAAAGTCTTCTGGTTTGTATCTATTATTTTCAGGAAAATATCTCAGCCATTGGTGACAAAACAACAAAAACCAATTAGGTCTACACATTAGAAGTAGCAGATGTAAATAAATAAATGAGATAAAAAATAATTTTAGAAATAAAGAAGTTCAGCCTGAAGCCCTACATTCAAGATAGGAGATAGCCATACTCACATACTTCAATTCATTTTCTAATCATAGTCTTGTTATAGGTTAACTTTTTTGTGTGTGCTTCCTTTTATTGGTGAGCTTGTTTCTACTAGCATCCTACCAACATTATCCCTACAGAGAACCAAATGAAAGCCTACTAAGAGGAAGTGAGTGATTACAACGTATGGAAATTTCTTTTCAGATAGAAATTATGTAAAGCCTGCCTTTCAGTGCCGGTGGGCTATGGGAAGGAAAGAAGATAGAGATTAGGAAAGCAACCATAGGCTAGTTTGTCTAGATTTCACTTCTTTGGGCTCAGTCTTAAAAGGAATGTATGTGTAGATACATGAAAAGATTTTCAACATTACTAGTCATCAGGGAAATGCAGATCAAAACTGCAATGAAATATCACTTCATACCTGTTAAAATGGCTAGTGGCACAAGGACAAGAAATAAAAGTGTTGGTGAGAATGTGGAGAAAAGGGAATCCTTGTGCGTGGAGGCCAAGAAAATTAAGGCCATTCCACTTTGAGTTCAGCGTTATCACAAGCGCAGCCATACCAGGCCCCTGTGAATAAGAACTGAACTTTGCCTTACTTCAGTTACAGGAAGAAAACGGCTTACAGCTTACCGTCCTAGAAAGCCCCTATTAAAATGAGAACAGAGCCCAAGCCAAGGGCAGGAAGCCCCTATTAGAATAAGAACAGAGCTCAATGCCCTTGAAAGCCCCATATCAAAATGTAAACAGAACTTGAGAAATTCCTCCACCCCTTCTGAAGATCCCCTAGACCAGCCTATAAAAACTAAGCTGAAACCCACCTCAGGGTCCAAGTCCCTGCTCTGCTGTGTCTGGTATACTTGGACCCAAGCTCGAGCTTGTAAATAAACCCTCCTGTGTTTGCATCGGTGTCGGCTCTTGGTGGTTTCTCGGATTCGTGATCTTGGGCACAACATTGTGCACTATTGGTAGGAATGAAAATTGGTGCAGCCACTGTGGAAAACAGCATGGAGATTCCTCAAAAAATTAAAAATGGGACTACCTTATGATCCAGTAATTCTACTCCTGGGTATTTACCCAAAGAAAATGAAAACATTAACTCAAAAAAGATAACATGAATCTTCATGTTTGTTGCATTTTTTGACAAGAGCCAAGTAATGGGAACAATCTAAGAGCATCCATTGGTAGATGAATGGATAAAGAAATGTCACACACACACACACACACACACACACACACACAGGAATACTAAGTTATAAAATGTGGGGTAGAATTTTGAAGGCAAATCAAGTTCCTCATGCACTTAATATCAAAACAACTAAATGTATAAAGCAAATACAAATCTAAAAAGAGGAATAGACAGCCATACAACAATAGTAAGGGACTTTAATACTTCATTTTCAACAACAGATTATCCAGACAGAAAATCAATATGGAAACATTGAACATAAACTAGTCATTAGACCTGATGGACCGAACAGACATATACAGGACATTCCATCCAACAGCAGCAGAATACAAATTCTTCTCACATGCACATGGAACATTCTCCAGGATAGAGCACATATTAGGCCACAAAACTAGTCTTAATAAACTTAAGAAGATTGAAATCTTAGCAAACATCCTTTAGGAGCACAATGGTATGAAACTAGAAATCAATTACAGTAAGAAAACTGGAAAATTCACAAATACTTACAGATTAAACAACATTCTCCTGAACAGTTGATGGATCAAAGAAGAAATCAAAAGAAAAAAAATATCTTGAGATAAGTGAAAATGCAAACAAAAGATATGAAAATTATAAGATGCAGTAAAAAAAAAAAACAGTTGGTTTTTTTAAGATTTTATTTATTTATTCATGAGAGACAGAGAGAGAGAGAAAGAGGCAGAGACAGAGGCAGAGGCAGGAGAATCAGGCTCCATGCAGAGAACTCGATGCAGGACTCAATCCCGGGATTCTGGGATCACGCCCTGAGCCAAAGGCAGACGCTCAACCACTGAGCCACCCAGGTGTCCCAGTAAAAGCAGTTGTAAAAGGGAAGTTTATAGTGATAAATACCTATATAAGAGAAAAGGAATTCAAATAAATAATTCTGTATTACACCTAAAGCAACCAGAGAAAAGAACAGACTAAGCCCAAGTTAGTAGAAGGAGGAAAATAACAAAAATTAGAGCAGAAATAAGTGAAATAGAGACTAGAAGACAATAGTTTTAAAAGATCAATGAAATTAAGAGCTGGATTTTTGAAAAGGTGAACAAAATTCATAAACCTTTGGCTAGACTAACGAAAAAAGAGTACTCAAATAAAATCAGAAATAAAAGAGGAAGGGCATCTGTGTGGCTCAGTTGGTTAAGCATCTGATTCTTGAATTTGGCTCAGGTCATGATCTCAGGCTTGTGAGACTGAGCCCTGCATCATGCTCTATACTTGGTCTAGGGCCTGCTTGGGATTCTCTCTCTTCATCTCCCTCTGCTTCTCCCCACTGCTGGTGCATGTGTGCTTTCTCTCTCCCTCTCTCTCTCTCTCTCCCTCTCAAAAAAAAAAAAAAAAAAAAAAAGGAAATGAATGAAAGAGGAGGCACTTACACCAGATAATAAAGAGGTATTAAAGATTGTACTGACTCTTAGTGACAATTATGTACAAACAAATTTGATAACCCAGAGGAAATTCATAAATTCCCAGAAACATATAACCAGCATTTAAAAAAATTTCCTCAGCAAGGCACAGAGCTACCCAGTGTCTATCTGGCTCTCACTCTCCCTGGCAGTCTGTCTCTGGAGCTCAATGTACTGCAATGGCTTGTGAGAGTGCAATTGTAAATAGGATTATTTTCTTAATTTCATTTCTTAGAAGATCTCATATAGTTAAAATGTCATACTATCCAAAACAATTTGCAGCTTCAGTGTAATCCCTATCAAAATTATAATGACATTTTTCACAGAAATAGAAAAAAAAAATCTTAAAATTCATATGGAACCACACAAAATCCTGAATATTGAAGCAGTCTTAAGGAGGAAGAGCAAAGCATAACATGTCCTGATTTCAAACTATTATTACAAAGCTATCGTAATCAAAACAGTATGGTATGGACATAAAAACAGACAAAGAGCGGAATAGAGAGTTCAGAAATAAATTCACACATACATTGTTAACTTTTGACAGAGGCACCAAGAAAATACAATGGAAAGAGGATTATCTCTTCAATGAATAATATGGGGTAAAATGGATAGCCACATGCAAAAGAATGATCCTGGACCCCTGTGTTACATCACACCAAAATCAACTCAAAATGGACTAAACACTTGAATGTAAGGCCTTAAAACCATAAAACCCTTACAAAAAAAAAAAAAGAAAGAAAGAAAGAAAGAAAGAAAAAAAGAAAGAGAAGAAAAGAAAACATAGGGGGTACACCCCTGAACATTGATCTTGGCAGTGATTTTTGGAATTTGATACCAAAAACAAAGGCAACCAAAGCAAAAGTAAACACATGGGACAACATCAAACTAAACAGCTTCTGCACAGCCACGAAATAGAATGAAAAGTCAACTGTGGAATGTGAGAAAATATTGTAAATATCCAATAAGGGGTTAATACTCAGAATATCAAGGCACTCCTACAATTCAAGTGAAAAACAAAAATCAAACACTCTAAGAAATGGAGAAAGAATCTGAATAGACTTTTTTTCCCACCACTGATGGGAATATAAACTGGCACACCCACTAGCAAAACAGTTTTGATGTTCCTCAGATATTAAAAATAAAGTGATAATATGATCCAGTGATCTCTTTATGAATATCCTAAGGAAATGATATGAGAATCTTAAAGAGGTACCAGTACTCATGTTCATTGCAGCATTATTCACAGTAGCAGGATAGGGAAGCAACTTAAGTGTTCGTCAATGGATCAATGGATAAAGAAAAAAAAAAAGATATATATATGCCTCCTCTTGTATATTCACTAGAGTGTACTTCATTGTATGTTATCCAACCCAGTGAGAAAAGAACATCAGTGGGGCGCCTGGGTGGCTCAGTTGGTTAAGCAATTGACTTTATTTCAGCTCAGGTCATGATCTCAGGGTTGTGAGATGAAGCCCCACATTGGACTCCATGCTGAGTGTAGACTTTGCTTAAGGTTCTCTCTCTCCCTCTTCTTTAGCTCCTCCCCCTTCTGCTTGCTCATACAGATGCTCCCTCCCTCTCTCTCTCTCTCTCTCTCAAAAAAAGAACGTTAGAGGGATCCCTGGGTGGCGCAGCGGTTTGGCGCCTGCCTTTGGCCCAGGGCGCGATCCTGGGGACCCGGGATCGAATCCCACGTCGGGCTACCGGTGCATGGAGCCTGCTTCTCCTTCTGCCTGTGTCTCTGCCTCTCTCTCTTTCTCTCTGTATGACTATCATAAATAAATAAAAAAAAAAAAATTAAAAAAAAAAATAAAAATAAAAACTTCCTCTAAAAAAAAAAAAAAAAAAAAAAAGAACGTTAGAATACTGAACTTCATATAATCACCATACATAGATTCTCCTGTCCCTCTCCCTTATTCCAGCCTTAATAATTACACACAATTATATTACTGACCATGATAAACTGAAACTAGGCAGGGAAAAAAAATCTGTAGAAAATATACATATATTTTAAATGAAGAGACTTTTATATATTTTTATATGTATATTATGTATTATTTATCCTTAAAAAAAAAGAAAATCTGCTATTTGCAACAACATGGATGAACATGGAGGGCATTATGCTAAGTGAAATAAACCAGAAAGGGAAAGACAGTTACAGAATTATAGCATGGTATCACTTATATGCGGAATTAAAAAAAAAAATCATAAAGTAGAATTGTAGATTTTTTTTCTATTTTCTATTTTTTTAAAATTATAACACTTTATACATGTTTTGGTCCCCCCTTATTTAGCTTCTTTTTTCTTCCTTTTAAGTCTTTCAAATAAAGGAGCACCAGCACACACTTGATACAGCACGTGTATGAGGATGACCAGCACTAAGAGCCCAGGCCTCCCACAGCGGGTCTGAGCTCCTCCCCTGCCCACCTGCCCAGGGCACTGAGCTGCATCCCTGCCAGGACTGGAAAGGGGAAGGAGGATATGGTTCCAGCTTCAGGGGCTATCTCGATGCCTGCTGGTGCCTGGTTGTCACCATGTGTCTTGTCCTGCACCTGTGGCATGGAGGATCACCCAGTGTCCTCTGTCCAGTGGAAGCACTGGTCACTTTCCCTTGCTATGAGGCGAGTGACTGAGGACTTCCCTTGGAGGTGCCACCTCACACCAGGTCAGCCAGGTCCACTTTGGGGATCGGATCTTGCCAGGAGCAGAAGGAGCTGAACTCTGGACAGGGAGAAGCAGAATTCTGTTCCTTATTGAGAAGTGGGGACACATGCCAGGGGCTGGGAGGGGGGGTAGTCTGATTAAAGATAATCAAGTCTTGGTTAAAAGATGAATAAAGTTTGAAGATCTGTTGTATAACATGGTGACTGTTGTTGATAATACTGTGTTGTGTAGTTGAAATTTGCTAAGACAATAATAGAACTTCAGTGTTCCTCATATATATATATATACATATATATATATATGAAGTGATGGATTAATTAATTCAATTAGTGGAATCTTTTCACAATGTATACACACATATCAAAGACATTATGTTATACACTTTAAACATATTACAATATTATTTATCAATCATACCTCAATAAGCTGGAAAAATATGTTTCTCATGAAAATCAGGGTAAGAAACACATCCCAAGGGTCTAGTTTGAAGAAAGAGTAGATGAATTTCGAGAAAATATGTTTTTAAAATTTTATTTATTTATTCACGAGAGACACACAGAGAGAGAGGCAGAGACACAGGCAGAGGGAGAAGCAGGCTCCATGTCGGGAGCCCGACACGGGACTCGATCCAGGGACTCCATGATCATGCCCTGGGCCAAAGGCAGCGCTAAACTGCTGAGCCACCCGGGCTGCCTGAATATTTTAAGATTTCTCTTGGATTTGGTCATGAAAGAAACCCATTACAATCCTAAATAATTTCAAATACCAATGTTGTCTTTATATTCTAACCCCAAGAAACATTCTATTGAACTTGTACAGACAGCACTTTTGAAGGCAGTAAACACATTATTGAAATAGGAATTTGACTTTTCCTATAGTTCATCCCTTAAAGGATCCAGTCACTAATGATATATAATACAGTTTTCAAAACCTTCTTAAATTAAACTTTCATCTTTGTGTTTTCTTTTTCTATGGTTGATAAATTGAATTTGACATTCCTTAAATCAATTACAATTTCATATAAGTTTAGTTTTCATGGTCAAAGACATCATAATCTATTTACTTTAATGATTGATTTTCTGGTTGATTAAAAAAATACAAACTATTTTGTCCAATAGTAAGGCCAGATTTTTTAATGAGACTATGCTATTTGCAGTTGTTTTTCAGTTATACCTTGAGTAGTCCTCAAATGTTTTTTGATGTCTCCACCAGTCTGATTTTCTTCCCAATAAACTCCAAAATGTCTCCTTTAGAGAAAATGAGTGGGAAATATCAGAGTGGGAGACAGAACATGAGAGACTCCTAACTCTGGGACACGAACAAGAGGTGGTGGAAAGGGAGGTGGGAGGGGAGTGACTGGGTGACGGGCACTGAGGAGGGCACTTGATGGGATGAGCACTGGGTGTTATGCTATATGTTGGCAAATTGAACTCCAATAAAAATTTTAAAAATAAAGACAATTACTTGCAGAATGAAAAAAGAATTTGGGTATAAAATTTACAATCAAACATTATTCTATGGTTTGTGAGTTATGTTTTTCCTGATTGTTAATAAAAATTATCTTCAAGCTAAAAAATTGTTTTTTCGGAAATAAAAAAAAGTATCCTTTATTAATATTTGTGGTGCCTACGTGTTGTCAGGCCCGGTGACCAATTCTCAATCACCTTACTTAGTGCTTCTGCAACAGTTGATCAGCCTTCTTTCTTTAAATACTTTCTTTAAAAAAAAAAAAAAATTGGATTTTAGATCACCACAGTCTTGTAACTTTCTTCCTGTCTGAGAGACCATTCTGTATTAGTCTTCTTTGCAGGAATCCTTCCTTTTGCAGTCTTTAAATATTGTAGTGCTTCAGGGCTTAGAATTTGGACATCCTTTTGTCCTTTTATACCTTTTTTTCCTGGAGTGTGTAGCTTTCAAAGCATGAAGACTTCTCAGTTTTAAACTCCTGCCTGGACTTCTGTATTCACCTATCTACTTGCTTGACATTCTTATTTAGACCTAGGGAGTATCTTAATCTTAACATGGCTTTAAGCTAACATGTGATATGTGGGCTCATACCTGTTCTTTTCCAATTATTTTCAGTTTCAGAAAATGACACTGCTTTGAAATATACTCCAAATATATTTTATCACTTTCTCTGCCACTACCCCAGCCAAGCTGCCAACCATCTCTTGCTTTGATTATTTAGTTGTCTCCTAATTTGTCTCACTTTTGCCATTTTGTTTCTTCGCATAGTCTGTTCTTTCCTACAATGTAGTAAGTGTGACTCTTTTAATATAAAAGCTTTGTTTCTATATATCCTAAATCATTTCAGTTCCTTCCAATGAACCACTCCTCTGTACGATTCAGTCTTCACTCAATCTCCATCCCTTATTTTCTGTTCCCCTTTGTCCACTATATTTCAACCAGTTGGCCTCTTTTCTGTTCCTCAAACATGCATAGTATGTTTCCCTCTCCTTAAAAAATCTCTTTCTCTAGAAGAATGCAAGCCTCACCCCCTTACCTCAGGCATGTCACTGCTCCATTAGTGACTTCTTCACTTACCCACCTAGTCCAAAATAGTCACTTCTATTTACCCTGTTGTTACATAAGGGTACTACTTATCACTACTTGACATTATCTTATTTATATATTTGTTTTTGATTTTTTTTATCATCTGCCTTCCTAAAAACTAAAGTGCAAGAAGGAAAAAGACTGTGCCACATTCTCTTAGAAGAATAATGACTGAATGACAGACTGATTAAATGCATATTGCTTATCTCTCTTAAATATTTTCTCTAACTAGCTTCCTTTATGCAACTCATCTTTTGAAGCCCAGTCTTAATGAGTCTAATATTATACCTTGAGAATCCAGGCAACTTAAAAGAAAGATGGGCACAATCATTTATAGTACCTTTGGTTTTTAATTTGGATTTTTAAAAAGATTTTATTTATTTATTCATAAAGACACACAGAGAGAGAGAGAGAGAGAGAGAGAGAGGCAGAGAGAGAGGCAGGCTCCATGCAGGGAGCCCAACGTGGGACTCGATCCGGGGTCTCTAGGATCACACCTTGGGCCAAAGGCGGTGCCAAACAACTGTGCCACTGGGGCTGCCCTTTAATTTGTATTAATAGAACTGCTATTGTTACTATACAAATAGCAATCTGGCTACTGTGTGTTTAAAATGACTATTAAAATATTGCCCACTTTAACAAGAAATATTGCTAGAAAATGTATTGCCCCAAGATAGGATGATGATTCTGTAAGGAAAACTTTAATGAGATAAAATGGGCTGATAGAACTTGGATGTTTTTAAGATTTTTTTAGAAAAATTATTTTTCTAGAGCACTGAGGAGTACTTTCTCAATGTAAGCTAAAAAATGTAAGTACAAGTATCTGAAGAAAACAGTTTCTATATCCAGGTAGCTTTCAGGGACTTTTATGCTATAGAATAAAATATTACCTGGGAAGAATTACTGAAAATTAAATATCTAGTGGGTGTTAAGTCTCTCATAAATAGAATTTATCTAGAGAAATACGATAATATTTGGTTAGCACTGTCGGTGAAATTGACATTGGAGAGATTAACATGAGTTTCTCAACATTACCAACAAGAATGAGGAATAAGGCAAATTAAACGAAATCTCTTGTGTTTTAAAGTTCTAGGAAGCAGAAACAAACACAAAGATTTTCTGTACAATCTTACTTAAATATCCAATAATAACCAGGTTTCCTTTACTGTAATATCCTAAAAAGAATATCTGCAGATTTCATCCATTCTGTAAAAGTTAGCACTATTGATTCTTTATAAATGACACTATTTGAAACTCTGGACTTCACATTTCTTTCATTTGCTGCTAGACCATAGGGTCACAACTCTTATCATGTAAAGCCCCTGAAAAAGTTACTGTGCAATTCGATCCCTTGACTTCATATAATAAAATGCAAAAAAGAGGAACATATTTCAAAGCTTAAATGTGCACATGAGGCCATGTGTAACCACCACTCATTTTTTTTGTAACCAATTACAAGCTTATTGTATTCATAAAGACTTTAAGCTTTAAGTGAATTAGCTCACAAAAATAGATTTGACATGCCAGAAACCATACTGTGGTCACAGTGATTTCTTGAGTAAATCTAATTTTTTTTTATTTTTTTCTCATATATGTTTTATTTTTCCTAGATATGTCAAAACAAAATAAAGTCTATCCTTTAATCTAATATATCATGGGGGGTAAAGTGGGCATAATTATCAGATGTTTGGTTAAGAAAGACTGAATTTCTGAAATATATGACAATCTTGTGAAAATATGGAATTTGCATAAAGCTAATAATGGAATAATTTAACCGCCTTCTGCTAAGTGATGTAAAATACAGATATCCTGGCATCTTCATGTTACCAAGGACCTTAGGGGATTACTCTAGGCTAAAATCATGAGAGTGCTGTGCAAGAGTATATGCCTTTTATAACATCTGCCTCTTATCAGTAGTAGCTGATAAACTATATGCCTGAATTTAATTTTTAAATGTTTCGAAGTTTTTAAAAATAAAATATTTATTCTACATGTAATATACAATTATAAATATATTCAGATATAAGACATTTTCATTTAATGAAGAATTCATTTCTGAGCAAGCTAATGTGCCTTTTATTTGTGGAAGTTCATCAAGGGATTGTTTCTTTCCTTGTGTAATGCAGTTTACTTTGCACAACTAGGCAGCGTTCCCTGGCTGATTACACTAATTTCTTTTTCCTAGCTACCCTTGGAAGTCTTTGATATTATACAACCACACTGACTGGTGCCAAAGGGGAAACTTTGGTGAATCTCTGATATAAAATGTTCTGCTTTTGATGAAAGGGATTCCCTAGAAGTGGATTTTAAATCCTTTTTACACATTTTCTGCTGGCTGTTAACTCTACATTCATCATTTTGTCCATGACTGTTAACATGTGATGTACTTCAATGGAAAGCTGTTAAGGATAATTTTTAATACCTGCATCCTCATAAATTGACACACTTTCCTGATTATTAGGGTCTGCATTTTAATTGCTCACTAGTTTTAGAGGGGTTTTGTACTGATTCACTTACATTTTTGCCCCAGTTTACTCTTTTTTAAAAATTATGAATTGTTACCTGTCAGGCAAAACTTCCAAGTTTGTTGCCTGGGCATATGACAATGGATAAAGCAAGTATAACCTTATACCTTCTATTTCTACTGTAAATGAGACCAAGACTAAACATAACTAATTTAAATACAAGTATTAGAAAAATGATAAAAGGAATTCCATTTTACAATTTTTATTGTAAAATCATGTTGCTTGTCATAGTCACAGAAGACAGCTATAACTCACTGGGCAAAGCAGAATAATTTACTAATCTCCTTACAATTTAGGGCTTTGCTTAAAATAAGTGAGTTGATTTCCAAAGGCAAAGAAAAAAAAATATTATCTATGCTATGTAAACAGGATGGAGAACATTTGTGCAGTGATTTTTTATTTCAGTGGACTTTCTGGATCAATTAAAGGTAACATAATAAATTTCATGGTGCTTAGCTATTTAGGAATGAAACTGCAACAAAATGGTTGACATAGATTTTAACAGTTACAGCTTTTGGCTTTAGGTTGAAGCAAATGGATCTTGAATGCACATTGAACCAATTCAAGTTTTTGTTTGTTTCTTTGATTGTTTTTGTTTTGGGTGCTTTTACTTTTCTCCAGTGCAACTGTAATCTCTGTAGGCACTCTTTAAAAAAAAAAAAAAAAAAAAAATTAAAGATCTTATTTATTTGACAAAGAGAGAGAGAGAGAGAGAGCACAAGCAGGGGGAGTGACAGAGGAAGAGGGGAGAAGCGGTTCCTTGTGGAGCAGGGAGCCTAATGTGATGTGGCTGTATCCCAGAGCCCTGTAATCATGACTGGAGCTGAAGGCAGACACTTAACTGACTGAGCCACCCAAGAACCCCTCTGTAGGCATTCAAAGTGAATATTGGCTTATCTTAATTTATGGTGTGCATGACATGTCAAAAACACATGTTCTGTGCTCTATCAAAAAGTTCAATCAATGAAGAAATTTTTATTTTTTATTTTTATTTTTTATTTTTTATTTTTTTAAAGTGTGGGGCCCTTTTTTAAAATTTTTATTTATTTATGATAGTCACAGAGAGAGAGAGAGGCAGAGACAAAGGCGGAGGGAGAAGCAGGCTCCATGCACCGGGAGCCTGATATGGGATTCGATCCCGGGTCTCCAGGATCGCGCCTGGGCCAAAGGCAGGCGCCAAACCGCTGCGCCACCCAGGGATCCCCAATGAAGAAATTTTTAATAACTGTGGTCATATTAAATCCTTGATACTCAAAGATATACCTAGCTGCTTAGCTAGAAAATAGATTTTAAATTGTTAAAAAATTAAATGGAAAATGACATTTTAATGACATGCATCATTTTTTAGAAAACAAAAATTGTGTTCCAGTTTGAACCTGTGTAAATACAAGATTAATCTCTTAACAGAATTATTTTTCAAGAAGTTAAATTGTGCTGATTATTTAACACAAATGAATAAGTAGAGAAAAGCCAGCAGATACCATGGACCCATGTATTTTCCAACTTACAGTTCTGTTATGAATATCATGGTAGGTAACTGCTTTCAGTGGTTGTGGGTTGTGGTGGCTTCTATCACTGAACATTCTTCATTCAAACTTGTTGGGGCTATTGTGGGTAAAGAATAATTTGCCATCCCTTTTTGTGCATGCATTTTTTTTTTTTTTTTTTTTTTGTGCATGCATTTTTAACCTTGAACTAGAACAGTGATTGTAATATCTCAACTGATTTATTAAAATGAGTTTTATTAAAATGAGAACTGCTCCATTTAACAATAAAAAGGGTTGAGGTAGGAGATAAGTGAATTTCATATGTAAATGACTTTAACCAGCTGAATTGAAATATGTTTAAATTATCTTTCACTTGTAGTTATTGTATTACCAATAAATTGAATTCATAAACTTTAATACAGTATGAGATTTTACAAGAAATAGTGCTTCACAAGTATAAGTATTATATTATTTATTTATATAATTATAAGCATAAATCACCAACACCAATGTTTGTTCAATGGTAGAAAACAAAGTTCAGCAGAATTTTATAAATATAAACACAAATTTTTAAAGAAGTTATTATTATTTAGGCAATTATTAAAGATGACATATTTTAGAAGAGGGTATGAGATATCTGCTAACTCTGTGATCTCTGGCAAGTTACTAGATCCCAGTAAGCCTTAACTTCATATTTGTAAATAGAAATAGTAACATTGACCCTGGTGTTTCTTCAGGATTAAGTGAAATAATATAGAGATAACAGTAAATAGGATGTCTCACTTTCAGTGAGGCCTCATTAAATAGATGTTATAATTTGAAATAACCTGAAAAAATTGTTTAGATGAGTAGTGGCTCTATTCAATGAACATAAATAAGGCAAATGGGCTATGATTTCATAATTCTTCAGTGCTTTTATTTATTAAGCTCAAACATTGTATTATCCTCAGGATCGAAAAGATAGGAAGTGAAAGATATGAAGTATAGTTACAGCACATATATAACTTTGTGAGATAATTAGGAAAGGATGAAACAATGAAAAGTAAACTTTGACTTCTCTTTTTGGTAATGTAGTATAACTAGTTATTCAGCAAAATTTCTGATATAGAAAACCAAAGATATGAGTGAAATTACAAAAAAAAAAAAAACAACAGCAAAAAACTTTACAAATATGTGTTTGGCCTCATGGGAACCAAAAGAAGTAAATATTAGAGGTCATAAAGAACAAAGACAGATAAACTGCCCATGGAACACAGACAAGACTTTCTCATATTATTTACCAATCTTTGGCAGAGTAGTTCTTGTTTTTAATGAGTTAATAATGAATATAAGAGATAAAGAACTTTTAAAAACTTTTTATTACAGTGGGTATTGTAGGAAAAAAAAATATATGCTCTAAAAATTTTATCAGCTTAGAATCACTATCAAACAAGCCTGCTATAATGGGCCTTTGGAACCTATATTCATACCACTTTTAAGGCTAAAAAACATCCAAGCAAAATGTCTTATTTATGGTGATCCTATGTGTTAGTACCAGAAGATACATAGCAGAAAAATCATAGATAACTCTTTGCAGCCCATGAGATATTTAACCCTGTAAATTTTTAAGAAATAGAAGCTTACAAAGAAAAATCAGAAAACATGCAAAGAAACAAGCCACATAAAGCCGGAATAAGCAGAAACAAGCAAGAGAAACAGACCTGCATCAACTTCAGATATTTGAATAGTCAAATACAAAGTATTAAGTGAATTTAATATGCTTAAAGAAGATTTCAAAAATAGTATTAAATATACAAGGAATGCCAAATTGTTATGAGCTAATTTGTGCTCTTCAAAAATTCATGGTTTGAAGTCCTAACCCCCGGTATCTCAGAATGTGATTCTGGAAATATGACCTGTAAAGAAGTAATTAGGTTAAAATGAGATCCTTACCATGGATTCCGATTCAATCTAAATGTGTCCTTGTTAAAAGAAGAAATTTGGACATACAAAGAGACCTCAGGGATGCATAGCTACAGAGAAAATACCTTGTGATGACACAGCAAGAAGGCAACCATCTGCAAGCCAGGAACAGAGGCTTCAGAAGGAGCCGTATCTGTCCACACTTTGGTCTTGGACTTCCAGCCTTCAGAACTACAAGAGCAGAAATTTTCTGTTTTTAATACATCCAGTTTATGGTATTTTCTTATGACAGCCTTAGCAAAATAATACACTATAAAAATGAGCAAACATTAAAAGCAAACTTCTAGTATGAAAAACAAATTGCTTGAAATCAGATAATTAATTGACATTAGCACTTGAATTAGCCCAGGACACTCTTGAAGAGGAAGAATGAAGAGCAAAAATTTGCCCAATAAGATACCAAGATTTATCCAACAGCCTTGCTATTTCAATGTGGTATTGCTGCAAACATGGACAAATAGACTCGAGTAGCAGTATATGTGGTATATGACCCAGAAGTAGGGTTACCATTTATCCCAGTTTTCTTGGGGCAGTTTAGTTTACACCAGTTGTCTTGATGTCTCACTTAGCTTAGTAATTAGTACTTTCAAAGCTGTCAGTTTGAGTCATAAATTATATCACCTGATCGCCACATTTTGGAACTTTGAGGAAAGGATGCAAAGTTAAGGAATGTTACTAGCAAGAACGATCCAACCTAAAGAAAAAATTATATTAAATGTCTCTTTACACCAAATTCCATATTCAGTTGGTGCAAATATTGTGAAAACAATTTAGTGTTACATAAGGAGGATTGAAATGGAGCAAATGATCATGTACCCAAGCCACATGTCTTGGATGTCAACACAGAGGAAGGGTATCTTTTTCTAATTGGTCTGTTGTAAGGGACAGTGTACTCTAATTGGTCTGTTCGGTGGGGGACATCTTTTGCTATTCTACTTTCCTGGAGCTGAGCTTTTCTTTTTCATTTGTTTATTTGAATGCCCACAAAAGGTCCTAATGTGCTAACAATGGCCTTGATTGGACTTTAGTGCTAAGTACTTGTTACCTGAGATAACTTTAATTTTTGATGATACAATTCTCATTATTGACTCAATTTTATTTATGATTCTCTGAAGTCCTAAATCTTTTTCATATGTGCTGTTACCTAGTCATTATCTCCATCTATCTTAGTCTGGCTACACATGCCAAAGGGAAAACTCGCAGGAGGGTTCTATTGTACAAAAGATAAAATGGGAAAGGGAAAGTCTGAAATCCTAACTGCATTCAAGGCCTAGATTTGGGACTTTGAGAGAGGTCCTGAGTATTTTGTAACTGTGACTTCCAAGTCTATAAAACATGGATAATAATCTCACTCCACAGGGTTGTGCTGTGAATTGAATGTGGTAAAAGCTCCCAGTACAGTGTCTCACATGTAACAGTATTAACTGAATGCTAGCTCTTACATTTTAATATTACATCTATTTTTACCAAATTATATTTATTATATTAATTTCTTCACTTCCCCCAGCAAATAGTGTCGTTTTGTGATTTCACCATTTACGATAGTTGTATTATTCAATGCAATCATCCAAATGTTTGCATCAAATTATGGAATAGTAAGAGGTACAGACCCAGAGCTCATGGTACCCCACAGCATACCTCACCCTTGGTGAATATTCATCAGCTCACACTGGACATGGCTATTTGATAAATAATCAGTATATTTATTTTACTTGAATTCAGTGCATATTTGATCATTATATCCAGTGATTATTGAATAGTTATTACCCCTATCCAAAAAAAGTTCAGATTATGGAAAAAAAGGAATAAAAATTTTTTATATTGAGTTTTTTAATAAATCAAACACAGAACATTTAAAAAATATATACGTACCTTAGTAGAAAACAAAATCAAATATAATATAAAATGTCATGTGACATTCAGACTAAAAAACATTCTTAAATCATCAATAGTGTTAAATCTCCATTAATCTGACTATTTAGTAATTGAAGACATTATTTCTCATCATGCAGAAATTTCTCATTAGATTCATTTGAATATCTGACAAAACCTGAGTTTTCTCTCCTGTTGGCAACTAGAAAATATCAAAGGTATTAGGTTAATAAAACATTCTTTATTTTTAAAATATTCAATTATAAATCGGAGTACTTGTATAAGAACAGTGTTTCTGGAGAGTTTGCCTCTAGGACTAATTTACTTCTTCAAAGATCCCCTGAGATCTGAGCAATGGACTAAACCTTTGTGAACTACCTCTGAATCCTATAATTATATTGAACTTTTTTTCAAAGTACAAATTCATAGAGAAAACAAAGTTATAGAACACACAGAGTAAGTGAATTTGTTAACTCTAAAGACTGAACTTGAATCTTGTCAATCCTTCCAAAATTAGAGAAATGTAAAACTCTGATGTTAAACTGGGTTATAGGAAGATATTAAAAGTTTGTAAACAAAATGAACTACTTCAAAATACAGCTCCAAAGTTGTTAATGCAGATGGACCAACAAATTCCCTAAGAAGAATTTAGCAAAAATATTTGTCTTATAGGATGTGGTTTCTCTTTAGGTAAGCAAGGTTAAGGAAAGCCAAGCTTGGCTGGTTTCAAGATTGGTAGCTTCTGCTGAGTTTTAGTGTGGCAAAGATCCAACGCATGGAAGCAAGAGCGTAGGTCCAAGCCAAGAGCCATATTCTGTGGAAAGCAGGCTTGTTTTAAGTTGATCTTCTAAACCACCAGCTCATGGTAGTTTCTTCTTCTTTTTGGTATTCTTTTTTCCTTATATAGGAAGAATGGTATACCACCTATTTTAAAAAGAGTTTGAGAAATAGACAAGGAAATCATCTAATCTTTGCTGCCACATCTTATTTTGTCACATATTATTGCATATTATTGTATATATATAAATCATCTGTAGCAACAAAAAATAATTGTAAAAGACATTCCCTCATTTTTAGATGTTTAACATGGCAAAATCTTGTTTTACAGGTTTAGGCACTGGTGTAGTAAATATACAGAAAAAAATTTTTCTACTATTACATTATTAGTATAATATAAAAATTTGTATGAATTAATAATTTAATAAATAATAATAAGTTAATAATTAGTATAAATATAATAACCTTTAGGGCTCTGTTTTTTTCCTCCAAAAAAACTATGCCGAAGTTAAAAACTACTGGAAATATCAGCCAACATCTGTCATTAACTGAATGCATTATAATGTGCTGACCACTATGCATGGAGCTGGGGATATAACACTAGTAATTTAGATGAGTTTCTTGCTTTTATGATCTTTACATACTAGTGTTGGAGATAGACCATAAACTATACATTAAAATGTACTTATCATTGTTCCAGATAACCAAAAAGCCTATGAAGGCAGTTAAACAAACTAGTGGAATAAAGGGGTAAGAATAGGAAATTTAGTTGGGGAAGCCATGGAGGGCCTTTCTGAGTGAGATGTGACTAATGGGAAGGAGACAGTAGGTCCCAGAGAGAAAGAGGAGAGCAAGAATCAGATATGACAGAGACAGATTTCTCTAGTTTAAGGAATAGAAAAGCCAGTGAGAGTGAAATTGGGTAAACTCACTCCTTTTGTTCTATACCTTAACATAGAAAATGGAGAGGATCCTCTGTCACATAAAAGTCATTAACATGATTTAAGCAGGGAAGGCACGTAATTTGCATTCTATAAAGCTCATCTGGCTGTGGTGTGGGCAGTGGGTATTTGTAGGCAAGAAGGAAACAGGGAATCCAGATTGGAGCCATCACCTTATTTGTGTGAGAGAGAATGGTAACTTGAATTGGACGTGAAGAGATAAGAAGAAGCGGATGGATCAGGGTTATACTTTGCAGATAAATTCAAGTGGACTTGGGGATAAACTAGAAAGAAAGGGAAATGCGTGAAAGAAAGAGAAAATGCTAAAGTAACAAAAATCAGCCTGCTTACTCCCAGGAACTCAAAGATATTTCACCCATCAATAAGAAATTTTCCTTGTTAATTAAAAAAGAGAAAAAAAAAAACCAAAGGAAAACAAAAACTTCATCTTGCTAGTCACTCTTAACAGTCTTCATATTCCATGCTTATTTAAAGAAAAAAAAAAGAAAGACCAGAGATACCAGGCATGTATTTTTAAGAATCATCTGCTCCCTGTAGGAAAAAATAAAGACAAACTTTTATTGTTTTGCTGTATGGTGGAAAACAACATTGAAAGCTGCCTAAAGCCTCCCTGGTACAGTGAACACCTGTTGAAGACCTGTAGATTATAATTCAGATTGGCCAAGGAATGGAGCAGTGCCACTCAATACCTCTTCTGTACTCCGCCCACAATTTGAAATGTTATCACTCATTTAGAAAGGTAAGAATTTGGAGCTTCCTTTAGGCTTCCTCAGAAAAAAAAAATATACTTAACACCGTGTGCGTGTGTGTGTATGCACATGTACGTGTATATTTGCATAACATCAGCATATGTACGTATATCATGTGAACTTTTTCAGCTGTAATTGCTATTTACAGTTCACTGCATCATTTGGAGATGAAGAATTACAGAGGATGGAGCTATTACTACAAGAGTTAAGAATTTACTGTCAATCATTCTCAGAGGAAATCCATTAAAATGAACTTACTGAGTTTTGTTGAGTTTTGTTACCTAGCTATTCATCCCCCTAATAACTCCTGCCCATTATACCAGGTCCCAAGGAAGAAATGCAAGAAGCAAGGCCCAGAAAATACATATGCTCTTTATTAGTGTACTTTGCCAAACCAAACTGAGTTTGATCTTCTGTTGACTAAACTGATAATTTGGTATATAAAGGAGCTTCTTCTATGACTATAGGTAGAACTACCTACTATACGGAAAACAGCCTTGACATTTTCCTCTTAAGCCTGTACTCTGATCTTGGATCTTTAACTCTAATTGTCTTGCACACCAAAGAAATCCCTCCTACTTCTCCTGTACTGCTATAACTGATATCATCATTAAAGCAGGAACCATTAGAGACATTCTGAGTGTCTTTTTTTTTTTTTAGAAGAAAAGAAATAATAGAAATTATTGCAATTATATTATCCCATTAATATCAGTGTTAGAGCAGTGAGCAGACTAATGGGAACTTCAATTAAAGAAAAAAATCTCTTGATAAGAGGCCAGATCTTTACAATCCATCAGAAATCAATAATTGAAATTACCCACTAATAAATATAAGTTACCCTCAAAGTACTGACTTTTTGTTTAGAAAGATCATCTCCTTATTCAAAAAAATGACTTTTTTTAATGTTCTGCTTCATTACCCCCCTCCCCCCTTCCATAAGAAGGCATAATAATATGATGCTTATGTTGATGTCCAAAGCACTTATTCAGTTTTTCTGGAATGCTTTGATGTTCCAGATAAATCTCATTATACTGTAGATCAAAGAAGACAATGCCTTTCACCAAAGAAGTACAATATACCAATTAGCATTTCATCTATGAGGAGGGATATATGGTTTTTCCTTCAATAAGTCCCGTCAGTGCCTGCAGTGTGCACAGAATATGTGATAGGACTAAGTGGGCGTGTTTCCGGTGACAGGTGAATAGACCTAAGAAAGGTACAATGTGCTGAGAACAAAAGGTGTTAAAGTTCTATCATTATCATAAAAATTCTTTGTATCATTAATAATACTAATACTAATAACTATTATTAAACAGCTATTTTATTGCATAGTTTATTCTTCTTGAAAATATATCATAAGCTAAGGTAAAATGTTAAAATGGTTAAGCAAATTATAGAGGGAAATATACTGTTTCTTCCATAAAGGGGGCTGGAAATCTCAGTCTAAAAGATTAGATTCCATTTTAGAAAAGGAGCAGAGCTGCTGTGGGTGACTTGAGGTTGTCTACAGATGATGGCGGTGGGATGCTTGCCCCAGTGCATGGCCATTTCCCCTCTGAAGGAAGATTCTGACTGTGTTTGCTCATAGGGACTCGACTACGATCTATAAAGCTGAGTTGCACCCCCCAAACCCTTGGAGTTGGCTTAAGCATCCCACTATTTTTGAGGGTTTTTTTTTGTAAGATTTTGTTTATTTATTCATGAGAGACACAGAGAGAGAAAGAGAGAGAGGCAGAGACATAAGCAGAGAGAGAAGCAGGCTCCATGTAGGGAGCCTGACCTGGGACTCGATCCTGGGACTCCAGGATCACTCCCTGGGCTGAAGGCAGACGTTCAACCACTGAGCCACCCAGGCGTCCCTATTTTTGAGTTCTAAAGGAAATTTTCTTCTTGTGATTTTATGATCAACATCAATTTTCAAGTCATAATTATGAGTCTTACTTTAGGTCTGCTATTGTTTGGGAGACATAATTCCCTTGGGAGAACAGAAGACTATTTAAAATAAAATTTACCACTGCCTGTATTTTCCTGTTTTATCTCTGAAAAGTGCTACAGTGCTTCCCCAGAACCACCATCTGATACTCAAAGGAGGAGTATCACATGGTACATTTCCCCCACTTCTTTTCCTGGATAAATTCCTTTTTTTTTTCTTTTCTTTTCTTGGATAAATTCTATCTTCGAATTCTATTTGAAAACCCCCCTCCTGCATTCATGTAAATTGTTTTGTTTGTTGTAATATGTACCTGAAAAGGATTTTAGAATGATTTCTTCTTATAGAGACAAGAGGACTTAGGTGACATCTTTCTGCATGCATCTTTTAGAGTTATCTGTTGCCAGAAAACAAATAACATTAACAGTTGCTTTTAAAATAATAAATATATTGCCTCACATTTTCTGTGGGTTAGAAATTCCAGGGTAGGTTTGTTGGGTGATTCTGGTTCAGGTTCTATTGCGTGTCACAGTGAAGTTGTTAGCCTGGCATGCCATCATCCGGAAGCTTGACAAAGATAGGATTATTCAGTCCCCAAGTAGTCCTCTTACAGGGCTGTTGTCAGGGGGCTCAGTTCTTTGCCAGGTAGACTTCTCCTTATGGCTGCTTGAGGATCCTCGTGGCCGGGAGCTAAGTTCCCCCAGAGCGGGTGATCTAAGAGAGAGAACAGGAAAAGGCAGGGTCTTTCATGATCTAGTCTCAGAAGTCTCACACAATTACCTCCACCATTTTCTCTTCATTAGAAGCAAGCTATTAAGCATATGCCTTGTTCAAGGTGAGGGGAATCAGGGTCCACCTTTAGAAGAGAGGCGTATCAAATAATTTGTGGACCTCTTTTAAAACCACTGAATGATAGACCTGACTTTTAGAACTGACTTGCTTAATATTCTTGTAGCCTGAAAGAGTTCCTTCTCTCTCTGAGTATTCAAAATAGAGCATTTACACACCATGACAGAAAATTTTAATGCATGACTTACAAATGTATGAAACTAATAGAAGCAGCGCACAAGATTTTGTACAGAAATAAGGTTGAGGACGTAACATTTGATCGTATACTATTTCAAGCACCAATAAGATGTAGTTCGAAAGACATTTCTCTTACTATCAAAGGCAGTTTAAATATACCCAACATCTTTCCTAGCTGGGAGACCTTAGGCAAGTTACGTAATCACTTTGCCTGTCAGTTGCTTCATTTACTTAAGTGAATTCTCACAATAACTCTGTGAAGTGTGTAATATTAGCCCCATTTTATAGAAAACAAAATTGAAGCTCAGCATCATTGCACCTAGAAAGTGGAAGAGTCACTGTCACAAAGCAAGTTTTGTCGATTAATGCCAAAACTGCTTTGCTTTCTCCTGTTCTTTCTGGGGAAGAGAGAAAATTTTATAAACTACCCAAAGATGAAGCATATATGAAACTGTTTAGTGTTTTATTTTTAATGAAGTTAGCATCATACAAAAAACAAAGTCTCATAAACACAAGTTATTCCTACTGAGAAACAGTAAATATGTGCTTATATTAATCAACAGATTTTTTAAAATTGGCAGTTTCTAAAGGTGTTCTTTAACTTTAAACTTTGAGCTAGGGTAAGCAACCAAAACAATACACTGCACTGCAGTTATCTAACCCTGTGTCTTGCCTTGCTTTATTATTTCTTATCCAAGGCTGAAGCCATATTGAGGATTGCGATACACGGCTTAGTTCTAGTGACACACTGCAAGCAAATGTCAGATTAGTGACACACTGCAAGCTAATGTCAGATCCATAGTGTTCTTGGGTAGAATATGCCTGTCTTCATTCTTCAAAACTCAGATTCATCCAGTATCTTGATTGTGCTATCTAGTTAGAAAAAGACATATAATATTCAGGTTATCTATATATACGGTTACCCTATAATTATTCACCATCTTCTTCTCTGGACCCAATATTAAATATTATTGTTAAATAGCCTTAAATGAAACTATTCAAATCAAGACATACTCTTAAAGCTTAGACAGATATTTGATCATTCAAAATCATTTTTTCTTTTTTGAACATGGCAGGTTTACCTGAAAAGTTATTAACTGAATATATAAGCTATTAAATTTTCTTAAATTCTTATTCATCCAGATTGGAAATCGCAGTTACAGAAGCAGATGCTGTCATTGGAAGGGGGGCATTGGCCAAATAAAGCATATAGATGGATGTCATTCCTACGAGTGCTGGTCTGTTTCCTTCAGGCTGCTGCTAGCTTATATTGGAGTATAACAAGTTATAGAACTATCGAGTATTTAATATGACCAGAATTTATTATGTGACAACATATTGAGGTTGAAAAAGTGGTCAATTTCAAAGTTCTCCCTTAATATGTAAGAAGGAGGTTGTACACTGGGCAAGTATGAATCACAAGGTAATAAATGTCCTAGAAGATTTTAACAAATGTAAATTGCTATATAAATATTAAATAAATTACACAATATTTTTAGGCTCTGAAACATCGAATCAATTTGCAAGGGACTAAATGTCAAACTAAATAATGCATGTTTATACATATTTCTTCTATGGACCATTATTACAACTCTAGCAACAGTGTTTGCTTTAAAATTTTTATATCTAGCACATATTCATGTTTGGCATTTACCCTATATGGCCTATTTTCTTTGTTTCAAGCACCAGCCTTCACTTCCCCAGGGAACAATTTGAAGCCTGAAGCTTCTATAGCAACTGGTCACTTGCCCTGCTTGGAGAAATTGCTAGAAGAATTAAAGGAATGAGAAGGACCTTACCAGAAATAAGGGTCCTGGGGAAATAGTGCCTCTTAACGTTTATGTGTAGAAGGAATTTGATTGAACTAGTGTTCAAAGGCGATAACCTTAGAGATTAAAAATTCATTTATTGGCAATCTATGCCCTGTGGGGGGAATGTGAAAGGATGAAGACTGTCTAGTGAAAAAGGAATTTTTGACTAATAACAATAAAGGATTATGCCAGTAGTAATAATTATTTTTGTTGTCATTATCACTGTTGTTTTGTGCATTTAACATTATGGCATGTCCTTCACCTCAAATATTTCATTTTTAATCCTCACTCCCAGTGAGATAGGTTTCTACCTTCATTTTCATAGATGAGGAATTTGTCACTCAGAGCAGTGACAGATCACTGACTGATAACACACAGCAAGTGAATAGCAGTGACTTTGCATAAACCCAGGGTAATCCTGCACTAGACAGTGTTGTTACCAGCCTCTCTCCTGACTGCACAGTTTGCCATTCTGAGTCATTTTCAGCATCATCTCCTTTGAATGTCTTTCCCTAGTGTGCCCCCTGGAGTATGTAGTATTAGCACACCTGCCCAGTGGCTGATGGACCTAGTGCCCTGGCTCGGCTATTGGTCATCCAGACTCTGGGATTTCCGGCCCTTGCACCACTTTGACTGAGCCAACATGTTGCTTGTGCAGTGCTGTGATGGAGCCTAGTGTTTGTTTCATCTGAGTAAACCGTCAGAATAGGACTAGTCTCAACTGGTGTTGAGCATGAACAGACCTCAGAGAGCAGAGGCTTCAGAATGAGACAGGTCTTGAGAGGATGGCTTGTTATCAGGGATGTGATTTTCAGTAGGCAAGAGAGAAGAATTCGGATGGGAAGGTAATATGAGCATCATGAGGGACGATTTCTGCAAATTTTCAAAAGTTGATGAAGGAAAATCATCCAGGATGTTCATGGGGATTCACTGAAGGACTGACTGGGGTTAATATTAACATTCCAGAACATTATCTCAGCGCCCAAGAGGATTAGTAGAACAAGACAGGTCTGAGCAGGAAATGAAGTCAAGGACTGGTTCATTATTAAAGACTTAGTCTACAGAGGAAATTCCTTATAAATAGAAATTATTTGAAGAGATAAATAAGGAATAATTGAAGAGGCCAATTCCTAGAATCAGAGCAAAGAGTCAAAGAAATTGACTTGATTACCAGCTGTCCACATACTGTCTTTGGCTTACTTGTTATAGAGTTGAGCAGAGGGATGTTCTTCCACAGGTGGAGACTAGAAGGGGACTGAATGATTTAGCTTTAGTGTAAGACATAAGAGAAAGGCAGTTGTACTATTAAACATCTTGATGATAAATGAACTCAGTTTCTTATTTTGACATTCAAAAATCTGCAGATGCAAGCTCTTTGTCGATAATGTATCTGAAATTTATGAACATTTCACTTTTTATTCCTAAATGGTAAATGTTTAGATGTTTGAATTTAAAAAACCCACTTGTAAATTTCACATTGCAAAATCCAAAATAAAAAAGATTATTTCTATTAATCCTTTCATGTTAGGTTTTTGTCTTTGGCCCTAAACCCAAATGCTATTTATTTATTTATTTTGAGTGGGGGTGGTGGGAGGGGCAAAAAGGAGAGGCAGAGGCAAAGAATCCCAAGCAGTCTCCACACTGAGCAGGGAGCCCAACATGACGCTTGATCCCAATGACCCAGGATTGCAGCATGACCTGAAACCAAGAGTTGGACACTTGACCGATTGAGTCACTCATGGGCACTTTTTTGGTCGTTGTTTTATCTTTGCCTATTCTATTTCTATCACTAAACGACTAATGTGAGTTAGTAAAGGTTGGCATATGATAATGTTGGTAAAATGACAATAGCTATCATCCGAGGATTTTGAGACTGAATGTGTAGGGTTTTGGGTTTGTGTGTGTGTGTGTGTGTGTATGCGTTTTTTGACATTTTGAATGAAAATGTCTTTTTAAAATTTCAATGTTTTTGTTCTTTTTTACTTTTTAAAAACATACCAGAAACATTTGAAGTTGAAAATCTTACTTCAAGATAGCTAAAAGGTATAAGTTACTGTATCTAAGAAAGGAAATCTTAGAACTTCAGCCTAAGAAGACTAACATAACATGGAAGAATAAGATAAACCTACTTAAGTAGGTCGTATTTGACATAATAATTAACTTTGCCTTTTTAAAAAGATGTTATTTGTTTATTCATGAGAGACACACAGAGAGAGGCAGAGACACAGGCAGAGGGAGAGGCCAGCTCCCTGCAAGGAACCCAATGTGGGCCTCCATCCCAGATCTCCAGGATCACACCCTGAGCCAAAGGCAGACACTCAACCGCTGAGCCATCCAGGCATCCCTAACTTTGCCTTTTGAAAAACATTTGTATATATTATACTGGTGAGCTGGGCTTAATCTATACTTTCTTTATTAAATGTTTAATTTAATAATAATATATCCTATCCATCACCCCACTTCTCAGACTTCATAATGGCAATTTCTTTTTCACAGCAAACATTGTATGACTATTGAGATATAGCAACTGTACAAGCAACCCTAGTAAAGCTTATCCTGGGGATCAGTTCTTTGGTACAAATTGTTCTGGGATTGTCAGAGAGCCTACCTGCCTTGTCTTTTGAGCCCTATTTCATGAGTTCCTAGAATTAAAAAAACAAAAATATTCACGTTCCCTTTATTCCATAATATTCTTTAGAGATGAGAGATGCCTTTGTTGCAATCAACTCTTGTTATTTTATTTAAAAAATTAGGATACTGGGAAATAAGATTTGCCGATTGAAGCTAGAAACCACATTTTCTGACTTCCGGGTGAAAGTCAAATTCTGTTCCCAAAGTCCTTCTTTCTGAATTTGATAATCAAAGTTCAAAATTAGCTTGTGAATTTTTGCATCTGTATTCTAAATATTAAATGGCACTAATTTTATGATGACCTTTTATCTTAAACAGAAGACATAACTATAACAAAATTTTTAGGGTTTCTGGCCTACAGATAGATTAGATTGATTCTTTAGAATTAAATAGAAATGGGGAGAAGATTTTGGAAGAATATCAAATGGCATTACATTTTTCCCCCCAGCACTGTGTAAATGTCAGACTTTGTGGAAATGTGTAATATATATCATCCTCTTTTTTCCCATAAATTTCCTCAAAAAGAAAAGAGAATGTCAGTAAGTTCATCTGGGGTTCTTTTGGGCACTCTCTCCTACCCCCAGAAAAGATCTACATTTATATATTAGTTTACTATTAATGCTATTGCTGCTATAATAACTTACTGCAAGTATAGCAGCATGAAACAATAAAAATTTGTTCCTTTGTAGCTCTGGAGGCCAGAAGTCTGAAATTAGGGCATTGGCAGTTCTAGTTATGTCTGGAGACTCCAGGGGAGAATCCACTCCTTATCCTTTCTAGCTGCCCATATTTTTTAGCTTTGCCCCCTTCCCTGCATCACTCCAACCTCTCCCTTCCTTTCCTTTCATTGAATCTCCTACAACTCTTCTGATCTCTCTGCCTCTCCCTTACAGGAGACTTTGCAGTTACACTGGGTCTACCCATTGGGTCTGTCAGGATAATCTCCCTATGTCAAGATCCTTAACTTAATTACTGCCAAGCCCTTTTACCATATAAGGCAATATATTCACAGGTTCTGGGGATTAGGATGTGTTCCTTTTGGAGAGAGAGGGTGGGCATGGAAGCATTATCTAGTTTACCATGATCTGCTATGAACTTGATACTTAATCTGATTTTAGCTACGCTTCATGGATTTCACAAGTATTGATGTTTAAAGCTTGTTCATTTTCCAGCGGTAGCCCCTGTTGGCCCTTCTAACTACAACACTGCTGTGAATGAGAGATAGGATTTGTTGTGACAGGAATCTGTTGGTAAAAGGTCAGCATTAATCCTGTAAACCAATGTATTATCTCTGTTCATTGTTAAAATCAAAATATGCCCATGAACTGAGACATACGAGCCTGTATGCATTCACCCATTAGAAGTTGGTCTTTTCAGTAGCTTAACTCCTCTACATTTCACAAATTCTTACAAAAATTTATGCTAACTATGGGAGGTAGTGAATATGTAAATGATGGTGATAATTAACCCTAATGAAAGGGACAAGCATTAAATATCATTACCAAAAACCTTTGAAAGCCCTGATTTCATTTATGTGTCGATTTCATTCCTAAAGCACTAGTAGAGTTTGTCTTTCATTGCTTTCTCTGTTCTTCATTGACTGTACTCACGTTTATATATATGAGAAGTATAGACAGTTGTATTCATTTTTTGCGGTTGTTTAAAACATAGCTATCTTAACATAGAGAACATTTATTGATTATTATTAGAGCTATTTTTTTTTCTTGATACAAAATTATATATTCAGGAGTATGCTCTGTGGGGATTTATTCCAGACTGCATACATGCCTAAATTCATATGATAGACACTGGGAGAAGAATGTCTTCAGAAATAAGTTGAAGCCTTGTCCCACACATCCTTCTCACCTAGAAATAAGTGCCTCATAACACAAGTGTATACGAATTATGTAGGATCATGAATCATGAGTGAGAAGATAAGAGATAGAGGGAAAGAAATTGAGAAACTGAGAGGATAGCACAAGATTGGAATTAGACACAGACTCTGTTTGTATTGGCCCATTGCAATAACATAAAAATTCCTGAAGTCTCGTTAAGTGTTTTAAGTACGTGTCATCGATAGAGATTTCTCTCTACCTGAGAACATCATAGTAGGATGACAAGAAGGTCAAGTGTCCTTAAACCCCATCCAACCAGAAAATTTGGTACTAGAATATCTTTTGCCTAGAAAAGAGTCGTTCAGTTTGAATTATTTCCAAGGCACTAAAAACTAAAGGAAGAACGGAATGCAGAATGAAAAAGTTTGTTTCATCAAAAAAATAAATTAAAATAAAGTAAAAACGGAGGAAGAAGAAGAAAAAGAAAAGAAAAAAGAATTTTATGTCAAAGTAAGAAGTATCAAAATACAGATAATTAAAGACATTATCAAAGCTATCTTTAAGAGTAGTTTTTCCTATTAAAGAGGTTCACACAGTTGTCAAGTTCAAGAGTCACTGGTCTGTGCAGTCTGTCAGAAGATCAAAGAGAGCTCTGGGGATGGTGGGTGGTTCTATAATCCTTACAGACTGGTAGACCTAAATTCCATGGCTTCTCTATGTTTTAAGACAATATGAGCTGTTGTAACTGTGTAAACCAAGGAATGCCCTGCCCAATCTGTAATAACCATTGCAACACTGTGTATGGCCCAGTTTAGCTGTGCCTCACTTAGTCCATTATCTTGCTACATTTAGACATGAACTGTGTGAAATGGGTAATTGCTGCAATTCTTCACACAACACAGGAGGAAAGCTCCTCTGAAGAAACACTTTAGCAATAAAGAAGAGATTTTTGTAAAGTCAGAGTTGACTGCCTAAACTGACTAACCACTAAGGAGGTTGTAGGAAATTTCTAATTTCCTTCAAGATTGTATTCAGTAGTTCAAAGGATTTATGGTATGAGATCTACTTGTTAGGTCCTGTGATCTGGTGATACCAAGTTGAAAGTAATAGCACTGTCTTTACACATGGTAAGTTTCAGGTTGGGATAATTAAAGCTTTTAGTAAAGGTGATTTGCTCGTTGTGTAACAATAGTTTAATTTTATAAGATTGTAAACTTTTTCTTATAATGATTGCATATGAAAAAAATTGTCCAACCATTGTCCAGTTTTTGTTCAAAAAATAATTTTACCGTTTAACCTTAAAATAGATACTACTGGGAAATAAAATCAGTACACTTAAGTGTCAGTTTCTTCATTTCCCAGCATAAAATTTCTTTGGAATTTTTTGTTTGTTTGTTTTCAAATGAATGTAATTGACTTTTGAATATTCCCATGGTCCCTCTACTACCGTTAACACCATCTTCAGTTCCAGATACTAATCCTACAGAGGGAATTAAAAAAAAAAAAAAAAAAGCACAGATTATATAGTGGACTTTGGAAAAGAATATGTAATAATCCAAATTACAGATAATTGCCCCCCCCCCCCCCCGAAATCTGCATTTCATTCTGTTTGTGTTGATTCAGCTTCAAACCCTGGAAAGAAACCAAGTTTTGGCCTAGTCTAAATAAAGTTTTGCCAGACTCTCACCAGTTTAGAAAGCCAAACTTCCACATTTGTTTTTCTTGAGTCATGTATAAAAGCTTTTAAATTTTGTTATTACTCGTTACTAATGAGCTAATTTTTTTTTAGCATAGCTCCCTTTCTTAATCTAACACCTACTCAGATATTATCCTGCTCCATTTTGTTTTTCAATGTCAGTTACTAACACACCATGTAATTAAATAGATCCTAGTTTATTACTTTTAATAGGTTCACTTGTACAGCCTTTTAACTGCTGAGTTCTCGACTACTTCTAGGGAATTTAACAGAAAGTTAAAAGTTTGACCATTATAGTCATTTTTCAGCGTTGGCACAAAGAAACTATTTTGGAAATGGTTTGAGATTTTATTGAGATTTTGGCAGAAGGTGATTAATGAGATCATATGACTTCAATAGAAGTTTTTTTCCCCTAAATTATAAGAATGATTCTTCCCAATCAAGCTCTATTACCTTAAATTCAACTTGATTATAGATTTTCAAATTACTTGTTTTGCCTTCTCTCTCAGTCTCTCTTTCTGGCAGGAACATAATGAATATATTTAGTAAACTTTGTTTTCCAAATTTGGGGATTAGTTATAGAGTTTGTAACCAGTTGCCTTTAAAACGGTTTCTTGCTAAAGAATTTTGAAAACATGGATTTCTTGATGTGAGATTTTTTTACTCACACCCAACTTTAACTTGAATTGCTATGATACATGGTTGTTACAGAAATAACTCAGTTTGCTAGCTGACATTATGAAAGTCATTTAAGCTCCCAAAGAAATCAAAATACTCTGTAGATTAAAAGTATGATTTAAGTTTAAAATATCCAAAATTATTTCAAAAATTTATTCTCTGTTTTTAGGGTCCGGTATATAATAGTATCCAATAAACAATTGTTTTATGAATTAGTATACATGGAAGAACCATTGAGTGTAAAAGGTAAAGATACTAATATTAATACTAATGAAATTCAGACAGTGAATGCATAAAGCAGCTTCCCATCCTTTGTATGCATATTCCCATATGTCTGCTTAAAATGAACTATTTGACGGTAATTTCTTTCCATGCATGCAAAGTGTTAAATTCTCCAGACAGATTACTAGTATTACTTGCTCTACCATATTGAAAATATAATTGTAAATGATTCAGTCACCATCACTTCCTAACTCTGATTCCTTTGAACACTTGGTAGGGTGGCTTTATAAGAGATCTACAGCTAGAGAAAAGATACAGTAGTGAATGGTATTCATAACATGTAAGAGACAGTCTCTCTCTGACTTTTCCAGACTATCTGTCTACTTTTAAAAAGTTTCCAGATAGTAGAGATTAATATAACAGAAGGAGGAGAAAGGTGCTATCCAAAGAAGAGGCTGGAAGGAGGTAGGCAGGGAAGGGCGATTCTGGGAGAATGACCATACTTAAAGACCAGTTAAGGAGGACACTGGAAGTTAACTATACAATATAACCAGGAAAACAAGGGAGTGATGATGGCTGGTATCCCTCGGGCTAAAAGTGCTGCTTCATGAAGGCCATATAGGGTCACAGGATTCATTCATGGCATAGAGGACACTGTGTTTTGTTGTCAGAATATTTCTTTTCCTTTGTTCTCATCATCTTCATTGTCATTGTCCTAGAAGCTACAATTTATTGAATTACTGTAAATGGGTGCTGAGCTTAATTAATTTAATATTGTCATCTTCAAAATAACTCTCCATGGTATATTATTATATGATCTATACATATATGTATGCATATATTCACAAATATTACATATGCATACATAGAATATGTAGATAATATATATGCATATGTATATTTTAATGACTTAATTATGTAGCGTAGCCATAATGATAACAGACCCTAGATCTATCCAAATCTCAATCCTGATCTTGTTTCTACTAACACAAAAATTGGAAGCAAACCGGATCTTCAGTCAGAACCTATTATTAGATCAATAATTCCAAGTTATATTCCCTTGAAAAATTTGTTCCAAAATACTGTCTGTAATGAAAGAGAAGGAGGCAAAATGATTATTCAATCAAATAAGCTTAGAAGAGCCTGAATAAATACAAATCTTTTGGAGATTTATAATGCATATTTATATTAATCATCCTGAGAAATTCTACAATAAGCAAATTTGTATCACATTCTTCAATTCCTTTGCTCAGGTGATTGTCCTTCCCACCTCTTGTGCCAAGTTCTGTAGTAAACAAACTTATTCAGTATTCTTCAATCCCTTAGATAGCCTTGAAACCTTTAGGGCAGGTAATGTCACAGAGAAATTTCTTGAGAAACCCTTTGGGAATTTTACAGTACTACTACACAGTTCCCAGACATGTAGCAATTTTAAAAACATGTATATGGACTCAATGAATGAATGGGTGGATGGATGGATGAATGAGTTCAATTTTAGGTAATTATGAAAAAGAAAGAACTTTCCAAGAGAGAGCAAAAATAAAGCCATACTCTCTTTCTCTCCTGCTGGTTTCCTTTCTTCTCCATGTTTCTCATAACTCCCTTCAGATCTGACTCCTGAACTGTCAGAGCCTCACTCTATAGACCCTCACTGGTATGCCTATAAAAATGGACTCACATGAGGATTTTAATTTGACACTTAGTAGAAGAGGAAATGAAAGATTTAAGAAGAGATAAAGCCTAATAATAAACTTGAGACTGTCCTAGCAAAATAGATCAGATGAGTAGTCAGTCTCCTCTCTTTGATGAACCATATGGAATGGAGAATCTCATCATCACCTAAGTGCATTGTCAGGGCACAGGAGCCTGGCTCTGGGCCAGCCTACCATAAACTCCTTACAAATGGTGTAATTAAATTCCTGAATGAAATGTTGAACTGCCTCCATATCCTAAAACCATCAAAACTAAAATTTACTTTCTCATCGTACTTTCTAGTAAAACTGATTATAAGGAAACATTCCATTGAGAATTATAAAGAGTGATTATTAAAGAGATGGATTTGAGTTGATTTATGTTAGAATCATTTTTCTTCTGATGGGATTTATTTATTGAAATGTTTATCCTGATAATATGGTAAAAATGCCATCCATATGAATTTATAAATTAATAAGGTCAAATCTTTAAGACATCCAACCCAAAAGCTATTGTCCATTTTGATTCATCCGGAGAGGAACAAAAGAAAAGTTTTCACCTCTCCACCCTCAGCTGGTTGCTATTTAGAAACAAAACAAACAAAACCCTGTGGTTTAGGAATAGAGAAAGGTATAGAAATGTAACTGATTTCTGTGCAATGATTTTATATCCTGCCCCTTGCTGAATTCTGGTATGAGTTCTAGAAATTCTGGGGTCGAGTCTTTTGGATTTTCCATATAGAGTATCATGTCATCTGCAGAGTGAGTGTTTGACTTCTTTGCCGATTCAGATGCCATTGTCTTGATTGCTGAGGCTAGGACTTACACTACTACTTTTTTTTAAAGATTTTATTTATTTATTCATGAGAGACAGAGAGAGAGAGAGAGAGAGAGAGAGAGAGAGAGAGAGAAAGGCAGAGACACAGGCAGAGGGAGAAGTAGGCTCCATGCGGGGAGCTTGACATGGGACTCGATTCTGGGTCCCCAGGATCAGGCCCTGGGCTGAAGGCGGTGCTAAACTGCTGAGCCACCCGGGCTGCCCCTATTTTTAAAAATATTATTTATTTATTTATTTGACAATGAGGGGGGAGAGCACAAGTAGGGAGAGTGACAGGCAGAGGGAAGGGGAGAAGCAGGCTCCCTGTAGAGCAGGGACCCCCGGTGGGGACCTGGATCCCAGGACCTTGAGATGCTTAACCAACAGAGCCAACCAGGCACTCTCTACTACTGTTTTGAACAGGAGTGGTGATAGTGGACATCTCTGCCGTATTCCTGACCTTAGGGGAAAAGCTCTCAGTTTTTCCCCATTAAGAATATTTACTTTGAGCTTTTCATATATGGCTTTTATGATATCAAGCTATGTTCCCTGTAGTCCTACACTGTGAAGAGTTTTAATCAAGAAAGGATGCTTTTTTTTGTCAAATACTTTTTTTTTAATATCTATTGAGAGGATCATATGGTTCTTGTCCTCTCTTTTATTAATGCAATGTATCACACTGATTGATTTCCAGATGTTGAACCATGCTTGCAGCCCAGGAATAAATCCCACTTGGTTGTGGTAAGTAATCCTTTTAATGTACTTTTGGAGTCTATTGGCTGGTATTTTGGTGAGGATTTTGGAGTCCATGTTCATTAGATATACTGTTCTGTAATTCTCCTTTTCGGTAGGGTCTTTGTCTGGTTTGGGGATCAAGGTAATGCTGGTTTCATAGAACTTGGAAGTTTTCCTTCCATTTCTGTTTTTTTTGAAACAGCATCAGAAGAATAGGTATTAATTCTTCTTTAAATGTTTGATAAAATTCCCCTGGGAAGCCATCCAGTCATGGAATTTTGTTTATTGGGAGTTTTTTGATTACTGCTTCAATGCCCTTGCTGATTATGGGTGTGTTCAGATTTTCTATTTCTTCTTGTTTCTTCTGGTTTGGTAGTTTATACATCTCTAGGACTGCATCCATCTTTCTAGATTGCCTAATTTGTTGGCATATAGTTGCTCATAATATTTTCTTTTCATTGTTTGTATTTCTTTGGTGTTAGTTGTGCTCACTCCCTTTTCATTTGTGATTTTATTTATTTGGGTCCTTTTTCTTTTCTTTTTGATAAGTCTGCCTGGGATTTATCAATCTTATTAATTCTTTCAAAGAACCAGCTCTTAGTTTCATTAATCTGTTCTACTATTCTTTTGGTTTCTATTTCATTGGTTTCTGCTCTGATCTTTATTATTTCTCTTTTCCTGCTGGGTTTAGGCTTTATTTGTTATTCTTTCTCCAGGTTCTTTAGATGTAAGGTTAGGTTGTGTATATGAGAACTTTCTTGTTTTTTGAGAAAGCCTTGTACTGCTATGTACTTCCGTCTTAGGACCATCTTTGCTGCATTCCAAAGGTTTTGAACAGTTGTGCTTTCATTTTCATTTGTTTCCATGAATTTTTTAGATTTGTCTTTAATTTCCTGGTTGACCCATTCATTATTTAGTAGGATGCTCTTTTAGCCTCCAAGTATTCGAGTTCTTTCCAGTCTCCTCCTGTGACTGAGTTCTAGTTTCAAAATATTGTGGTCTGGAAATATGCAAGGAATGATCCCAATATTTTCATACTGGTTGACACCTGGTTTGTGATCCAGGATGTGATCTATTCTGGAGAATGTTCCATGTGCACTCAAGAAGAATGTATGTTCTGTTGCCTTAGGATAGAGTGTTCTGAATGTATCTGTAAAGTCTATCTGGTTCAGTGTGTCATTCAAAGCCTTTGTATCATTGTTGATCTTCTGCTTAGATTATCTGTCCATTGCAGTGAGTGGTGTTTTAAGGTCCCTTCTTATTTTGTGTTATTATCAATGTGTAAATTTTGTTATTAATTGGCTTTTATAACTGGCTGTTCCCATGTTAGAGACATAAATATTTATAATTTTTAGATATTCTTGTTGGACAGACCCTTTAATTATTATATATTACTATCTTTGGTCTAAAATCTAATTTGTCTGAAATAAGGATTTCCACCCCAGCTTTAGCATGATAAATAGTTTTCCACCCCTTCACTTTAAATCTGGAGTTGTCTTTGGGTCTAAAATGAGTCTCTTGCAGACAGCATATTGATGGGTCTTGCTTTTCTATCCAATCTGATATTCTGTGTCTTTTCATTAGGGCATTTAGCTCTTTTACATTCAGAGTCACCATCGAAAGATATGAATTTACTCCATTGTATTATCTGTAGAGTCACTGTTTCTGTATATTGTCTCTGTTCCTTTAGGTTTATGTTACTTTGGGGCATTCTCTTTGCTTAAAAGATCCCTTTTAATAGTTCTTGTAGGGCTGGTTTTGTGATCACTGATTCCTTTAGTTTCTCTTTGTCTTTGAAGCTTTTTATCTCTTTTTCTATTTTGAATGAGATCCTCGCTGGTAAAGTGTTCTTGGCTACATATTTTTCTCATTTAACATTCTGAATATACAATGCAACAGAAAACAGAGAAATTACGGAATCAATCCCATCTACAATTGCACCCAAAACCATAAGATAACTAGGAGTAAACCTAACCAAAAAGGCAAAAGATCTATACTCAGAAAACTATAGAACACTCATTAAAGAAATTGAGGAAGACACAAAGAAATGGAAAAATGTTCCATTCTCATGGATTGGAAGAACAAATATTGTTAAAATGTTTATGCTATCTAGAACAATTTATACGTTCAGTGCAATTCCTATCAAAATACCATCAACTTATTTCACAGAGTTGTAATAAATAATCCTAAAATTTCTATGGGACCAGTAAAAACCCAAAATAGCCAAAGGAAATTGAAAAAGAAAACTGAAGCAGTGACATTACAATTCCAGACTTCAAGCTATATTACAAAGCTGTAAACATCAAGACAGGATGGTATTGGTACAAAAACAGACACATAGATCAATGGAACGTAATAGAGAACCCAGAAATGGACCCTAAACTCTATAGCCAACTATTCTTCAACAAAGCAGGGAAGAATATCCGATGGAAAAAGGACAATTTCTTCAACAAATGGTATTGTAAAAATTGGATTGCCACATGCAGAAGAATGAAACTGGACCATTCCTCACACCATACACAAGAATAAACTCAAAATGGATGAAAGACTTAAATATGAGATAGGAATCCATCAAAATCCTAGAGGAGAACATAGGCAGAAACTTCTTTGACCTTGGCCATGGCAACTTCTTGCAGACACGTGTGCAAAGGCAAAAATGAACTATTGGGACTTCATCAAGATAAGAAGCTTTTGCACAGCAAAGGAAAACAATTGACAAAACCAAAAGGCAACCTACAGAATGGGAGAAAATATTTGCAAATGGCATATCAGATAGAGGGCTAGTATCCAAAATGTACAAAGAATTTATCAAGTCAATACCCAAAGAACAAATAGTCCAATCAAGAAAAAAGCAGAAGACATAAACAGACATTTCTCCAAAGAAGACATACAAATGGCCAACAGAAACATGAAAAAATGCTCAACATCACTCGATATCAGGGAAATAAAATCAAATCCACAATGAGATACCACTTCACACCAGTCAGGATGCCTAAAATTAACAGATCAGGGAAGGACAGATGTTGGTGAGGATGCGGAGAAAGGGGAACCATCTTACACTGTTGGTGGGAATGCAAGCTGGTACAGCTACCCTAGAAAACTGTATTGAAGTTCCTCAGAAAGTTGAAAATAGAGCTACCCTAAGACCTAGCAATTCCACTACTGGGTAGTTTACCCCAATGGTACAAATGTAGTGATCTGAAGGAGTACCTGTACGCCAATGTTTATAGCAGCAACATCCACAATAGCCAAACAATGGCAAGAGCCCAGATGTCCATCAACAGATGAATGAATAAAGAAGATATGCTATAAAATGGAATACTACAGCTATCAGAAGAAGAAGAAGAAGAAGAAGAAGAAGAAGAAGAAGAAGAAGGGAAAAGAAAAGGAAAATGAAGTCTTGTCATTTGCAATAACATGGATGGAACTTGAGGATATTATGCTAAGCAAAATAAGTCAGAGAAAGACAATTATATGATCTCACTCATGTGGAATTTAAGAAACAAAATAGAGGTACATAGAGGAAGAGAGGAAAAAATAAAATAAGACAAAAGCAGAGAGGAAAACAAACCATAAGAAACTCTTTAAGAAACAAACTAGGTGTCACTAGAGGGGAGAGAGTGTGGGGGGCCAAGGTAACTAGGTGATGAACATTAAGGAAGGCACAAGATATACTGAGTGCTGGGTATTATGCAAGACTGATGAATCACTGACCTCTACCTCTGAAACTAATAATACAGTATATGTTAGTTAATTGAATTTATATAATTATTTTTAAAAGAACAGATAAAGGATAGTTTCATGATCTGTTTTAAGGAATAAAGGATTCTCCCTCAGTTTGTAAACTATTAAGATTTTGCATTCTAAATTGCTCTTTACTAATAAACATTGAAATTTTAATAGCCCTTTATATAATATTTAGATAAGATCTAATATCCATTTAATATTTGATATAATAGCTTGACTAATTACAAGATGAGTAAATAGGTTAATTGGAATTTCTGAGCTTCCAAAAATAACTTCTAAAGAAATTACCTCACTTCACCATCCAACTAAAATTTATATCAAAAAATGTTTTCATTTAATTTTTTTTCATAGTAATTATGCATTGAAACATTATGTGAACTACTATAAAAATCATTTTTAAAAAGGGGTACCTGGGTGGCTCAGTGGTTGAGTGTCTGCCTTTGGCTTAGGTTGTGATCCCCGGGTCCTGGGATCAAGTCCTGCATCGTGCTCCCCATGGGGATCCTGCTTCTCCCTCTGTCTATGTATGTGCCTCTCTGTGTCTCTCATGAATAAATAAATAAAATCTTAAAAAATAATTTTTAAAAATAATAAAGCAAAAATATGTATACTTATAATATAGCTTTACCAGAAACTTCCAGAATTCAAGTATACCTGACTTTAATTTCATGACTTTACTGCCATCGCACATTTTTGTATATCATTTAGTTGGTATATTTTCAGCCTTTACAGGTCAGAATTCTACTTACTGTATTATTCTAAGACTATCTCTTTTATTTCAATATCACATTTGCACACTCACACATCTCCATGCAGTCCTCCAGTGCTAATCCAGTGATTTCCTGTATTTCTCATTATTACAAATAATAGTAGCATATAAGTTTTTTTAAACGTGTATTCATGTACAAGAGTTTCCCTAGGGAACACATCTGGAGGTAGAATTTCTGGGGCATAAGTTATGGATATCTTCAAATTGCTAGACAATTCCAGTCTCCTTTAAAGTGTGTATAACAGTTTATATGCACACAACATTTTCAGTTTTGTCTATAATATTTACTTATTTACTCAGTTCCTTCTCGAATGAGTTATTTTTTGAGTGTAAGGTAAAAATCCAATTTCATATGTTTCCATATGAATAACATTATGCCCAAATCATTTTCTGGTAATTCTCTACTCTTGCCACTGGTTTGAAATTTCAATGGTACAATTTATCATGTTCAGTTCAGATACTATTAATTAGTTGTTGAGATGTAATCTGCATATCATTCAATTCATTCAAGGTATAAAATCCAGTGATTTTTTGTTTATTTACAGAAGTGTGCAGTTATCACCATGATCTAATTTAGAACATTTTTATCTATCCTAAAAGAAATGCCCTATGCTTTAGCACTCACTCCCCAGCTCTTTCTACCTATGACCATGTCTTCCCCCTGGTTTAAGAAATCACTAATGTACTTTCTCTATATATAAATTTCCCTGTTCCATTCATTTCATGTAAATGCAAACAAAATATGTGGTCTTTTATGAAGGCTTCTTTTACTTAGGGTAATGTATTCAAAGTTGACCCATGTTTTAGTAGGCAGCAGTACTTCATTTATTTTTGAAAAATATTATTCAGACATGTTGCCTTTATTTATCCATTCATCAATTGGTATACATTTGGGTTCTTTTGCTTTTTGCTTATTATGAATAATGGTGTGATGAGCATTCATTTACAGGTTTTTGTGTGCACATTTCTCTTGGATACGTATGTAGGTATTGTATGTATGGAGTATCCATAAGTCATATGGTAATTCTGTTTAACTTTTTAAAGAACTACCAAATTGTATTTCCAAAGTGACTATACCATTTTACATACCCACCAGCAATGCATAATGGTTCTGATTTCTCTATTTACTATAGATTTATAACACACTTTTTATCTGGCAGTGAAGTTCTCCCAGATTGTTTTTCTGTAGGATTACCTTTGCTATGCTTGAAATTTTGCTGTTCAATCTAAATTTTAGAATTAGCTCTATAGCCCCTCAGGAATTCCCATAGAAATTTAGACTAGACTTGGATTATAGATTATTTTGGTAGGAGGGAACACCATTATCATATTATATTTTCAAATTCTTAAATATATCTACATCTCAGTGTATTTAGTTGTTCTGTGGTTACTATAAATAAAATTTTACTACTGTTTGAATGATTACTTTGCTTCTTGTAGAATTTATTCCTAATTCATTTTATTATATTTTTTATTTAAGTGTTATAGTTCAAAAGAAGTTGTTTAATTATTCGACAAATGTACAAATGGCATTTAATATGTGCTAAGCACTATCCTAAGTAGGGAACCGATATATGAATAATGGGGGCAGTGTGTGTGAAAAAGATACAGATTTCCACCTATGGATTTTAACTAGGATCAACTTCAATTTATCCAATGGTGCTATTTTCCACATTTAATCCTTATTATGATTTTAAAATAGGTATTGAGAAAACAGTGGCTCAGAAAGGGGAAAATACTTGACCAAAACAAGCAAGTGGGAGAAGTGACCCCCCAAATGGGTCAAACTAAGAGTTACTTCTTGTTATTTCAGTCTAAAGTAGTCATATTTGTGCTTGGGATATTACACATTCGGTTAATTCTAAGCTAAAATAAACTTCCTCATACGCTTTGCTTTTATATAAGTTTTGATAATTAAGAACATTTTCTTTAGGAAGTGTATTTTAACTCATTTTTACCCAAAGGCATTTAGACTCCTATTTACTACAATTAAAAGTCCTTATAAAATAGCAGTGGTTAATGTAATTGGACAGAAATTTATAGGGACTGGAATATTAAGTACCCCGGGGTATTTTACATCACATACTTAGAGATTTATATAGTGGGTTTTAATTTTTAAAATATGCCTGGTTCAAGTGCCTGGGTGGTTCAGTCGGTAAAGTGTCTGCCTTTGGTTCTGATCATGATCCCAGAGTCTTGGGATTGAGCCCTGCATCTGGCTCCCTACTCAGCGGGGAGCCTGCTTTTCCCTCTCCCACTGCTCTTCCCTCTGGCTCATGCTCTCTCTCTCCTATAAAATCTTAAAATAAAATATGCCTGGTTTAGGAAAAAGAAAACACACATACACACAAATAAAGAAAAAATCAAAATACTAGAAAATATAAAACATATCTACATTTGTTTCCTGAGGTTACCATAGCAAATTGCCACAAATTTGGTGGTTTAAAAACAAAAGAACCTTATTTTTTTCACAGTCTAGAGGTCAAATCCAGTATACAGCAGGGTCATGCTCCTATCAGGTGCTCTAGGAGAGAATCTGTTCCTTACCTCTTTTAGCTTCTAGTGGTTGCTGAGTGTAATGAGTTAATTTTGTATGTCAACTTGGCTAAGTCACAGTGCCCAGTTTTGATCAAATGTTATTCTGGATGTTTCAATGAGGGTGTTTCGGGTTGAGATTTACATTTAAATTGATGGACTTTAAGTAAGGCAGATTGCTCTCCCTAATGTGAATGGGCCTCATCCAATTAAGTTGAAGGTCTAAACAGAATGTCACCTGAGGAAGAGGAAATTCTGACTTCAGATTTTATCTGCAATAAGGGTTCTTCCTCGTTCTCTAGCCTCATTCACTTTGGACTCAAACTGCAACTCTTTTCTGAGTCTCCAGCGTGCCAGCCTCCCTTAGAAAATATTGGACTCACCAACTCTCCGCAATCACATGGGCCAGTTCCTTAATATAAGTCTTATTCTCTGTGTATGCACATCTTTTGGTTTTGTTTCTCTGGAGGATTCTGATTAATACAATAGGCTTGTGGCCACAAGCCTCCAATCTCTGCCTCCATCTTCATTTTACTTTCTCCTCTGTGTCTGATTTCCCTCAGTCTCTCATAATGATATTTGTGATGGTCTTTACAGTCCTCCCAGATTTCAGAGTAATCCCTTCATCTCAAAAATCTTTGTTCAATTACATTTGCAAAGATTCTTGTTCTCAATAAGGCAATATTTTTTTAATTTATTTTTTCAATAAGGCAATATTTAAAAATTCCTGGCATTAAGCCTTCTTATCTTTGTGTGCCCACTATTCAACACACTGCAACTTTTAAGCATCAAAAGCCTATACTGCAAAAAAACAAAAAGCCAGGTTTTTTTAAAAGCCAGACTCTGTTGTTGGGACTAACTACAATTTTGGAGTTAACTTTGTCAGATTTTTATTTTATTTTTTTTCATGGAGCTAATATCTCATAGGAATAGTATATGTGTTTGGTTGTTTGTTTTGCTCAGAGCAAGTAAAGTCATACTAGAAGGGCCATATGTTTTGTTTTTTCCTAAAACATATATATATGTATATAATATATAAACATATATATATCATATATCATATCTCATATATTTATCCAGATGGCAAGGTGGAATAGAAGATGCTTTGGATGGAAAAACATGGACTTGGATTCTGGGCTGAATACACACTAACTTAGGTGTGTGACTTTGGAGAAGTCATTTTATTGACTCCATTTTTCTCAATTATAAAATATATAGTTTGGTCATATAGTCTTTGTGGTACTTAGTATTCTAAAATTTTATGAACTTGCATCTATAAACCTCTCTCTTTTATGATAGTATCTCCTGATAGCAGAATAGCTGATCCAGCTGTTTCTTATTATCCAACTCACCTACAACCCAAGTTGTCTGAGTGAATTACTGAAATATTCTAAAAATGACTCAACAGTTTGACATTTTAAAGGGGGCAAAATCATTTTGAAATACAACCAACATATGTTAAACTATGGTAACCCATTTAACATAACAATTTTGTGTCAAATTAAAACAATATATTTAACATCAATTTTAAGATAGCAAATCACAGAAGATGAATTGTTAACACTGAGCACATTATATACTGTGAATAAAGTAATCAGACAGTATACTAACAATATGATAAAAACTTAGTCTTTTTTTCTTGTCAGCACACCAATGTCAAAAATCAGTTTTCAAAAACATGCTCATAAACATCATGAATCTTTTCAAAATTTCTACAGATAACAGTATCTGTTGTGTAATTTGTGGGTTAGAATTTAGAAGTTAAGGACTATTCATCTGTATTTTATACAAGTATCAGCTGTAAAAAGACAGTCATTAAATGAATTTTATGATGATAATAATGATGATGATGATCACAGTGCTGAAAAACTAGAAAGTTAACATTATTTTTCAATGATGCCAATTATCCAGATTTTAATAGTCTTAATAATGTGTCTCTTTGATGCTCTGATAAGAGACAATTCCACAGGGCTAGAATTTTTTTAAAAATGTTTGTGTTTGGCAAATGTTGCACTGAGGCCACCCAAAATTAATTCTGAAGATTTGACTAAATATTTGATGCCTTCATGAGCAGTGCTTCAAGAAGAAATTGAGGCTATTTCAATTTTATCTCAATCAAATTTCCTCTGACTGTTCCCTTAGCATATACTGTTATTTTCATATAAGTGATGGTCAGGTTACAAAGAAAATAGTTTTGTTTTTTAATATTTTATTTATTCATTCATGAGAGACACAGAGAGAGAGAGAGAGAGAGAGAGAGAGAGAGAGAGAGAGAGGCAGAGACACAGGCAGAGAAAGAAGTAGGCTCCATCCAGGGAGCCTGATGTGGGACTCGATCCTGGGACTCCAGGATCATGCCCTGGGCCAAAGGCGGGCACTAAACCGCGGAGCCACCCAGGGATCCCGAAAATAGTTTAAATCAATAGTGAAAAAAAATTTTGTTTTAGAAAAACATTTCAACTGTATCTTATACTCCATCTGCACATCTTACACTTTTATTTGTTCTTATTTTGAGTGTATGTTTGCCGCTAATGCTTCCTGAGGAATGGTGGTTTCTGCCAAAATAAATGAAATTCAGCTGCTTAATGGGGTTTTTCTTTGTAGATATCTACATTGTCAGTAAACTAAAACGAGCTTCTAAAGTCTAGAACATGTGAATGGCAAGAATGTGTATGTGAGGAAAGAAGATCAAACTGTCAAAACAGTCTGTAGAGTCAGAAAAACCTATTTTTCCCCATGATTTGTCTTAAAAAGTCAGTTAAGTATAGTATCTAAGAGTGGAAGTGGATTATTTGGGCTTGACTGCCAACTCCATCATTTGACAAGCTGTGCAACACTGGGCAAGTTACTGCACTTCTCTATGCCTTCATTTCTGCAACTGTGAAATGGAGATGATGACTGGATCTATTTTACAGGTCTGGGATAAGAATTAAGTGAGTACCAGCACTAAGTGAGTAATAAACATAAATTACCAGTATTCTCAGTACTAACAAAGGATTCCTCTTTTCCTTAAATATAAGAATCCTAAATCCACTTTCTAAAGGAATTTCTCAATCGTACTGCCATTGGTGGGGCAGATTGTATTCTTAAAAGTATCCACAGTAATATTTCTGATCCTGCATGCCTTTCTAAAACCCTGCAACTTCTCAGTCAAAAGATGGAAGCTAATACCTGCCTTGAGCATTGGCTGGTTGTAATGGTCATTTTAATGAATAGAATATAGAATGTGGCAAGAAGGACACTGTATGACTTCTGAGGCTGGTCACAGAAGGTGATATGTTTCTCTTTCTCTCCCTATTCTCTCTGTGTCTCCAGATGTTTACCCTGGGAACCCAGCCCCCATGCTATGAGGAAACCCAGGCCACCCAGAGAGATCATACGTAGTTGTCCCAGCTAGGGACTCAGTGCCAGCCAGACATATGAATGAGTAAGGCTTCAGATAATCTCAGCATTACAGCTGATGCCAAAAGGAGCTGAGAGGAGCTTTCCTTGCTAAAGCCTGCCCAAGTTGCAGATTAATGAATAAAATAAATGTTATCATTTTAACCTACACATTTTGTGATGATGTGCTATACAGCATTAGTAACTAGAAAAGTAGGCAATGCAGATGCAAGGTAAATTAGAAAGTGCCTACAAAAATATAAGAGGGTGTGATGTTAATTTTATGTGTCATAAAATTTGACTGGTCTCAAGGATGCCCAGATAGCTGGTAAAATGCTGTTTTTTAATGTGTCCGTGACAGTGTTTCTGGAAGAGATTAGCATTTAAATCAGTAGACAGAGTCACGAAGATTCACTTCACAATGCAGGTGGACATGATCCAGTGCTGAATAGAACAAAAAGGCAGAGGAAGAGCATATCTGCTCTCTTGGCTTGAGCTGGGGCATCCATCTTCTGTCCTTGAACATCAGTGTTCCTTGCTCCTTCAGATTGGACTTGCATCATTCATTTCCCTGGTTCTCTGGCCTTCAGACTCAGATTGGAACTACACCGCTGGCTTTCTTGTTTCTCCAGCGGGTAGACAGCAGAATTTAGGACTTCACAGCCACCATAACTGTGTAATCCCATTCCTATAATAAATCTCCTCTTACATGTCTCTGGGTATCCTATTGGTTCTGTTTCTCTAGAGAACCCTAATACACTCAGTAATGCTTAAACCTATCCAGGGATAAGTAGTGATAAAGTTTAAATAAATATAGGAAAATAAAGATATGGTGGGCATCCATACTTAAATCAGTAGGATAGAGCTCAAGTTTCGGATTCTGACATCTCTGGTTTGAAATCCCAGCTCCAATCTTACCCTGCTGGGGAAATTTGTGCATATTTTTCTTCCTTTTTTCCTTTGAGTTTCTTTGGGCAAGGGGTTGTGGGTAGAAATAGAAAATGATAAGGATAAAAACCGATAAGAAATAGAACAGAGTAAAACCTTGATACGTGTCAGCTATTGTTTTTATTCGTTCATCTGACAGTGTTTTTAGCAAGTGTCCTCTATGTTTCAGGCACTTCTGTAGCCCTTGGGAATACACTACCCAACACATTTACTCCTAGTGGGAGCTTAGAATCCCTACACAAAGACCCTTTGTTTTGCTTGTTCGTATCAATGTTAATCTGTTATTACCTTGTACTGTTTGAGCTCTTTCTAGTGTGTGAACTAATTCCCTAATTCTTGTTTAATGTTCCTATCACCTCCTTCCCCTTATGGAGCCCCTTAATAATGATCTGTTTAGAAAGCAAATCCTTAGCCACTCCTTTATCACCTTCAATAAAAGTCTATGTATAACTTTTGATCTTGTTACTACAAGACCTGTTCATTCTGTTTTCCATTGATGGATTTGAGAAATATTATTGAACTCCTATCAGACACTGTGGACGTACTGGGAATCATCGGTGAGCAAGACAGCATAGCCCCTGCTCTCATGGCATTTACACTCTCTCGAGGACAATTAAAGAAGCCATAATAATTCTGTTATGATTAAAGATGAACTGGAAGAAGAATATATGGGGAACTTAAATTGAGAGGTCAGTGTTTATGGGGGAAAATGTGTTCACTTTGAGAGTTGGAGAATTAGTAGAAGTGAGCTAACTTCATCCGCTGATGCCTGTCTTAGTCCCTTCAGGCAGCTATAACAAAATAAGTCAGATTGGATGATATATGTACAACAGGAATTTATTTTTCCCAGCTTTGAAAGCTGGAAGTCCAAGATCAGTGTACCAGCATGCTTGGGTGATGGCCTTCTTTCTGGTTCATAGCCAGCACCTGCTCATTGTGTCTTCACATGATGGAAGGGGCTACTGCTCTCTCCGTAGCCTCATTCATAAGGGATTAATTTTACTCATGAGTCTTCTACCTTCTGAATTTAAGCATCTTCCAAAGTCCCATCAACTAATACCAGTTAGGATTTCAAAATAGGAATTTTGGGAGAACACAAACATTCAGATCATAGCATAATCATTTTATAAATCATTCTCCAGTAAAGCCAAAGAGCCTGTAGCATTGAGTTATCTCAGGTTTCCAAACTACTGCATGGCTCACTCTTCTCTGTATAATTTATCCTGTCTCCATTTTATCATGACCATGTCTCCCTTTCAATTTCCCATTCACCTCTGGTAGCTAAATTCAGATGTCTTCTACTTGTTCTTGTACACATTGCATTAATAAGCATATTGTATATTGCCACATGGGCTGGGATGAGTTATATTAATCCCTCTATTACTCTGTTGTGTGTTCCTAAAGGGTAGGCTTTTTTTTTTTTTAAGTTTTCTTTGTGCTTTTGGTATTGTCTCTGGAACACAGTATGCTCTCATTTGTAGTTTTTAAATGAGGGGAACCTAGGTGGCTGAGTCATTTAGGCATCCAGCTCTTGATTTTGGCTCAGGTCATGCTCCCAGAGTCATGAAATTGAGCCCCAATTAGAGCTCTGCACTGGGTGTGGAGCCTGATTAAAATTCTCTCTCTCCTCCTCCCTTTGTCCCTCTACCCCCCCTCCCCACTCACACGCATGTGTCTTCTCTCTCTCTCTTAAAAAAAAGTTTTTAAATGAATAACTGCTTAATTCTCTAAAATTAAATTTAATGCTGAATAGCCAAATTGTGTTTGTCTTTCTCATAAGTGATTCACTTACTCAAATTCCTTATAGAATGGAACAATGACAAAAGAAACACTTTACAACACCCTTTTATAACACAGAAGTACATTAACTCATAGACTCAGAGGTAGTAATTTATAATCTATTTTCTTTTCCTAGCAATGATGCTTAGAAATAAAAGATGTGAAAATAACCATCTAAGCAAAATAATGCCAAACGTTTGGTTTTTGGAATGAAACATGTATAAGGGAAATTGACTAGCTGGAAAAACTAGTATTTCATTGATTGTGTTATTGTGTATATTGTTTTTTTTTTTTTTTTTAAGGGACTAGGAGGGAAGGAAATCACTTACTTTAATGTGGTCTTGTCAGGATTTTCTATAAGTGTTAGGCATGTTTTACCAGTTTAAGGTGGCAGGGGAGTAGGGAAGGAAAGGTCAAAATCACAAAATCTGCTGCAATTTAATTTGCAACTATTTTTTTTTAATTTGCCAACTGTTCACATTTTTCTGTGAACTTTCTTATAAAAGAAAAATATAATTTTTCACAGCTGTCATTGGATACTTTGATTTATTAGTGCCACTGAATAATAAGCAACTAGTTCACACTGAGCAGTCTCTTACAATTAGTATTTTAGTGAAAATGGCCTGTGTCTGGGTCCTGGACACTCCATTGCCTGCTGACATGGCCATTTCAAGGTTTTCAGCATTGGTTATTGTTTGCTCTCTGCCACAGATATATTTTTTAAGACTGTATTTTTTAAGAGTAGTTTTAGATTCATAGCAAAATTGATAGGAAGATACAGATATTTCTCATATACTTTCTGCTGTCTCCTCCTTCCTCAGTATACACCACCAGAGTGGTACATTTGTTATAACTGATGAACCCACATCAACATATCATGATCACTCAAAATCCATAGTTCACATTAGGATTCACTCTTTGTGTTGTACATTCTGTGGCTTTGCTCAAATTCATATAGCCATTATTATTCTATCATATAGAGTAATTTCACTCCCTTAAATATCCTCTGTGCTTCATCTGTTCATCCCTTACCTTCTTCCACTACCACTGGCAACCATTGATTTTTTTTTTTATCATCTCTGTGATTTTGCCTTTTCCAGAATGTCATATAGTTGGAATCGTTGTCAGATTGGCTTCTTTCACTTGGTAATACGTACTTAGGTTTCCTCCATGTCTTTCCATGACTTGATAGCTCACTAATTTTTAGGACTGAATAACATTTCATTTTCTGGATGTACCAGAATTTCACCTACTGAAGGATATCTTGGTTGCTTCCAGGTTTTAAGAGTTATGAATAAATCTGCTATAGATATTCATGTGGAGGTTTTGTGTGGTCCTAAGTTTTCACCTCCTTTGGATAAATACCAAGGAGTGTGATTGCTGGTGTATATGATAAGAGCATGCTTGGTTCTCTAAGAAACCATCAAACTGCCTTCCAAATTGTCTTCTATTTTGTGCCCCCCTCCAACTCTCCCTGGCCCCAGTAATGAATGAACATTCTTGTTACTTCTTATCCTTACCATTATTTGGTGTTTTCAGTGTTCTGGATTTTGACCACTCTAATCGATGTATAGTGGTATTTCATTTCCGTTTTAACTTGCATTTCTCTAATAAAGTGAAAATGAAATTGTACACTGGCTTTAAAATTTGTGTTGGAAATAGTATAATAAATACAAAAGAAAATAGTATAAATATAACAAGGGTTGGAGATTTGAATTAATGTTAGTAATTTAAACAATAAGATTGACAAAAATGTGTTCATGAATCATCCTTATTCTCATTTTAACCTAAGGAAACTGAGACTTGAAGAAGTTATTTAACTTGATCAATGAGCTCAGTTACTAAGGTGACAAAACTAAGATCGGGAAGTCCTTCTGACTCTAGATCTTAATCCCTGAAACCTTTAATCCCCACACCGTATGGAATCTTAGAGGATAGTACTTGTTTACATTTTTTACTTTCTCCATTTAGTATCTAGTTTAGAATTTGGCATACCTTACATAGAGAAAAGCTCAGTAAACTCTTACTTGGCTGAATCACATGAAAAGAACCTAAACTCTTCACACCTGTGAAAAATTTCAGTGCCCATCCTGTATTAATCTAAACAAACAAACAAACAAACAAAAAACCCAAAACAAACAAAAAACAAGAAAATACCAAAAAACAAGAAAATACAAAAAAAATGGATTTTTTCCTTTACGATTCTTACATTTATTGTTCTTATTGGTCTTTCTTTTCTTATCACATATTTTGAACTTCAGTAAAATTTTGAATAACATTAAGGTTTGAGAGTGAATCCTTATTTTGTGGATTACTTTTTTTAAAAGATTTTATATATTAGAGAGAGAGAGAGAGCATGAGCAGTGGGGGAGAAGTAGAGGTAGAGGGAGAAGCAGATTCCCCCACTGATCAGGGTGCCAGATGCGAGACTTGATCCCAGAACTCTGGAGTCATGACCTGAGCCAAAGGCAAATGTTTAACCAACTGAACCACCCCGATAGCCCTTTGTGGATTACTCTTAAGGCAACACTTCTAATATTCCAACTCTAAGTAGGGTGTTTGCTATAGAGTTTTGTTGGATATCTTTTATTGGTATAAGTCATTTACCTTCAAAAAATTATTTATAAGGATTTTGTTGTTTTAATCATAAAGGAGTGTTAATTCATAGAACAAGTCTCTGTAGTTACTGAAATGACATAATTTTCTCTTTTGATGTATTACTACCATTAAGTACATTGACATATTACCTAATATTTAACAATCTTTGCATCATTGGGATAAATTCTAAGTGCAATGGTCACAAATTCTGCTCTCTGGCAACCTCAGATGTGTAACTATGGGGAATTAATCTCCATTCACCTCCTGTTCAAATTTTCTTTCTACTTGTGGCACCCCTGAAGAAACTGTTGGGGGTCTATGAAAGATGTGCTAATACCTGGGGCCTTTACCTGTTCTAACATCATTGTGCTCCTTCAGGATGCAGATCCTAATACTGAAATGTTTTGTGAGATTTCAGATCCATTTCAGCCCCTGTGGACTGCCTGTACTATCTCATCTTCCTACTGTGCCTGCTGCCTTCACACTCATGGCCTCCTCTTCCTTTTCCTTGATCTTAGACCCTTGATAACTTTTCATTTACCACTGTCACTTCACTGTACCATCAGGCCCTTTCTTTCCTCTTTACTCCTTGTGAGCCATCAGTATGTGCACAGCCACCAAATGGTGCTTCCTAATCCTCTCAAACAAGGTCTTAACTGTTTTCTCTTGGTAAATAGATTTTCCTTCTTTGTACTGTGGTCTTTGGATGCAATTACACCCAAGAAACATCTTGGGTTCCCAAGAATCAAAGGTATTTTAGTGCTTATATACTTCCCTTTCCCCAGAGATATGTAGAAACCTCCAGGGTCTCTGGGTCATGGGTGGGTTCAGGTAGTTTCCTCAGAGCACCAGGTGCTACTGTTTAGTATCATTTGTGGATATTTTCTTTACCCTACCTACACTCTAGTGTATGTACAGTAGAGTATATATGTGTGTATATATATAATATATGTTAAATATATATGTTTTATAATGTTAAATATATGTCTTAGAATGTTAATTCTTTTTTTTTTTTTAAGATTTTATTTATTTATTCATGAGAGACAGAGAGAGAGAGGCAGGGACACAGGCAGAGGGAGAAGCAGGCTCCATGCAGGGAGCCTAACATGGGACTCAATCCCAGGTCTCCAGGATCAGGCCCTGGGCTGAAGGCGGGCGCTAAACCACTGAGCCACCTGGGCTGCCCCTAGAATGTTAATTCTTTAAGTCAGAAGCTCTCAACTGGGGATGATTTTATTTGCCTCCAGCCTCACTGTTCCTCACTAGCCCCCAGGATGTTTAGCAATAACTAGAGACATTTTTTTTTTTTTTTTTTTTTTTAGTTTGTGACCAGAAGAGGGTGATACCTGCATCAAATAAGTAGAGCTTTGACATACTGCTAAGCATCCTATGAAGCACAGGACAGCCCTCAATTCAAAAAATTATCCAGTTCAAGATGCGCACAGGGCCACGGTTGAACAGAGTTACTCTGAGTGGATTGTGGACATTCAAACACATCCTTAGAGTTTTGTACTCTTTAAATATATATTGAATATTAAGGACATACTAAGATGTGTGTATGGTTTGTACTCTGACAGAGTTTATTATCTGGAATAAGACAGACTTCTCAGTAATTCAGTGCGATTTAAGTAATGGGAGCTCCAAGCAGTAGGAGACAGTATTCACTAGAAAAATAAAGGAGAAAATATTCAAGAGTCCTAAACAAGAGTTAAGTAGTTCTTTTTTATTCATTCTTTAAATCATCATTTTTACAGCAACACCTCATTAAGGCCATGGTGTTTTATTCTAACTAACATGATTCAAAGAAAATTGTACTCCTTAGAGAACTAAATGTAACATCATTAGCTAATAAATAGATACAATAATCCAAACCACTTCCCCTCCCTGTTCATCCTTCCTCCCTCACACCATCCCATGACTTTGTCCTTCAAGTTTGGAATGAAATTTTAGTCTTAATTCAACGAAAATAAGCAAATTTTGGTTTTAGAAAAGTATGCTCTTTGTGAATGTAAGTTATATAATTTTCTGTTGCTTGTTTTTCTCCTTTATCTTTAGGGAAATTCTCTCTCTTGGTCTCTCTCTCACTCTCTAGTTCTCTCCAGATCTTACAATGTCATTAACATCTGTTTACATTGACAATAAATAAAAGGCATCCACAGAGATAAAGATACCCTGATATGTTTTCAAACTTTATGACTTTTCCCTTAGTATTTGATCTTCATAATGTGCACTTTCTGCTATGATCCAATTAATCTTAAACACGATACCAGGCGTGTAGACTGTTTGGTTTTAATTTACTAGGTTATAACTAGTGGTATTTTCTCCTTGGGTATTGCTCTTCACCCATAAATTATTTGGTAGCAATTATCTCTTAAAATGCATTCAAATGTTTTTTAGTTGCTTCTTGAATTCCAAGTAAGCCCTCAGTTAACATGTTCTTAAGAACTTATCCTAATGTTCTTTTTTGTTCCTTTCTCTAACAGAGAGATATATGATGATTTTTTTTTTTTTTTTGGCTTGCAGTACATGTAATTTGAGGAGTGTTAAAAGCTATTCTCATCAAAAAAAACTCCATCTATATACAATTCTATACTTCATTCCTTTGCATTAAAAAATGAGTTTAAACTCCAAAACTCCCTGATAACATTTATAATTTATCAGGTAAACTATTAAAATCAGAATTTAAATGAATCAATTGTTGATGGTTGTTGGAAAACTGGTTAGGTACTTTAAATCTTTGATGTGTGGGCCCCACACATTACTTACATAAATGGATGAATCTATAAAAGAGTCAATGAGCTGAAATAGGAAGAACAAAAGGGAGTTTTATCATCAGACAATCTTGTCTTTGAATCTTTAATGGGCTCTTACAAACTACATTACCATAGCTCCCCCCTTCTCTCATCCTGAGGTGCCTCCTTCAAATGGTTGATAGTCTTACCTGAAGGGTTGTTGTATAGATTAATAGTAAAGCCATGATAATGATAATTGAACACAACTAAACCTGTGTTAGAATGAATGCCTGAAGTGAGTCTTGTTCCAGCTTTTCTCTGTGCATTGGGCCTCAGCATTAGTTCCCAAACTAAACTTGCTTTCCTTAATTATCTAAATCGATTGTTTGAATGGTACCATATCTACACCATCACAGCACAACTTCACACTTAATTTTAATTAGCTAAGCATAAATTAGCTGGGATCACAATCAAACAGATGGAATATTTATGGTATTGAACCCACTCCAGCCCAAATGTTGAAGACCATCACACAAAGAAGTTCATTGTTTTTTTTTTTAACCTCTACTCTTGAAAATAAAAAACATTTCTCTGCAAAATGCCTAGCAGTCATTGTTGATCTACTCTTATTTTAAATAGTGCGTGAATAATGGTACTTAAGCAAGCTTGCAGTAGTATATATAACACCTGTTCACTAGTTTGGTAATATAGCAACCTTATCCCAAGTAAATTCAGAGCTGTGAATTTTCAAATAGATAATAAGCCTTGGAATATTTCTGTAAATAGTGTAATTGAGAAATGGCAAATTAAAACATCCTGTAAAAGAAATCATTAGATGATGCAGAAAATGTCTAACATACAAGAAGCCTAATTGGATGGAACTCATTAAGTTTGGGACTCTACCAAGAACCAGGTTCTGGCCCTCGTATTTGCAATCAGTAATTTTATATCTTAGCACCCATTTTTATGTTATAAGGAAGAATTAATCAATATCACAGGGATGATTTTTTTTTTTTATCAATTTATAGCAAAAGACCATTCTTACAGGAAGCCGTGCAACTCTAGTGCAAGGGCTGGCAAAATTTTCTGTAAAGGCTCAGATAGTAAATATTTTGGACTTTGTAGGCCACATGATCTCTGTTGCAACCTCTCAACTCTGCCTTTGTAGTAGGAAAACAGCCATGATTAATACATAAATCAATGATTAGGGCCATATTTCAATAAAACTTTATTTGTGGACACTGAAATTTAATTCTATATAATTTTCATATGGCACAAAATAGAATTCTTTTGTTCTTATTTCCAAGCCATTTAAAATAGAGAATTCTTAGCTCATAGACTGCACAAAAAAGTTAGGTGTCCTTGGTTTTCTGACCCTTGTTCTAATATAAATATTAACCAATTCACCTATAAGTGAGGAGACCATGGAATTTACTGATTAAATCTGAACACCAGAATAAAAATATGCTCTTAAAATAATATATACATTTTGAAATATGTTATTAATTACTATTTTACATAAATGCTGTTTTTATTATAGTAACACTGTTTTGATACTCTTTATGTAGTTATTACAAACTGTTTAATTATAATGGTGGTCTTATAGAATAGCTCTACTAAAAACAACCCTTATTTTCTATTTCAGAATTATTTCAATGACAACTGGAAAGATAACAAAGTAAGTTACAAATACACATCTTTATTTTGATTGGTTGACTAATAAACTATAATGTGTAAGGGTAGATATTCTTGGTGCATAGTCCTGATGTCAGACCAGTTTCTTAGCCATGTGTGTCTCAAATAATAGGTATCACAGTTTGCTCACATAGTAAGCAAGTGAGGCGGGGAGAAATTATCAAGCCTTTCTCTCACACCGTATAGCCAAAGGACAGAGCAATTCCTAGGTCCTTGTCCAAGAGCTCTTCTTTCATCAGCAAACCATCTGCATGGTGGCCCTGAAAGGTCACTGTTAGTCACTTTGAGTCTGGAAAGAGTTGGAAAGGGAGAGATAGGCAATTATTATCCCCACTATTAACCTCATGCCAAATTCACTGTTCACGGGTCTCATACTGTCCTAGACGAGGCTAAGGGAAATGCTGGAAGCACAAAGTGGAGATCTACCAAACCCATTCCAGTGCATTTTAATGCCATCATTAATAGTAACATATCATTGCAAATTGAAATATTTGAGATAAATGCTAAATCAGGAGAAACATTAAAACAACATTTGCTTAAAACAAATCTGTTCCCTTTTGTCCTAATGCCTTCTGACTTTTCATTTTACAACCTTTTTGAAGTCAGTACTTAAACAGCACTTTGAATATAAGGCCTGCCTTGACTGTCTCACTTAAAATTGTGCCCCTGTCCCTACCCACCTTACACCAGGCACACCTGAAATTCCTCATGCTCCTGTTTCATTCTAGTGTTTTTTAATAGCAGTGTGTCCTCCTAACATATAATTTATTTATTTATTTATTATAATTTTTGTCTAGCTTTCCAAAACTGAATGTGAATTTCTCAAAATCAGGGACTTTTGATGTTTTGTTCCTCAATGTATACAAAATACTTAGAATATGTCTGATTTATATAATAAGACCTAATAAATATTTGGTTAGTAACTAAATAGTAATAATACATGATATTTTTTGAGGAGAGGCTCATATCACTATCTCCGGAACTTTTAGTAAATTCATTTTTCAGTTCTTGTCATAACTCTTTGGAAGTAGAAACTCTTATTATCTTTAGTTTGCCAATTAGGAAACAAAGATACAGAGAGGTTCAATAACATGTCACATCACTAATAAGTGGCAAAGCAGGATTTAGACCTCACAATCTGATTCTAGGACATATGTTCTCAACCTTATAACATCTTCTTAGTTAAATAAAAATTTTAGTTGACATTTTTTTAATTAACAGGTTTAAAAGAGAAGTTATGAAAAAAATCCAGAAAGAAAAACAAAATTAAGAGACATAAAATATGAGCCAAAAGTAAAATATGAAAGATAAATCTAGGGTCCAATAACCAACTATAATATTTCTTAAAAGAACATCAAGGGGCATCTGCGTGGCTCAGTTGGCTGAGCATCTGATTCTTGTTTTCAGCTCACGTTCTGATCTCAGGGTTGTGAGATCGAGCTCCACATCAGGCTCCTTGCTCACTCAGCCCATGCTTGAATCTCTTTTGCTTTGCCCCTCTCTCACTCACACATGCACTCTTGTTCTCTCTCTCTCTGAAATGGATAAATAAAATCCTTAAAAGAACAACAGAAAGTTGTAACAGAGAATATAAAGAAAGATATCATGGAATAAATTCTTAAGAGCAAAGGGACCTTTATCTTCAGGTGGAAATCAATTTTTGAATTACACAAAATGAATGAAAAGATTCCATACTTAAACATATCACTGAACAATTTCAGAACCCAGCAAACCAAATGAAAAGGTAAGACGAGCTTTTGAGAAAAATATGTTTAAAGATGCAGGAGTCCACCTAGCATCAGACTTAGCAATTGATAGTTGCTCCTTTGCTTTAAGCATCCAAAGTTTGAGGAAAATCTATTTTCCATTTGGAATATTGCATCGAGCAAAATTGTAAATTCCAATGTGACACAATAAAGACATCTTCAGAATCGTAAGTACTCAGTATGTTTACTTCCTATATAAATCTTTAAAGGAAGTTAAGTATACACTCTAGGCAAAGAAGGTTTAGTTGGGATTGGAACAGGAAGTTTGGGTTAGGAAAACAGTGGATCCAAACCATTGTAGGAATTAAGGGAAGGTCTCGAGGATTGGAACAGGAAGTTTGGGTTAGGAAAACAGTGGATCCAACCCATTGTAGGAATTAAGGGAAGGTCTCGAGGATCTGTTTAGGATAGGCCCAAGAGACACTGACAGGAATCAAAGTGGAAGGAATAAAAATTAAGGAGCTAAAGATATGCTGTTTAAGAACAAAGCAGGACAATTAGGATCTGAGAAGCAGAGCCATGGAAGAAATCCATAGATGAAAGAAATGTAATCATCAGTGATGAATATTTACATAGTTAAGTTATGATCGCTTCTCGGCCTTTTGGCTAGGATCATGTGTACATAGTAAGTTATGTTTATCGATTTCAAAATTAATTATAGTCACAAAAGACCATGTAAATGTTACCAGCTTTGAAAATATAAAAGAAAAAAATACAGGTGACACAATTTTGAAGATGGAATGTGTCGGGGAGTGCAGGGTAGTTTGGAGACTAGGATAAGAGCTGTTCACAGTCCATACTTTTCAAATGGAGAACCAAGAAATGCTGTCTTTAGCTATTGGTGGAAGAAATAAAGACATATTTTTAAACTTTAATTTTAAAATATAATTATAAAAGATGTAAAAGAAAGGCATCTAACTATCTGAGGGGAAAGGAAATAACAGAAAAAGTACACTAAACTTCATCTAATGTAGCACTAAGTCAAGGGTTAATATTCTACAGTTGTTGAATTATGCAGTAATGGTTTAAGAATATCATTTAGTGATACGGTTACAACCATGTGAAGAAAGAGTTAAGGATAGAGTGTCCTGGGATTGGGGATTTGTAGCAATGTCAGTAGGGGAGGAAACTTTTTTTTTTTTTTTCTTTTTTGGGGGGGAGGAAACTTCTTCTCTTTCCTATTTGATACTTTTCAAAATAGTAGAAAAATATTTAAACATTTTAATAACAAGAAAAAGATGTTAGATAATGGAATCAAAACAAAGGAAGTTAGCTAAGTCATATGTTTAATGGCATCAACACTGTGTTTGTCTCTGTGTTACTACCCAGATGATTATTATCTTTAGGTTCGCATGACCTATTATTCATCCTTTATTTCATCCATGCCTGCTCACTTGCCTCCTTGTGTTCCTTGAGCTCAATTGACCTAGTCTCACCCAGACTTTTTCTACACAGTGTACCTTCAGCCTGGATGTTCTTCATCCAGATATTTGCAGGACTCACTCACCTTCTTCAGATCTCGCACAAATTTCCCATTCTCCAGGAACACCTCCCTGATTAGGGTAAAACTGATTCTTCCTGCAAATTACCCATTCCTTTTCTCTGCTTGATTTTTCTCCATAGTACTCATCACCATCTGGCATGTTATATACATTTTATGTACACTTTATTGACTACTACTATCAGAAGAAAAAAATGTCATAAAAGTAGAAAATGCCGCCCAGTGTGTTCACTTGCTGTTTCTCTAACATCTTGAATGGTAGGTGACATATAGTCACAACAAATATTTATCGAATGAGTAAAATTCCAGCTGTCTTTGTTAAGGAGACAGGATGACTAGTAGTTACTTGGCAAACACTCCTCTCTGTTGATCAGTATCTGAAGGAACGTTGCCACTCTTTGCCATTATTTTGCTCTCATGGACAACCAAGCCTAGATTCTTTCCTTATTGCTACCATCACTAACCAAGTGTTTTATATAGTTTCTGATAGTTTACATATTTTATCAAATAATCCCAGCAGCTCTGTAAAATGGATATCATAATACCCATTTTACAGAAGAAAAAGCTCAGACAATGCAATTATAAGTAACTTACTTAAAGCCACTTGTCTAGTAAGTGACAGAATTGATATACTCAGTCAAACCCTAGAGAGGCTTTATAGGCCAAGGGGACATTTAAAAATTTCCAAATGACTTTGCATGGAAAATATATCAATTAAATGTTTTTATATGCAAATTTTAGAAAACTCAACTCCAACTGGCTTAAATCAAAAAGCTATATACTATCCCACATAATTAAAAGTGTGGTCAAACCCCAGATAAGGGTGTATTCCTCAGGTTTGTGATGTCTTCAGGACTAGAGCTATATTTCTCTACAGTTACTCTAGCTCTGTCTTATTTTCTGCTTTTTCTTAGGGTCAAAAAATGGGCACCACCAAATCCTTAGCTTTGTTTCTTCTTTACATTTTTTTCCCCACCATTATTACTACACTAAATTTCAGGTTTTCCCTCTGATTCAAATGCTTGAAAACCAATATTCTGATTGACTGAAAAAATTGAGACTCACCTATCAATGGGTTTATGGAAGATGGTTTTATTTATTCAAGCTACCCAGTGGGGGCATGTGGGATGCATACCATGCAGGCACCACAATGTCCAATAATGAGTATAGTTTGTTCCCCAAATTTTCTGTTTCATTGTAAAGTCCTTCCTGGAAGCCCCATGTATAATGACAACATGACATAAAATGGAAGAGCCCTCTTTCATAAACATTACGATGTTAATTAATATATAATTTCCATGGAAATGGGAAGAAGGAGATAGCAAAGGACATAAAAGGAAAAATAAGCAGAGAAAGAAGAAAGAAAGAGGAGTACTTAGTTGTTTAGAGAAAAGGCTACAAGGAGAAACAGCCTCATCAGGAGCTATAAAACATTTAGGACAAATTTTGCTTTGGTAGTTTTATGTAGATGGCTGTCTTAGGGTGATTTCATCTTTTATTTGGTGATGAAACACAATATTAAATGTTTAACACAAAGGAAACAGAGCATTCTAGTTTTTGTCACATGCAACCAAACTAAAAATCTGTAGCTACCTACCATTAACAGTGACATTATAACTGTGGTGGCATCTACAATCAGAATGGTGTCTGTTGAACATAACATTGCCGTTTATTCAGACAAATAATCCATGCCTTGGAAACAGACTGTTTTTCAAATGAGTTTAGCAGGACTGAAAGGTAATTGACAGCTCCAGAGATAGAATCCTTCCATTAGTTCACAGAACAGGTATCTCATATGTGTTACTCTGCTTACAATATTGTCTCAAGCAGTTTATGCAACAGTGAGCTTAGCAATTTACATTAAATGACAGAAAATGCTTTTCTTATTCTGGCTGTTTAGAATCCGGGAGGCCTTAGAGAAATACACATACACATTCTCATTCACGACCTGCCACAGCAAATGAGGAAACTTGGTGTGTATGTGTGTGTGTGCACACACATGCACACACATGCAGTGTTCACTAATTTAGTATAAATTATAGTGTTCACTAATTTAGTATAAATTATAGTGTTTCAAATTTATCATTTGAAAAGTATGACAGACATACTTCAAAGAAATCTGATTTTGCTTGAAAAAACAAGAAGGTCTGAGAATACTGAACCAGTGTGCACACACGATAACATGCTGCCTGTCTCTTTAGGTGAGCATCTTCTGTCCCATGTTCTGTTTACATTATGAATGGAGTAGCATCCACCTTTTTTTACAAGCTTTACTCATTCCCTGCTCCCTATGAAGCCAACATACCCTATTGAAGTAGCCAAGAGAAATAGCATTAAAAATTATAGAAGATCGCGAGACAGATTTTATTTAAACTATGACAGAGGGAGAGAACGACTCCAGTATAAACTGAGGCCAAGGGCAAATAAGGCAAAAGTGACTGAGGATTTTAAAGGGAGAGCAGAGAGGGAGCAAAAAAGGGGCCAGAGGGAAGTAAAAAAGCTGGAACAAGAAAGGGCTCGAGAGGCTCTGGGGAAGATGGAAAGTCATGGTAGAGGAATGAGTGGAGAATGGTTAGGCATCGTGAGTTAGGACAAGGTACATTTCATTGTCAGTATTCTGTTTGCTTTCTCAAAGACTCAGCCATCTTTGGCAGCACTGAAGGGACTTCATCCCTTTAGAGTCATACCTTAGTGCAGGCAGAAGCTAGGTTTAAGTTTGGTCAGGTCTCTTAGTGCAGTTTTCTGTTGTGATGGCTAATTTTATGCATCAATTTTTATTTTATTTTTTTTCCCAGTAGTAAAACATTTACTAGAGCAAGCAGAAAGGAATGCACATCTTAAAGAAACCTTCACAAAGTCACAAAGTTCGAAGTATGTATATTTTCCTTTTATAAACAAGATAGAACAAAAATCATCAAAATCATTTCAGCAAAAGATTTTTCTACCATTGTGGCAAGTTAAAAAAAAAATACAGTGAAATAGAAGACACTTTAAAAGCTGTCGAGTTTTTGTTTTTTAAATTTAGCAACACTTCAGACCTGGAACAGTCTTGTTTCCAGGATCATCTTCCTCTTCAGGGGAGAGGCTCTCTGGGTCTGCAGGCTGCTGCTTCCTGTCTCAGGACTGGATACAAACCTGGCTGGGAACCTGAGCATGGACTCCCACTTAAGACACTTCCCTTCCCTGCCCACGTTGCTAACAAAACATTATTTCTGAGTGTGTCTGTAGGGTGTTTTAGGTAGAGATTAGCATTTGTATTGGTGAACCCAGTAAAGCAGATGGCCATTCCCAATGTAGCTGAGTATCAGCTCATCTGTGAAGGGACCAAATGTAACAAAAACGTAGCAAAAGGAAAAACAAATTCACTCCCTTCTCAACTTGAGCTGGGAGCATTCATCTTCTGCCTTCAGACATTGGCACTCCTGGTTCTGGGGCTTTCAGACTCAGATCAGGATTTACATGGTCTGCTCCTGATTCTTGGGCCCTTGAGTCAGACTAGAACTGCACCACTAGCTTTCCTGACTATCCAATGTGCAGACAGCACATTGTGGGACTTCTCAGCTTCCAAAATGGTGTGAGCCAATTCCTATAGTAAATCTCCATCTATATGTATCTGTGTATATCCTGTTGATTCTGTTTCTTTGTAGAACCCTGACTAATAATGTAATTTGGCAAGTCCTTTTTGTCACCTTGGAGTTAACAGTTCACACCTACAACTCCTGCTTTAAAATTAAGATACAAAGTGGTTGAGCATCATGGAGACAAGCAGAGAAGGGAAGTAGAGAAGGAGAGGCAAGGATCTGTGGCCCAGTCTACAAATCTATATGAAATTGCTTTTCAAACTGAGTGCTCATATCCACTGGGGGGTGGGGGGGGGAGTTGCCAGGAGGTACTTCAAGCCATAGGATAAACAATGCCAATGGCCCTTGATTCATAATTTTACTGAAAAGCAGACCATTTTGAACACATTTTAAATACCTCCTAGTCTGTTTGCATCATGACAGCATAGGATCTATCTGTCTTGCTCACTGTCATTACTATAGATTCTCCCGTCATGTCAAGTTCACATTACTTCTCCTCCTCTTCTCTGCTTCCTCCTTCTTCTTTATTTCTTCTTTTTCTCTTTTTTCTACTTTGACTGTTACAGTAGTTTATATCAAACGACATTCAGGAAATTGACAGTAAATGTTTCAGTCTCTGTATCTAGGCTTCTAAGGAATGTAAATTCTTTTAAGTCCCTATTTTCAGCAATAGATTATATATATATATATAGATATAGATATAGAGTCTCATATATGTGTTTATACACACATACACACACACACACTCACATGTGTGGGGGTTGGGGGATGGAGGGGAGAGAGAAAAGGAGAGAGAAGTTATCCTGAAGTCAAAATATTCAAAAGATTAGAATTCCTGTGTGTAAATTACTCATTTTGAGATTTCCTGTGTGGGCTCCATCTTTTGGTCTATTTCTTTTCTTTTTGAAAAAGTATTTATGATCTAATTTTAATGTAGAGAAATTCAGTAATTAAAAAGAACAATGCTGACTGTTGTAAACACACAAAAGTCAAGATGTCAAATAGTCATTTGGGAGCATTAAAAGAAATTGGGTTCAGTTTAAGTCACTAAGGTGTTTGGTGTAGGCTTTATAATTTATTCAGATTTTTCTAGTCTCCCAAATTTAGCTTGAAAACATGCTGAAAGGGATATAATTTTTCCCCATAACTTTCCATTCCCATTTGGAATGCAAATGATTCCAGAGCAGCATCTTGCACAATACTGTAATTCCTTTATTTCTGCCTGATGAACTGCAGAGAATAGGAAACCGTGTCACTAATATTTGTTACTGTTTCCCAGTGTTTGGGATGAAGTTTGGGATGAAACGGACCAGTGCAAAATAGAACCACAGGAATGGCTGTCTGAATTTCCATTTCTTGAGTTTGCTTTCTGATCCCAGAATTGTTATTACTTGCCTTTCTTCTTGATGGAGGGACTGGGTGACTGACAGGCCTGCATCAGATGGATGTCTCATAATTTACAAGCTGTCATTTCGTTTTTTTCTGAGCAGCACCTTTTGTTAGGGATGATAAAACAAATCCCTCTGAGATTTTATTTTATTTTTTTAATTCAAAACTGGGGGAGTGAATGGTTCCCATAGCTACAGCTATTGTTATCAATTTTTTTTAATGCCAGTCTTGGTATGGCAAAGTCTTTATTCCCTGGGAGGATAGTTGAGAGGTCAGTATCACAATCTGTCACTGTGCAGCAACCCCAGCCTGTTCTTTATGAAAAATCAGAAAGACTTCTTTCCTGCCTGTCGAATTGCTGTAAGAGAGCTCTGCATATTTTTCAGCTAGTCCTGGTAGGATAACCTCTTCACTCAACTCCCCACTGCTCAGAGACCCTAAGAAGGAGAGATGCTCACTGGTGATAAGAGCTGCATTTATTGAGACTATTGGTTTTGATGAGACAGATGAAAAAAAAAAATCATGATTACTTGAAGGGATGCATTTACATTTACTTCAAATTTATGAAAAAGGAAGCTAAAGCACACTGTTATTAGTGATAAACCCTATTGAGCACCAGATATGTGCCATTTACTCTGCAGTTAAAAATGTATAGGTAAGGATTAATGGGAATGCATATGGGGGGAATCTAATTCTCCTTGGGGCTTACCTTGAGAAAATCTGGAGTCAAAAAAGTAAATAAATGGGTTGGGCCTTGAAGGGTGTGTAAAAGTTCACCAGCCCCACAAGAGACAAAGAGGAGAATGAGGGAGAGAGGGAGATGGTGAAAGCTAGGTAGTTGTCCTAACAATGAAGCACAGCCTAAGGCATGGGTAAGCATAGCCTAGCACAGTCCTGAAAGAAGTCTGCATTCACCATACATACCAGGTGACATACCAGAAATGGTGAGAAATAGGATCGATCAGGACACTTTTGCAAGGTGGCATGTCCTAAGGGTCCAGGGAAAGCATAAGCTGATTTTTGAAAAAGTATAACATGGGGAAGAGGCAAGAAGGCTCTCCACAGCTGTATAAGAACAAGTCATGTCTGTCTTTTCAGAAAAAGGAAAACCCAGCAGGCTGGATTTGAACAGAGGCCTTGCTGAAGACAGCAGGGAAAGAAAAGGTCAGAATGTGTCAAATGTTATGATTAAGGAGTATGAGCTTTATCTGGAGGGGAGCAACTCACAGGTAATTGCTGGCATTTAAACAGAGGGAGGGGTCATGCAAAGCTCTCTTGCGGGACAATTAATCTGGCAGAGTGTGATGGTTTATACAGAAAAGTGGCACTAGGCCAGTGGGTTTGGGTCAAGTCAGTAGTTCAAAGCTGAAGTGATAAGGGCTGCAACGTGGACTGTGGCAGAGATGCCAGGACCACACAGGGGCCATCCTAAATGCCCTGATGTAGTGTGAGTTCTTACTCCTCACCTTTTCCACTAAACCAAATAATTCCCCCCAGTTCTGTGAGTGCCAGGCCAGGATGGATCCCCACTCAGTCTGCAGTTATCCTGCCACCACTTTATTTGCAGTTACTCTTTCCAGCCCAGATTTGCACCACATCTTCTGTTCGTGGAGAATGAAACAGAAGAGACCAGGAGAAGCAGCATGTTCAGCCTGTGGTGGTTACGCAGGAGATGGTGAACATTTTCATGTTCGTGTATTTTGGCAATGGGAATTCTTCTCCCATTCATCTGCTCCGTGAGGGACCCGTTACTCAAGGCATAAACAAAGGCCCTCCAGTCTTGACACTCTGCCCTGGGAAAGAGGACGTCCTCCTCCTACATGGCCTCCACTTTCTCTGCTCTGCTCAGCTTCAGTACTAGGGAGGGGAGAAACACCAGGGGGTGGAGGGAAAAAGCTGGGCTGATATTCTGAGCACCATGGGGGAGAAGACTGCTGAATAATTCACTGATAATGCAAACAGGCTCCAACTGGCAGACAATTCCCTTTCATCCAAATGATTTATCTGAAAATTAAAGAGTCTAACTAAAATCAAAATAGCAGTATTAATTTACAGAACTCAGAGTGTGAATTAGAGGAAAACATTTAATATGTATACCAAGAGAGCATTATGGGAATGGAACTAAAATAGTACAATTTAAACTTTTTTTTTTTTTTTTAAATCTACGGGCAACTGCCATTTACATTCAATTCAACCTGGAAATTAGATTGCAATGATAAATAGATGCTATTAAGGTGTAGATAGTAGGGCCATATTTTGGTCCCCAAGAGCCGCTAATTGAGTTGTTTCTATGATAATGGATAAATGTTGAATGGCTTTTCGCAGAAGGAAAAAAAATAGATTTCCTGTGATCCATTTTATACTCAACCCAAAGTATTGCGCAAAGCCAACTAAAGACATTTAGCATTTATTCAGTCTCTTTAAGTCCCCATCCTAAAGGTAACATTTCAGCCACTTTTCTAAATGATGATAAATTCATGAAACCAAGGTATCCAGAGGATGGAATTATTTTATCAAAGATTTTCCTCACAGAATCGCCGCCTTAAAGTTTTCTGTCAAAGGTGAATGGCCAGGGCTGAATTGAATTATGTTACCTAGGCAAGAGAAGGAAAAGAGACGATAATGTGTGGAAGATTTGATACTATCTCTAATAGGCGTTTCTTTTCCACCACACTTGGTTTATCTATTTTCCAGAAATCAGCCAGAGGGGGTGTGTATGAGGGTGAGGGAAAGCTCACATACATATGCTGCATGCATAACATGCCTTAAAATCACTTAGGATTTTTTAATTTGGATAATTAGAATTTCTATGAAGTCTTGTTGCCTTCCTGGTTTAGCACAGGGCTGAGAAAAATAAGTAAATATGTATTGTAAAAGGTAATGCAAATTTATATGGTATGTGTGTAGCAGTAAAATAAATTCAAATAAATGGCTTCAAGGTTTCATTTGAGCACCCGTATGAAAATTCAGTAGCTTTCCTGAAACCTTTCCCATCCATTTCTGAATGCAAAATTGGCTCTAGAATTCTCATGCGAAGCAGGCTCCCAAGTGATATTCTTGGCACTTGTACATTTAGCACCTAATGGTATCCAAAAGTGAGACAACACATGAAAATGAGGAAGTACGGTAAAATAGGTTCAAATAATGGCCACATAAATGAAAATCACAAAAGCTGAGAATTATCCTGCAATTAAAGATAGGAGGGAAATACCTATTTTATAGAAAAGATTATGATTTTTTAAATTAAAATCATTTTCCTTTTCTCTTCCCTTCATATCTCTCATCATCAGACTATATCAACAAATTATGTTGCCCTGTTGGGGTTATCTGTAGACTCTGGTGTCATGGCCTTCGTTTATGTGCATGGTAAGGTTTGAGTAATATTGAAAAAGTCTGTTCTGTCTGATTCCCCCAATTATCTACATAACTCTGAACCCCCTCCCCCTTTACTTTTTTACTCACCTTTACAGTCTTTGAACAGCAAATTGCCAGTCACCCCCATAGGACAGAACACATGGACTGGTCTATTTTTCCACTAGCATTATCTAATATATATTTTTTATTCATTATTTTGTTTTTATTCTCTGATTCCTCCTATCGCAACTGTAATCTTTTTAAGAGATGGTATTTAGAATTGCTTCTTGCATGTAGTAAGTACTAAATAAATACTTGTCATGTCAACTAGTTTTCCTTAGAAAGAGCTGACCCCAGGAAGTTTTCATAATCTTTGTTCATGATTGGCAAAAAAGATCAGTTTCAGCTGCTAACGATTCTGAGAATTGAGTACAACAAATAAGTTAGGAGGGGGTAATAAAGAGTTGAATTTTCTGACTTCCTGGAGCCTCCAATTTTATAGGAAAAAAAAAAACAAAGTTTAGTAGTTCATTATAATTTAAATTTTGAGGGACCCTACAGACTTCTGTGGCATCACTTAGAAATCTTCTGTCTTCATTTTGATGGGGACTATTTTATAGATATATTTCAAGGCCTGCATAAGAAACTGATAGAAATGAAAGACTACATAGTGTTTTTAATATGTTCTTATTTAAATCTATGACTTTGAAAGAGACAAGATTTGCAGTCACAGTGTGGGTGGTGTCCTCATCCATGAGTTATAGGCCATGATTTTGATACACTAGGATAAAGCACTCCTGACTAGATAAAAGTGATCACACCATTTTGAAGTTGTTAATGGTCAAGGAATACTAGTAGTAATAGGATAGAGCATAGGCATATTTTCTTTCTCAAGACACACATACACATATTCATATATATTCACACATATATAGACTTAACTAAGCCCATAGATGAGCAACAAGAATGATAAAATATAGGGAGTAAAAATTGAAAGACTAGATGTGAATTAAAAGATTTTTAACTGTCCTTAAACATTTTCAAGATTATCAAGATATTACAAGGGGGGTTACTTTCTATTGTTTCACTCATTCAGTAAATGTGTGTATTGATTCTGTTCACTGCTAGGCCATGTACTCTAGATGATGTAAGTAAAAAAATGCACAAGACAAACACAGCTTCTGCCCACATAAAACCTACATTCTTGTGAGAAGCAGTAGGGACCAAATGGATTGAAATAGAAATAGTGTATAAAATGATAGGGAAGAACAATTAAGCTTAATTGAGGACTGTGATCTTCAGAGATGAAATATATTTCTTGTGAAATACTGAGTTCTCGATCGGTAGAAATATTTGAGTAGAAACTCATCAGTGAATTTAAAGCCATTTTGTGGATAAGCTTATTATATCAGAGGGAGGATATATTTGACAACTTCTAAAGTACGTAACAACTCATAAATTCTGCGGTTCAGCATTCAAGGGGCTCACTATCTATGGTAAGACTATTCAGTATTACGTATGTGATGTAGCAGTGGGAGAAATTTACAATCAAATTAATTGCCTAAGTAGTACCTAGAAATCTTGGCACCCAGTCTCTCTCTCCCACCATTATCACAAAATTTATAATATAATTCACAAATTGGCAGGTCTGGTTTTGATTGGCTTTGCAGCAATTTAATCAGCAATCTACATCTCTTCATCACAATTGGTCACACAATTGTAAATGCCCCCGCCTTTGTGATTACTCCTCCAAAAAAAAAAAAAAATCAATATGAAAGTTTTCTATTGGCTTCTCAAAAATATTAGAATTAAGCGGTTTGTGGCAATCATCCAGGACTATGGCATTGGAGTATTTTTTTTTATAGTACAGAATGTTAATTGGAACCTATTTAATATGATCGTTGATTTACATTGTTCTTGTACATCTACTTAATTGAGGCCTCTGACAAATGACACCCAGCTTTATTTGTGACAATAGCCAGAGGGATTGCCTGCGTGATGCAGTTTGATAACCCTTAATAAGTGATAAATGTGGTGTCGAGTTGATTTTACATAGCACACCTGGTTCAGCAAACCCACACAGCTGTAAACAGGTGTGAACACTTGTTTACCAGTCTTACTGGCATTTGCTCATTGGCGTCAGCCTCTACGTTTACTACTGTTGCTAAATGAGTGAAACTTATCTTAATAGCAGTGTTGCCAGTGTCTGTGCTTCCCAGCACTGCTTCCTGTAGAAGAAATCAGCAGGATTGAAAAGTGACTGTCTTGCAGTTCATCTCAGTTTGACCTTCCCAGGTTTGGGAACCTGGTTTCCAGGGCACATTATCTGTTTGCTCTGAGGTTTCTGCCAAAGAAGAAAGTCTGTCATTCCAGCAATACATTTACAATGATCAGACCTTGCTGGAGGAAAGTATTCATGAATTGGAAAACTGCCTGAATTTATCCTGGAGGAAAGTTCAGAGAATGGAAACAAAGAGGATTCTTTTCTCCCTGGAGCATTTTAGAGCATGTTATCCAATAGATTCATCTGGCAAAGTTCAAAATCGATAGCCTCTCCTGGGTAAGTCTTTTCTTTGCAACAACTCTACCTCTCCACCTCGGAGGATCAGGGTGTTGTGTTGGTTATATGAGTGAAACTCTACCTAAGCTTTTAGGGAAAGAAATGTACTCAAAGTGGCTTTGATACCAATTCCTGTAACTGTGTTATAAATGTTGTAGGCATTGAGACGATGTGACAGGATTTGGGTTTTCTTTGACAACTGACACAGCTAGTACATGCTTCTCTTCTGTTGCCGAGGAGGGTTTCCCAGACTTGAATGTGAACTGTAGCTGGGAAAGGTGTCAGTGGAATGGAACGCCAAAGCTAGGTCAATTTGTCCTCATTCCAGAGGAGGGTGCACAACAAGCTCCAGTGGAATTGGGTTTGTAAAGTTGGAAGGGATGAAGGGATGAGGAAATAGGGGACAGTGTCCCTAGGAAGGCATAGTTGAGCAGAGCAGTGCGGAGGGACACCATGGGGCTAAGGACAAGCCCTCTCTGCTTGTGACAGTCTTCTGTACAATACATGCAATCATGTAGGTTTCACTAAGAGCAAAAGAACGCTTCCCGCAACCAAGTGAAAAATCAATAAAAAATTTTACCATATTATTAAAGAGGAGTGTTATGAATAATGAATAATTAAATCAGACAATGATTTGGCAAACCAGAGCTGTCTTCTATTACAAAAAGCACAAAAAGGTTGAATATCTGAGGAGGGAGGCCCTAATAGGAAACCAGGTTTCTTAACCAGATGTAAATCTTATTATCTTTGGGCCAGTTCTTTCTTAGCAATGTTTACTAATCCTTTATGCAGTGTTATTACAATCACCAGAGATGATTAAGAAGATCAAATGTTAGAAATGATCTTTAAAAGAACAGTCGCTTGCTTTTGTTCTCCAGCCAAATTTAGCATCCTTTTATGTTCTTTATAATTAGTATCTTGGCTCAGATTATAGCCTTGCCTCCCCTGAATGTGTCAGATGCTAGTGTCACTAGTGAAAGAGACAGGCAGGCTTCAGCTTGAACAAACTATATTTGGTGATGGCAAGGTTCTAGTAAAGAAGTGACATCGTCTGTTGACTCTTAATTGCAAAATTCCTTACCAAAGTTATTTCTCCTTTATCTTCCAGTTAATGTTGGAGTGTATAAACAACGCTCACTTATTATATCAGCAGCAGATCACTCCTTCTCCTTCTGGAAATGACTGCAGTCTCAGCAAGTAGTTAAGCAATTACCAACACCCCAGCATGGCTTTTCCAGGTACTAATTAATCCCTTTTGGAAAGTAACGGCAGAAGGGTCCCATGGGAGTAGGTTGAGATTCTCTTGAACTGAGCAAGTGAAAATCAGATTGGCTTGTAGAAATAGGGAACTTTTAAGCCATAGAACATCTGTAGATTGCACAATATTTGTGTTGTTGTTATACACATCTTTAAAAAAAGATGCCAGTATGCATCTTTCTGACTTTTGCACTGGAATGTTTCTTCCTTCTATAGTATTAAAGGATGGAAAAATAATGGTAGAATTTTAGCACATTTCTCTTGTTTAATCTAGAATTTAGGGGCCAGAAATAGAGGGTACACCTAAATACATAAAAGAAAAGCCTTTCATGTTAAAGAAAATCATATATATATGTGTGTGTATGTGATATATATATATCTCCATCCATCCATCTGGCTTCATAAAAGAAAGGTTGTTTGCATTAAAGTAAAATGCAGAGTAGATAAGGGTTTTCTGCCAAGAGACTGAGAAGGGAGTGTCACTATGACACTTAACTTTCTTAAGAGTTCTTATCACTACCACCATGCTTGCCTCTTCTTATTTCTGTTTAAACACCAGCTCAATAATCTTTACTGAGTTCCTTTAAAGTCATCTGAGAAAGCTCAAAATTTTAGCGAAATCCTCATTTGTTGTCACTTAATGGGGTTTCCCATCCTCCAGTCTTCGTCTTTATTATGCTTTTACTTCCTGGGAACAGACCATTGAATGTTCTAGTCACTGTGACAAACAGTACAAGGAAACCTCTTCCAGTTTCTGTGTGCATCTATTCCTCCCAGTTCTAGATCAGTTTCTAGCTGAGGATTAAGGCTTATCTACATCATATTAAGAATAAAGAAAATGAATAAATATCTTGAGCTGAGATGACTAGCCCCTAAGAAAAGGAAAAAAATTTTATTAGAGAACCCTTTCATTCATGCACTGCTTCAACCAAAAAATAATCAAAGGAATTATGTAAATGTGCCAAAATAGAATCGTACATGCAACATTGAACCAGTTCCAACTCACTTTGAAGAGAACATGAGATCAGACTCTGTGGGGAAATAAATATGAGCAAAGACATATAAAATTAACATATAAGAACTCGACTGATTACATAGTTTATGACTGCATTAAGTAAACCCGATCTTAGCCAACCTCAAATTAGAGGTTGGGAGGACTTAGCTGAATTGTCTGTGTAGGGGTAAATCATATGCCACCCCTACATATAATTTATTCATGTGATTTATTTTAGGCTGATTATTTTTAAGATACAGGAGGCTCAGAAAGAACCTTTGACCTTCCCTGTAACTGCCCAAAATAATTTAGAAAGAGGACCTGCCCCAGAAAAGGAGCTCACCATAGATAAGTACAGCATAATCTGAACTAGACATGATAGGCAGAAGATTAGCAAAGGCTGGTCATGAAAATTTCTGTGTCCCATTGTGTCTGTATGACCTACCAAACATTTATTCTTTTTCATTTTCCTGTGAATTGTCTGCCTCCTCTTTTAAGTCCCAAACCTCTGACCCCTTCTTCTTAGCTCTGGGAAGTGTATAAGCCTCATTTGTCAGGAACCCCTGGTGGCTCAGTGGTTTAGCGCTGCCTTCAACCCAGGGTGTGATCCTGGAGACCTGGGATCAAGTCCCATGTCAGGCTCCCTGCATGGAGCCTGCTTCTCCCTCTGCCTGTGTCCATGCCTCTCTCTCTCTGTGTCTCTTATGAATGAATAAATAAATAAGATCTTAAAAAAAATCCTTAATTATCTGCTTGGTGGGCCTTATATTTTTTTATGGAACCCCAATACATACTTAATTACATTTGATTTTCTTTCCTTTTTTTTTTTTTTTAAGATTTTACTTATTTATTCATGACACACACACACACACACACACACAGAGAGGCAGAGAGATACAGGCAGAGGGAGAAGCAGGCTCCATGTAGGGAGCCTGATACGGAACTCAGTCCTGGGTCTCCAGGATCAGGCCCTGGGCTGAAGGTGGTGCTAAACCGCTAAGCGAACCGGGTTGCCCTAAATTTGATTTTCTTCTGTTAATCTCTCTCATGTCAATTTAATTCTAAGATGAGCCAAAGAAACTTAAAGGGTAAGAGAAAAATTTTATCTCCCCAACATCTAGTAGGGCATGGATAATTCTGAAAATATATAATCTTTTATCTACAAAAATAATTCTATTAAACAATCCTCATCATTTATTTGTATTATCTTAATTTCATTTACACAATAACCCGATGAGACAGATTTATTATTATTTTAATTTTTACAGATCAAGAAACTTAATTACAAGAAGGCTAGGTAATAAGTCAGGTTATAAAGCTGTTCAGAGCATATGTTTTTAACCACTATGCTGTAAGAGTTAGAGATTTTCAGAATATTAAGACTAAGAGATATTTTGGGCCTTAATTTGGCATTTTTCTACAGATTACACAAAGCTGAACCTGGCATGTTAATGACTTGCCTATGATTGTGTAAATAGCTATACCTCCTGGCTCCTAGCCCAAAGTAACAGCTTTAGCAATATGATTTCACTCATTTACCTATTCACATGGTTAAGTGTTGTGATATTCCATGGTTTTGGTTACTCTGTACTGAGACACATATAGTCTCTCTGCTCCCAAAGTAAAGTTTCCACTGGTATTTTCTGTGCATATTTTTAGAAAAGATAATTCTGTGACTAACAATCTTTTTTTTTTCCGATTTGAATAAATTGAACCTCATTATGTGAGTGAGTCACATTTTGCAGAGACTAACACTATTTGAAGCTCTGACTCCCATTTGCCTTGAAATCTTTATATAGAGGAGTAAGACCTTATCTATAGCGTTTATCAAACAGGCTCTTTTCCCCATTTCACCCTGATAAGTCCCTAGCATTTGAACCTTTTTCTCCCAAGTTTTTTTGTAGGTCTCAGATAGACCTTAGAAGTGGCTTATAATCAGATAGAATAGTAAATGCCAACTGAAGAATAAAAAGTTCCAGAATATCTGTCCCCCTTTTCCCTGCTAAAATTAAGAGTTCAATAGTATTTCTCCTCTTAGGTTAAAAAGAAGAAAAAAAAAATGCTTGATCAAACATTCTCAAAAAGTTAATATTGGTAGCACTTAATAGCATTTGTATGCTTTTTATTTCTGTTCTTCCACTAAGAAATCTCAGAACTTTCAATAATTTTTGATGTGTGATGTGTGATATCATCTATTGACAATTATGAGAATTATGTATCCTTCTTAATATAGTATATACTCACTCAGAACCGATGGAATCAATCATATACTAATTAGGTCACTAAATAGTTTATTTTTTTATTTCTCACAGGATACTGTATTAGTCAGGAAAGACTGGATTTTGCCAAAGTAACAAATTATCCTCCAGATCCCATTATGTTCTTACCACAAATCTAAAGCATGTTTTGGAAGTGGAGGGTGGCTTTGTTCCATGTTAGACACTCAGAAAGTTGGGCACTTGGAGGTTTTGCCACCTTAGAATACTGCCAACATGTGCGTTCCAGATTGGCTGAGGCAGAAGGAAAGAAAATGAGAAAAATACACACCCCACCCTAAATTACCTCAGACTGAAAATAGCATGCAGTAGTTCTCACATCCAATTGCTAGATGACTCATGTGGTCTTAACTAACAGCAAAGAGGACTAAAGAATAGAGGGAGACACACGACCTATTTGGCACACAGTAGAGTTGTTTCCATTGGCAACTGTGTAATGGCCAAAAGCATAGGCTTTGGAGCCTCAGAAGTTTGGTTACATTGATTGTGGACTCTGCTGTTTACCTATCTGGGTAAATTTCATAATTCCTGTTTCATATTCTAGAAATGGAGATAACAATGTTATGTACTTCACAGAGTTTTTATGCTCTTAAATGGAATGATACACATAAGAGTGTTTAGCATAAGATTATGTTACATAATAAGAATTCTGTAATATTCTCCAATTAAAAAAAAAACATCTGACAAATATTTATGATCACCCACTTGAGAGCTAAGGACTAGAGAAAGGAGACAAAGGAAGTATGTCACCTGCCTTCATGGAAATATTGATAAATCAGAGAAGAAAGGCATCCTTATAGATTTAAAACTTGTATCGAAAGGCCTATTTTACTCCAATAGCTTTTGAAGGTTTCTCATCAAAAGAATAAAAAAAAATGTTAACTTGCTTCAAAGGGTGAAAGTAACAAAACAGAAAGCTCCTTATGCATGTTTAAGAAGCGCAACAGGCTCTGAAACAAGGCTTCTTGTGCTCAGGAAAAAAATCCTAAATTCATAAAAGCGAAGATATGAAAGGGTCTCCCTTTCTGTAATTGAACTCTTTTCATATGGGGAATGTGAGAAGTATGTGGCATTTATTGGTGTGATAGAAAAAAAAGATGAGCTTTTTCATTTGCAAAAGTGTCAGGTAAGTTTGTCTCACATGCTGATGAATTGTATAGTTATTAATAATAAAATTTAGTGCTGTCAGAAATCTGCTTGTGATGATGGGGACTTTTTTGAATCTCATCACAATTCAAGGCTGGGTTGTTGACCCTAAACTCAGTTCTCCCATTCTAAAAAGCAAACCAAAACCAAAACATAATAATAATAATAATAATAATAATAATAATAACAAGAAGAAAAATAATCAGAAGAAGAAGAAGAAGAAGTAAAAATAGAGTGGGAGAAGAATGACAGCTCTGGAACTATGATGTTTCCTAGGTCTGTATAGATTGAGTTATACAAACCTTATAATTAGCCTTTAGAAGAAAATCCAGGTCAAAATTTAGTCCAATTAACCTCTTGAGTGTCTCATTAATCAAAACCTGCTTAAGGTGATTTCCTTATTCTAAGCACCACGTGATGTGAAATACTCTATTTATAAATTCCCCCTGTTCACTTGAACAATGTCATAGCAGTAAGTTTGTGTCTGTTTTTTGTTTTTGTTTCCTTTTATTTGGTTGGTTTTGGCTTTGTGTATCTCTTTGCTTTATCTTTCAAGATGTTTATGAGGAATTACCTACCCTTTTCATGGTGTGTACCTTTCCACTTACTAGCCCACTGCTTTAGGAAATATGAGATACATACAAAAAGAGAAGTTAGTTTAAATTTAAAATGTGTAAGTCATGGTAGACAAGCAGCTCAGAGATTGTATCAATGCTATTACAGTCTCTGACAGATTTGGAGAAAAAAAAAAAAAAAGAATCAGATCAGGACAGTTTGAAATCTCTTGCTTCCATTCTGCCCTAACATATATTCAGTTAGATATGACTGAAACAGTAATTGCAGAAGTTTCTCAATCTGTCCATCATTTTCCTCAACAGTAGCCACAAGGATAAAAATGACTCATCTATAGGTCATGATAATTTTGAAGGAAAATGTGTTATGGTGCACTGTGGGTAAAATATGCAAATTACCAAGACAGCAGAGATAATTAAATTTTCTCAAATCAGAATAAAATGACCTTCTTTGATTGAACCCCTTTTTCGAGGGAGACACCACCTCACCGCATTCATTGTTATAAGAGCCTGCCTTCTAATAAAGTCAAGCTTGACAGATGAGGAGATTAGGAAGCCTGAGGATTTATAATAGAAAAAAAATGAACAAATAAATTGAGGCAGAGAAGATGGTAGGTTCATGATGTATGCCACCTTTCCTCTATATTATTTCAGTTGTTTTGATAATTCATAGATGCTGTTAATTAAATTTAGCAGGGAATAGTGTAAAAGTAAGCAAAGTTAAGTCAGAAGAAGTGATAATGCTTATTAACCAGAGGGAGACCTGTGATAATATTTACACTTTTAATGAAAACAGGTGGGCTTTTATTTTTTTTCAACTCACATTTCACTATGATTAGACATCTACTGAAATGTTGGGAAATTCAGAAGGACTCCATGAATATTTGTTGAGTCAATGGCTAAATAAAAGGATAAAATAAGTCATTATATTGATTCTATTTCCCATTTAGACTGTAGGTAAATGCCCTTACAATATTTTGCCCCTACAATATTAGTCACCAACCTAATGCCACTCAACGTATTATTTTTCTTTAAACTAGATAGATTCGTCAGTGAATTATTGGGCTTGGATGATTTAAAATGAAGATTGAAATCTTATTTGATTTCAGTTGTATACTAAATATTTTAAAATCAGTCATTTTCCTATGTTGCCTACTGTGTTGATTCTCTTAGTTTTAAGGTATAACTAGAAGTGATGTGTTTGCACACATGTGAGTTTGCAGGTGCATGTGTGTACTCCTATGGATGCACGGGTGCATGCATGGTTTCTCTGACAGGATGTCTTTTTACTTGGCAAAGCTTTTTGCTGCTGGGCAATCCTACCTGCGCTGTAATCAGGAGATTAATTTGGCTTTTAATGTCAGCAGTATGACTGTGAAATGAGCTTTGGGTTATAAATCAGTGTTCATATGCAGAACCACCAATTAGAAGATCTGTGACTTTGAGACAGTAATTTTATTTCTTTGGGTCTTGTTTTTCTTCTAAAAAATAAGGACGTAATCTTTATTTACTCTCAGTACTGTCCACAGCTCTAAATTTAGGTTCTAAACAACTATAAGATATGTGAAACTTTCTCTAAATTAGTCACTAAGATTTCACTCAGTTTATTTGAGGAACAATTCTACTGAATCTAAGAAGACATCTCCTCCTATACCCGGTGTTTTGTAAATGAAGATACTGGGGGCAAGACTCTGAAGTGACTCTGTACAAAGTAGGGAATCTTCCTCTGTCACCCCATATGGCAATAGTTGCAACCTCCCAAACCTAGCTTTCCTTTTAGAACTTCTTTCCAAAAATATAGTAGGAAACCTTCCCTAATTCAAAACAACATCAGCACTAACAACAAATCCAGGAAAACAAAAAACAAAAAACCCTCAGCATCTGATCATGTAAACTAAATGTCAAGACAAATCAAGAAAGGGTCTACAGAAAGTTCTACTTACCATGAACATTTCAGTGTCTTTTTTTACATACAACTTCCTTTCCTTTCCTACAGATATCATAACTTGGGCACCATGGTAGTGGTATTTCACCTCTGTACTGTGCTCTCCCATATCTACCAATTTATTTTCTCCCCGAACAGCTCACTTTTCTCAGTGCAAATGCAGCTTTTTAGCCAGAAATAACCACTAAACTTCATAGAATTCCATTTAGCTGGGAACACCTTGACACGATGCACAGACATCCTGAGAACTAGCCTTTTCCTAGTTTTCCGAACATAATAACCTGCTCAGTTCCACCTACCTGTGTCATTCCTTCTCTCCACTGCTAGATCTTTAGTATACTCTTCTTTAGTATATTTTTCTTAGTCTCCATCTTTAAAGGGCTTGCCTTTCTCTTATGCTAATTTCCTTTTCCTTCTCCAGTCTCAATCATATTACACAGTTACCTTTCTTATTGAAATTACATTTCATCTTTATTTTGTTCTTTTTAATTCACTCCATTATGCCCACTTAGCCCCAATCACATTTATCCTATTTTCTAGTCCCTTGCCACTGATCTGTGCTGCAGATTCCCAGTGGTATGTGTCCAGCCTGAGTCCAACCTGAATTAAGTTAGTTCAGCCTGATTTGATTTTGAGCTTCAATATATTCTTATTAAAAGAGATGTATTTTAGGGGTGGTGGGGCAGAGAGAGAGAGACTCTTGAAGCAGACTCCCTGCTGAGTATGGAGTCCTGAAGCTCTAAGCTCAAAGCTTGGCTCCATCCCAGGACTCTTGAGATCATGACTGAGCAGAAACCGATAGTCAGATGCTTAACCTACAGAGCCACCCAGGCTCCCCGACTTGAATGTATTCTTTTTGGTGAAGTTTATGATATTGTATCATAAAGAAGAGAGGCCACCTAATAAACAAATTAGTAAAAAGGAACTTAATCCCATTTCTTTCTTTCTAAGGTGTTAACACACAGTTAGTCCTGGATAATATTATTATAAATATATTCTGATGAGTATAAATTGAACACTTAATTTACCATTGATATTGATAATTTTAAAAGTATGTAATTCCTTGAAGGCAAGGTCCAGGTATTATCTTTATAACCACAAAAATGTAAACTAACTGGATTATCAGACAATTCACATATTCTGTCTTCAGTGTGTATCTTGGGTAGTTGAATGTATCTTCTTCGCTTAGTAGAGTCATGATGACTTTAAAAATTTACCAATCCTGACTCAGTAATGATCCTACCTAATAATTTCAGTTATTGAGCTCTTAAGCCAAGTGGTTTTCTAAGCACTTGTAGAAAACTGACTTACTGCTTACCATTTTCCTGGTCCTTTAACCTCTACAGTTCCCACCTAAACTTGCTGTGTGACTAAATTATAACAATTCGAATGTTATTGAAAATGATGTATACACCTCCAAACCCTGACCTCAAAAGTCTCCAGTGCATTTCTCCATATATTCTCTCTCTTCTTTTTTGGTCAGTGAGATGCAGAAAAGAAATGGGCCTTCAAGGATGGGCCTTGAAGACCTGAGATGGCAGAGCCTCTAGATGACAGAGCCACTGACTGAATGTTTAGAGCAGATCCATCCACTCCCCAACATGCATTGTTCAATAATGTGAATGAAAAATAAACCTGTGCTGTGTTAAGCCACTAGAAGGTCTGGTTGATTTGTAAGAGCAGTTGACCTACTCTAAACTCAACACTTTAATATATTAAGTCATTTGAGTGATATACCAAGACTTTGAGGGAGGATTAAATTTAGGGAAAGCTGAGTAATTCCTGGAAGGACATGAATATGCTAATCATAAACAGAAGCAAATGAAGCATTCCCCTTGTAGAGAGACTAATATCTACAGTTGACCCTTGAACAACATGGGGGTTTGGGTGCTGGTTCCTCATGCAGTCAAACATCATGTATAACCTGACTCCCCCAAAACTTAACTACTCATAGCCTACTATTGACTGGAAGCCTACCAACAATATAAGCAGCGGATTATCACATATTCTGTATGTTATATGTATTATATACCATATTCTTACAATAAAGTAAGCTAGAGAAAAGCAAATGTTATTAAGAATCATAAGGAAGAAAAAAAAAGAATCATAAGGAAGAGAAAATGTCTTTACAGTACTGTACTCTATTTATCAATGCCATAAATGTATATATTTACTGGAAAGAATCCTCAAAGAAATGAACCTGTGTAGTTCAAACCTGTGTTAGGTCAACTGTACTTGCAAATTTTTAAATTATGCCACTTATGGCATAGCATCTGATTCACAGCAGGTTCAACAACAAAACTAAGTTGTAAGTGCATAAAGTAGCCCTTAGAAGGGAAAAAAAGTACCAGGTCTGGTGTCAGACAGACTCCTGTTTAAACATTGACTCTTACTTCTTTGTCCTATGACCTCCTATGTCCTTCTGAAGATAACAAGAGTAATATTACCATAGCAATGGTCCCTCTTCTCTCATGCACTTACAATACTAGAATGCTTAATATCCTAGAGAGGTCAGTAAATCATCGCAAATCATAGACATTATGGAAAAATTAAGTATATGTTTCACTTGAGGAAAATATTAGTTCCTCAAAGTTTTTGCTTTGTGGAATTAGGGATGGAGTCTTGAAAAGAAAGTTGCTTAAAAAGGTTGCAAAGTTAAGATATTTTTTAGGAGGCTGTTGTTGGAAGTGTTTTCTATTTTGGCTTTTTATTATTAAAATCTCTTCATATGGCAGTAAGACTAGGAAAATCAGGGGGATCCCTGGGTGGCTCAGTGGTTTAGTGCCTGCCTTCGGTCCAGGGCGTGGTCCTGGAGTCTAAGGATCAAGTCCCACATCGGTCTCCCTGCATGGAGCCTGCTTCTCCCTCTGCCTGTGTCTCTGCCTCTCTCTCTATCTCTCATGATTAAATAAATAAAATCTTAAAAAAAAAAAAAAAGATCAGGAAAATCATTGGTAGACTCACTTGTGATGATTGATGAAAACTAGTTTTCTCTCAGTGGTTATTGCATATCCTTAGCTATTAGGAAAAGAATATACATAATGTAAATTAAGGTAGCAGAAACTAAAACTTAGGAAACCAGCTTAGCCATGATCATTTATTGCCTTTCTGGACTTAGTATCCTTCACATTAATTTAAGTGTTGTTATTTGTTGTATTAACTTTTTTCTCAAACATCTCTGAAAAAAAGGCTTATCTTGTGTATTATATTTATTCAACAAACTTAATCTTATTTTTGAGTATGTATTACTAAATCTATAGTACCAAGCAGCTGTGTAGACTCCGAAGTAATAAACAGAACCTATAGGATGTGTGTGTGTGTGTGTGTGTTTGTGTGTGTGTGTGTGTATAGAGAGAGAGAGTGGGAGGGAGAGAGATTTAGTATAAGGAATTGGTTCAAATGACTGTGGAGACTGGCAAGTCCAGATCTACAGTGTAAGCAGGTAAGCCAGTGAGTGGTTCAGATGAGGTCTGAAGTCAGTTGACTGGAAAATTCTTTCTTGCTCAGAGGCAGATCTTTTTGTTCTATGATGGTCTTGAGCTGATTGGGTGAGGCCTACTCACATGATAGAGGGCAGTCCTTTTACTCCATGTTCCCTGATTTAAATGTTAATCTCACCCCCAAAAAACAAGTTGACATGTGAGAGTAACTATCAAAAAGTGCCATGAGATTTTATACTTTAAATAGTCAGGGCCGTACTAATTCTACACTTCTCTATTTTTTCCCTTTAACTCTGGAAGTCTTTGCCTCAGTATTGAGACTTTAATAGCCCTCTCGATATGTCAGGATCTAGGAGTGGCTTACACCCATTTGAAAGAACCCCATCATTTCCACTGACCTGGCCTGGAGAAGACACCCTAATCCCCATACTTGTACCCCATAGTATTTGTATTTCTGTTACTAAAAGTCCCTCTTTATTGTGACTGGCTGTGGAGTCCAGCTCTAACTTCTATCCTTGTTGCCAAGTTGTTTTGAAATTTGCTGAATGCCACAGTCTCTTCTTGAAGATTAAGGTTTTAGCAGGTATTCTTGCATAGACTCAATGCCATAGTTTTCAGCTTAGCTGTGACAGCGTCCAATCAACCCAATGCCAGGCATGTCACATGAAAACTTCCTGTTTGTTTTCTAAATCTCATCAATGCTTTTCTCTGTTTGCTGGGGGAAAAAAATGTTCTAATCTTTGGTAGGCCATTATAAAATGTTTACTTAAATTTCCTCTGTGAACTCCTTCATCTCCTCTAGACCTAAGAATCATACACAAAACTCTCAGTGGATAGACTTCAGAATTATACACAAAACTCAACGGATAGACTGATCAGACCATCTGCCCTAGCCTGCTTATCTTGTCCCTCCACCCCCACCAAAATCACGTATTTCTATGTTCTTCCTTCCCTTCTTTATCCAGCCTACTGCCATATCTCCCCCAATTTAATTCCCCTTATCTTTATGACCTAACACATTCTTGTGTCATTTAGCATCCCTACCCCCTTGTGTTACTTAACCTGACATGTCCATGTCTTGTATATGCACTTAATCATACATTCCCTGGGGCAAATATTCTTGCTACCACAATATGAAATCCCACTTTTTCCAGGCAGATCTGAACACAGCCTCATAATCCTTTTAAGAGCTATAAGGATTGGGGGATCCCTGGGTGGCTCAGCGGTTTAGCACCTGCCTTTGGCCCAGGGCGCGATCCTGGAGTCCTGGGATGGAGTTCCACATTGGGCTCCCGGCATGGAGCCTGCTTCTCCCTCCTCCTATGTCTCTGCCTCTCTCTCTCTCTCTCTCTCTCTCTCTCTCTACCATAAATAAATAAACAAATAAAATCTTTTAAAAAAAAAAAAAGAGCTATCAGGATTGTATTTGTCTCACCATTGAAGATGAGAACACTGAAAGTGTTCATCAAACTAGTTGGTGAATTCTAAGTAATATACTAAATTAACACTGGGAATGTTGTTCCTTGTTGACCTGGCTTTAAGAATGTTATAATTTCACATATTAGTTCATTGAATCTCTCTAAGCAAACAAACATTTACAGACTTCTAAAATAAATAAATAAATAAATAAATAAATAAATAAATAAATAAATAAATAAATCAAATAAATTGGTGAAAAGTAACCTGGGCTTCACAGGTAATATGTTGAGCAAGATACTGGAAAAACAAAAACAAAAACAAAACTATCATTGGTTTTAAATGGAGTGGGTGAGGGGGACAAGCAAATCTAATTCAAAAGCTGGGACTACTCATCTTATGCCTCCTTATTTTACCATCACAAATTAAGAACCATGCATGTTGCATGGCTATTTATAGAAGAATCTCCTTTGATAGGGATCTATTTCAGTCAAGATACGATCTGAATAATGTGACTGACTTCGCATCATCTACCATGATATCCTTTTGAATCAAGAATGCTCAGCTGTGAGAATTTCCTGTCTTGGGACCAAAGCATCGAGATAGAGAGTATAAAGATTGCCACATCCTTCTCTTCTCCTTTCTTTATCAAGCTTGCTTATCATGAGAGCTCAATTTAATTAGGCCATGTAAATGGAAATTTTATTGACATATAGGAAAGTGCCTGAATCATAACTCAACAAATTTCCAAAACAATTTGTTTAAGAAAAGTACATCAAGAAATGGAACATGGTGAGTATTCTGAAAGTTCTCTTTCTGACTCCTTCTAATTACTAGTCCCCCAAAATACTTAGTATCTTGATTTCTGACAAAATTGATTTATTTTGCCCATTTTTGTATTCGAAATATACATTATAAACATACTACATTATATAAGCTTATTGTGCTTTACATTAATAGTTTACAGACCTTTAGTGCCTTTATTCTTTTGCTCAACCATTACGTTTATAAGAGCCATTCATACTGTTGAATGTATTTGTAGATTACTCATTCCCATTGCTGTATGATATTTCCCGGTGTGAGTATATCATTATTTATCGATCCATTCTGTTGATGGGTATTTGGGTAGTTTCCAGCTTGGAGTTATTACAAATGATGTTGCTATAAACATTTTCGTCCATTATTTGGGCGAACATATATAATATTTCTGAAGGTAGGTTGGGTTTCCCAAGATTTTAATTCTTCTGGATAATTCGAAGAAACTTCAAAACATTAAAAATAAAACCTGTCTTGACTATATATCTCCTCTATACTTGCCTCATTCTTCTAGTCTCATTACTAGCAAATATCCTAGGGAGTTAAACTCTCATTTTTTCTTGAATCCTCTTCCAGCTAAAGCAAAGGCTCAGATTGCTGCATTGGGCTCACAGAGATCTTTCAGTAATAATTTCAAGGATATAGGTAATCTAGTGGTGCAGGTGAAGCTGAGTATCTCTTGATGTCCTTCCCAGCAGTGTTAGGCGCACTCTCTTGCCTAGGTCAAAAGAACTGATCTCTAATTGACATGGATAGTTTCTTACACAGCAGGGAAGATTTAGGTAATAAATATCTCTCCATTCTATACTTAAATAGTTACATAGTTTATGTGATATTTTCCAGAAACCTATGCCTCATAAATCTATAAATCAATGATATTCTACTAAAATAATTTCATGAATAAGAACTCTCCTCCAGTCCCATTAGTTTATTTGCTGTGAAGTGCAAACTGGAGTCATCTGTGTTCATTCTCTCCTAAAAACATTACTCAGGTAAAGGTACACAAATAGACCACAAGCCAGCTGCTTAATCCCTCACCATACCACAAGTAGGTGTTTATCCACATCTATTTGTCAAGGCCATCAATGAAACCTATATATTTTTTAAAAATTTTATTTTTTAATATTTTTTATTTTATTTACTTATTCATGAGAGAGAGAGAGAGAGAGAGAGAGAGAGAGAGAGGCAGAGACACAGGCAGAGGGAGAAGCAGGCTCCATGCAGGAAGCCCAACGTCGGACTTGATCCCGGGTCCCCAGGATCATACCCTGGGCCCAACGCGGTGCTAAACTGCTGAAGCACCCAGGCTGCCCAAGATTTTATTTTTTATTTGTGAGAGAGGGACAGCACAAGTTGGGTGGGTGTGGTTAGGGGGATACAGCAAAGACAGAGGGAGATGGAGGAGAAGCAGACAACCTGCTGAGCAAGGAGCCAGGCATGGTTCTTGATCTCAGGACCCCAGGGATCATGACCTGAGCCCAAGGTAGATGTTAACTGCCTGAGCCACCCAGGTGCCCTGAAACTTTTATGTTCAGTTCTAGGTCCCCTTCTGACTCCAGCAGCTGAACTCGGCATAGTTGATTACTTATCCTTCCTAATGTACTTTCCTCATTTGGCTTCTGGGCAGCGTTTCTATTTTTCCTGTATTTTTATTTATTTATTTATTTATTTATTTATTTATTTATTTATTTATTTATTTTATTTATTTTATTTTATATTTTATTTATTAAAATCATTATTTTATTTATTTATTTATTTATTTATTTATTTATTTATTTATTCATGAGAGACAGAGTGAGAGAGAGAGAGAGAGAGGCAGGGACATAGGGACATAGGCAGAGAAGAAGTAGGCTCCATGCAGGGAGCCCAACATGGGACTCAATCCCAGGTCTCCAGGATCAGGCCCTGGGCTAAAGACAGCACTAAACCCGCTGAGCCACTCAGGCTGTCGTCGTCTTCTTCTTCTTCTTCTTCTTCTTCTTCTTCTTCTTCTTCTTCTTCTTCTTTTCTACTTTATTGGACACTCCTACTTTCTCTTCCTTTATGGTTTCTTATCTTTCAGCTCCTTTACAATGGGAGTGCAGGGTGACTGGGTGGCTCAATCAGTTGTGTCTGACTCTTGATTTTGACTCAGCTCATGATATCAGGGTCCTGGGATGGAGGCCAGTTTGGGATCCATGCTCAGTGCAGAGTCTGCTTGTCCCTCTCCTTCTGCCCCTCCCCCAGCACGTGCGCTCACTCTCTCTCTCTTTCTCAAATACATACATAAATAAAGTCTTAAATTTTTTTTTTTATGTATTAATTAGAGACACAGAGAAAGAGAGGCAGAGAAGAGGGAGAAGCAGACTCCTCGCAGGGAGCCCAATGTGAGACTCAATCCCCCAACCCGGCATCACAATCTGAGCCAAAGGCAGACGCTCAACCACTGAGCCACTTAGGTGTCCCTAAAATTTAAAAAAAAATAAAATGGGAGTGAAACATAGAGCATAGTCCTTGGAAATATCTTATATCCCCTTTTAATTTCACAGTTTCAAGTCTCATTACTTTAAATCCCATCTACATGCTGAAGATTCCCAAATTTACATCTTCCTTTTGGTCTTTCCCCATCCTGGTTTTTGTCCTCCCAGCTTTCCTGAGGTATAGTTAACAAATAACATTGCATATATTTAAAGTATATAACATGATGATTCGAAGTACATACACCTGGTAAAATTATTAGGCCCTTTCTCTTGATCTCCCTACTCATATCCAGCTGCCTTTCTTGACATCTCTGTACATCAGTAACTATTGGAAATTGAACATGTCTAAAACTGAATTTCTATTCTTATTCTCCAACATTCTCCTCCCATTTACTTCTCTATCTGAAAAAGTGACTCCATCTGTCTAGTAATTTGGGCTAAAACCACAGTGCCTTTCTCGCCTTCTTCCCTTTTTATACTTATATACACATTCAATCCATTATCAAACCTTCTTGGTTCTATCATCCACATTTATAAGTAATCAGACTTCTACCATCTCCATTTCCAAAAATAGGTTTAACTTGAGAGTAATGAAACTCAGGCATTATGGCTTTTCATTTGTATAGGGCTTTTCTAGTTCCCTGGGGATTCATGAGAAGGGAATCTAGCCACACGTAGAGGCACAAAGTGCGGTCAGCACTATAATACATGCCGGCAAGCAGTGGACCTGAGGCTGGCAGCAGGGAGCAAGGTGCTAGAGGCACTCCTTTCTAGAACTTCCAAGTCCAGAGCGACACTTGCTCCTGGTTGACCTTGACCTATATCTGGGCACGTACCATTCACACTAAGTGGAAGGATCTGAAGGCATCATGGTTCTTCCATCTGCTGGATAACCATTATAACCAAGGCTTACCCAAATCCCCCTATCTCCCAGAACTGGCCCAGTGGTAGCAATGGTGAATAGTGGGGAGGAACCCCAGGAGATAAAGATTAGGCCAAGCTGGACCAGTGTTTGAAATAGTGTCTCTCTCCAGGGGTCACAGAGGGGAAATTCAAGAACTAGAGCTTTGGAGGGTCTCCATCCATCATCAGGCACAGCCAGGGCAAGAACTGCAGAGGAACTTATGAAACTAAAAGTTATTTTTCTACACTGTCAAAAATAAAAGACAGATTTTGTGTAAGCTGGCTTCCACAAAAATAACAAGTTTTTATTATTTTCAGTGAGAGAATTACCTTTCTATTCTCTCTACTATAAAGTATTATATGAGGAGGTGATCAAAAAATGCTTCTACAATGTAGGAAAAAATAACAGAAGTATGTCATGCACATAATAATAATAATACAATAACTCATATATTCTACAACTTTATAATACCTGTGTTGTCAGATTTTTAACACTTGTAATACCTTTACCTTTTCTAAATAAATATTTACTTCCATACCAGACTTTATAGGAGTAATTTTGATTTTTTTAGAGGACCCCACAAAACCCATATCTATCCCTATGAATTGCTTTCACCTTATTCCACACATCCACCAATCTGTAACCTGGATTAACCCAGGAACCTCTAGGCCTCCTGCATTTGTCCTGGTCCCTTCCCACTTAATTCACAAAAGAGCAGTCAGAGTGATCATTTTAAACTGCAGTCTGTACCATGCCCCTCTTTTCCTTGAAACCTGCCAGTCACTTCCTGTCTCACTCAGAGTCAGGGCCAAAGTCCTTACACTGGCCTAGCTCATAGCCCACTTCACTCTGATTTTATCTGTCCTCCCTCTCTTACTCGCCTCCAGTCAGGTTGCTCTGTTCACTGCTCTGGGAGTGTGACAGGCAGGTTCCATGAACCCTTTCTCCTGGAGCATGCTCCCTAAGATATGTATACAGCCTTTTTCCTGACCTCCTTAGACCGCTTGTAAACAGTAGTGAGAACTCCTGGATCATCTTGTTTAGAACTGACTCCTCACCCCCAATAGACATCTTCATCTCTGCTTTATTTTTCTATACTTCATCATCTTCTAAGATGCTATAATATCAACCAGTTTATTTGTTCATTGCATTTCTCCCTTCATTTTTTCATAAAGGCAGGGGTTTTTATCTAGTATATTCACTTACTATTCTCTCTTCCAGTACCTAAACAATGCCTGGCACATAGTTGGCCCTCGATAAATGTTTTATGCATTCATAAATGAATAAATGATTGAGTGAATAATTTATGCTTCCTGTATTCTTGCAGTTCAAAGTTTAGAAACAGAAATATCAGTCCTCAATTATTGTTTTGGTCTTAAGCATAATAAAAAGATGTTAAATATTTGTGACTTATTAAAAAAAAGATTTGTGACTTATTAAGTAACATCATGAGATCTTTGTTTTGGAAGATGGTTATGGTTATTGAAGCATTTATGGAAGATGGCATATTCGGGGTAAGACTAGATTCAAGAAGACCAATTATTTAGGAATAATGTGATAATGGTCTGCACTAAGATAATAAAAAACGTATTACAGTGTTTGGCACATTAATCCTGAAACTTTCATGAATGATTTTCTGGGATTTTAAAATTCTTATTTATTTTGTTTTGTTTTGTTTTCCCAAGTATTTGACCATGTCTAAGAAAATTGCAAATTAAGATTGAATAACCAAAGGGTATCCATGATACTGAAAGAATTCAAATCTAGCATTGGTGTAGTAACATGCCTTCAGGAAATTTTCTTCTAGAAATAGAAAGTTTAATACATACATACCCATTAGTTACCAACATTTTAACCTTTGAGGGATACCTATGGGGAATACCACCTTAGCATTCATCATAAAAGCATATCCATCCATTTCATCTCTCTATAAAACAGCAAAGCATCTTACTATAGGGGATAGGAAAGAGTGGCAGTGGGAACAGGAAGTATTTCTTCATCCTTGATTCCCAATCTTTGTGGGCATCACCTCTCCATAAACTGAAGATAGCAAATTGCCTTCCCAGATCAAAACACACAGGAGAGGCTGGAGAAAAGAAAAGAAAAAACAAAACAAAAAAACAGATGGAGTAGAAAGAAATGGAAGGGAAACAAGCTGACACCTGTTTTCCAGCACAATGATCATTAAAGTTATCACACGATATGCCAGAAGCTTTATTTTAAATACCCTGCCTTGCCACTTTCTGGGTTAAGTAAATAGTTTTGAATATGCATCTCATTCAAATTGCTTTCCATCAGTCAGTGACTGCAGTTAAAATGACTGAGTAGCTTTGAGTCCTTCCAGAAAAACAACAAAGTACAGAAATGCTATCCCTATCTTGTTCACTAAGGAACATTTCCTTGATTCTGGATATAGATATATTTAGTACCTCAGTAAATGCTCCCTGAGAGGGCCACCCATTAGTATTTTAATAATTCCAACAACAATAACAATGATCACAGAAGAAAGTGAAGAAAAGCTTAGGGTAGACAAAATTAAAAGGATTAGTCCTGGCCCTAAGAGAATTTCTCACCATAAGGCTAGGGATTGGTCTTAAAATGGAAATTTCTGGATATATAAGTCATACTTATATCAGCTTAATTTTTACAAACATAAAGTGTAGTGTGTTGTTCTAACTCAGCTAACTCTGGAAATATGCATCAGTTCTAATAATTACAAGGTGCATCATTGATACAGCAAGGGTTATTTTGAAATTAGTCTTTATTGATTAGTAACTATTCATATGCTCCACTATTATTACAACTATTATATGAATGTAATAACTGTTTCTGAGCACAACAGTTGAATTCTATTTTCTCTTGATATTTATATGTTTGTTGGAATGAACATATTGATGATCTGGAAATGTTAAATTCTTACCGTCCAAACACTTGGTGTTTCTAAACTAAATATAATCAGTAACTATAGAATTTATTACAGGCTGTTAGTGTAACAGCTTATTTTCAGGATATCGATAAGTATACATTTAATTTAAAGTGTATATTCTCAGATGAAAATGAGCCATGCTCTAAGAATACATTACCATGATATTAAGAGCCGGAATCAGCTCCATTGCTATTGCTTGTTAACTCTACAAATTTACTTAATTGACTTGACATCAGTGTCCTCACATACAAAATGGGAATAACGTTTTGGTGATTACATAAGTAGTTGTTATCTGACCATCTCTTTCCCACTAAAGAAAATAATGATAAAATCTGGACAGGATACCAAAAACAGCTACACCAGAGTGATCTCAGCAGACAGACTCTGGTGGGAGTACATGCACTGAAAATGGAGAGTATATACACAGAATTTTCAGTCCTGTGATTTTAGCCTGGGGCCAAGGATAATTATCATGGTATTACAATGTGTGCTGCTAGTGGTAAAATAGCTGCAGTATTTTGACCTAGGAAATCAGAAGAATTAAGCCACCAGGGATCTCTGGCTACTGAAGAGAGCAGGGAGCCCCTATAAGGGACAGAACCAGAGAGATGATCCCATATTCTATCATGGACCTCTGAACTATGCCTATGAAACAGCTGAGCCAGAGACAGAAGACTGAGTTGGGTTTCCACCTAAGGAACAGAGCTTATATTTCAAGCCTACCTAAGTCAAATTTGCCTGATGAAGTAGAAGAAGCAACACTAATCAGAGAAAATGACAGATTCTGCACAGAGGGCAATTAAAAATTACCCTGTATATAAGAGGAATTGGGAAAATGAAACTCATTTTCAAGAGAAAGGAAAACAGACTCTGGAATGACCTGACTGTTGGAACTAGCAGACCAGAGTTTTGAAATGACTATTAACAGTTTTTCTCAAAGAAGAAAAATGAAATATTCTTACATGAATGAAAATATAGGAAATAACTGCAGATAAATATTCACCATATAATAAAGAACTAAATGGAAATTCCAGAACTGTAAAAGACAGAGATGAAATTAAGATTTACTGGATGGATACTTGGAAAATAAATAACAGATGATTGAAAATGATAAATGAAAGATTCAGTGAACTTGAAGACAAAATAAGAGAATTTAATATGAAGAACACAGAAAAAAAAAGATTATTAAAAAAAAAACTAAAAAAGCCTTTAGATAATATCAAGTAGCTGAACATGTATGTCTTTAGAATCCTAGAAGGAAAGGAGTGATAGAATGAACCAAAGGAAAAATAAAGAAATAGTGATTGAGGATTTCCTCAGTTTAATTAAAGAAAGAAATTTCACATATAATATTCTCAAAACAAGGCAGAAAAACACACAAAAAATGTGCTCAGCACATCCATACAAGTTGTTGAACTTTTCACAAAAAAAGACCAAATCTTGAAATCAGCAAGAGAAAAATGACCCATTGTGTACAGTACATAATGGAATCAACGATTTGATTACTAATTAACTTCTCATCAGAAATACATATAACCATTGCAAAAATGGCAACCTACATATCTTTTCAGGTGCATGTGATGTTTTTAAGGATTGGGATGTGGTATTCTATAACAAATTCTTAATAAATTAAAAAATATTGAAATCTGAGAGAAAATGTTTTCTGACCAAAATTAATTTAATTAGAAATCGGTAATAAAATGACACTAGGAAGACCTGAATATTTGGAAAATAAATAACAAACATCTAAATATTCCATATGTCAAAGAGGAAATTGCTAAGAAACTCTGAATTACCTGACAGTGAAAAATTCAGCAGATAAACAGTAGGGTACCACTAAAGTAGTGCTAAAAAGACAATTTATAATTTAAATCCATATATATTTTTTTAAAGGAAGTTTTAAAATAAATGATCTATGAATACACTTTAAGAATTCTTAAAAGAGGGGCACCTGGGGGGCTCAGTGGTTGAGTGTCTGCCTTTGGCTCAGGATCCTGAGGTCCTAGGATCTAGTCCTGCATCAGGCTCCCCGCAGGGAGCCTGCTTCTCCCTTTGCCTATGTCTCTCCCTCTCCCTCTCCTCTATGTCTCTCATGAATAAACAAATAAAATCTTAAAAAAAAATAAAATAAAAAGAACAGGGACTCCTAAGGGGCTCCCTGATACTATGTTGGTACTAGTAAATTTTGTAAGACATTTGTGAATAAGTATACAGACTCTTTCAGAAAACATTAGAGAAAGCAACTTTCTATTTACTTTATAATTCTAATACTGTATTAACCTGATTTAAAAAAATTAAAGACATTGGGGATGCCTCAGAACATGGGATCTGACAGTCTATGCAAGGGATACATACATTGTACTGACAAAGTGAATTTTACCCAGAATTCAGGTTTGGTTTAATATGTACAAAATCAACCAATGTTATAAAGAAAATAAAACAATCATATGATCATTTTAATAAATGCAGAAAAAATTGACAAAATTCAACACCCACTCATAGTAAAGATGCTCAACAAGTTGGAACTGAAAAGAAGCTTCAAAAAATCTAATAAAAGATATTTATAAAAAACAAAAAAAAAATACAAGATCCAATGTGATGCTTTATACTTTGCATTAAGGAAAAAAAAATACGGTTGTGTATTCCCAACATTCATATTGAACATTATGTTAAAATAGGACAGGGAAAAAAATATAAGTCATTGGAAAGGAAGAAAGAAGTGCAACTGTTTTATTTGTAGATCATATGATCATGTGTTTTAAAAATGTAGATTTTATTTTTATTCAGGTATTGTGAGTCCAACAGTTGAGGAGACAGTTGCCATTAAAAAGATAGTTCATTACTCAGAACTCCCAAGAGAACCCAGCTGGTTGCAGGCCCTTATTAGAGAATACAGGTTGGTCAAGACAGAGAGGGGGAACTGATCACAAAGCTGTTATTGTGGTTTCCCAGACAGGAAAGGCAAGGCTGATAAAGCAGGTTTAGTAGGTTTAGAATTGGCTAGTTTGAATAATTTCAGAAGGCCCAGGGGAATAGGGGCTGCCCTTAGTTGTTTGATAGCAGGCCCTGGGATGATATGGGTGTAAGAATAGAGGCCTGGAGTGTAAGAGCCTGATTAGAAGGTTGTTGGAGTGAAGGGTCCCAGATTGGTTAGTTTGCAAGTGTAAAGTTAGTTTGCATGTGTAAGGCTTGCTTTGAGGCAAGTCCTTTGCTCTCTCTAGAATCAGCTAACCCTGGCCAAGGCAGTGTCTTCCTGGTTAGTAAAAAAATCCAATACAGAAACTAGAAAACATGGTTAATACATCATGTTTATAGAAAATCCTAAAGAACCTAAAAAAAGAAATCCTACCACAATTAATATATAAATTAACAAGACTTTAGGGCCAAAATACAAAAATCAGTTGTCTGTGTTTGTGTATATAAACGACCAGAACATTAAATAAAACAGCAGTTCTATTTAAAATAGCAAAAACTATATGAGGAATGTTTTAATAAATGATGTACAAATACTCCAAATTCAGTACATTACAAAGGGAGATTAAAAAGAGCTAAATAAATGGAGAGATATACAATGTTTATGAATCAGTACAAGCTCCTATTATTAATATAGTGATTCTATAGATTTACTGTAATCTAAATTAAAATCATAGCAGTTTTTTTTTGTCCTCCAAGAAATCCACAAGTTGACTCTAAAATTTCTGTCTAAAGGCATAGACAATTATAAAATAATTTTAAAAAAGGAAAGATTGGAAAGCACACTACCTGCTTTCAAGGTTTACTATGAAGCCATGGTAGGTAATTAAGACTGTGGTGTTACTATAAAAACAAACATATAGTTCAGTGGAACACATAGTTTTATATCTTCTCAAAGAAAGACAATGGATTTTCAATGCACTGCCAAAGTAATTCAATGAGATGACAGGTTTTTCAACAAATGATGCTAGAGCAATTGAAAAATCTTTAAGAATAAGAAAAAAGAATAAGGCAGCGGTACCGTTTACCTAACACCATACATGATTTGACACTGCAAAAGTATAATTACACTAAAGTATGTCAGTGGTTCCCTGAGACTAGGAGTCATTGGAGAAGACTGACTACAAACGGAGACTAGGAAAGTTTTTAGGGTGATGAAAATATTCTCTATTTTGATAGTGGTGGTATTGCTCAACTGCATAAAATTACCAAATTCTACACTTAAAGTGGGTAAACATTATATGTGAATACTATTGCAGTAAAGGTGGATAAAAATAGAAATCATAAGTCTTATAATACCGAAATTTACAAATTATATATTTAAAAAAAAATTTTTTTAAATTAGAGTTCCCTTTTTTTATTAATTTTTTTTTTTTTTTTTTAATGATAGTCACACAGAGAGAGAGAGAGAGAGAGGCAGAGACACAGGCAGAGGTCGAAGCAGGCTCCATGCACCAAGAGCCCTATGTGGGATTCGATCCCGGGTCTCCAGGATCGCGCCCTGGGCCAAAGGCAGGCGCCAAACCACTGCGCCACCCAGGGATCCCTTAAAAATTTTTAAAGATTTTATTTATTCACTCATTAAAGACAGAGAAAGAGAGAGAGAGAGAGAGAGAGAGAGAGAGAGAGAGGCAGAGACATTGGCAGAGGGAGAAACAGGCTCCATGCAGGGAGCCCGATGTGGGACTCCATCCCTGGGCTCCGGGATCACACCCCAGGCTGCAGGCAGTGCTAAACCGCTGCGCCACCGGGGCTGCCCTCCAAATTATAAATAATGCTCATAAATGTACTTGTATTTTACAAATTTGAGTTGCTATTATTATATAACCAGCTATTAACTCCTTAATTGGGAAGAATATGATTGAATACATCATGTGTCATGTAATTTACATACATTATCAATGTATTAAATGTTATACTATTTTTAAGAAACAAATTTATAGTGTGTAATTGAAATGAAAGACCAAATGGTTGTAAACTGCAGAATTAGTATTGAAACAAGTCTTCACTCTGAAACAGTCTTTCTACTTAGTCATTATGCCTTTTGTATTGAAAATGTATCATTTAGGCTTGAATGCTAGACATGTACAGTACAGAAGTACAAATTTTCATAGCATTCTATCCGTAAAAGGTTTTATTTAATATGCTTGAGTTTATGACATGATAATTTAAAGATAATCTTACAAAGAGTCATTTCCATACCCTGCAAACTTTTTGGGTTATAGTAGAATTTATTCAGTAATACTTACATAACATGGTACCAAACAAATTCCTCTTTGAATTTAGTACTGAAATAGAGTTGATGATCATAAAAATAGGTATGTTTAATTTTAATTTAGGAAGTAAATAATGTTTATGGAAATGTTTTGCCATTTAAAAGCATATGTGCCTTTAATATACTTTAAATGGTATAACTATCATTTTATCTCATTTAAAAAAAATTAACTTGGCTGCCACAAAGTTTAAAACAAATATTAACATTCAATTTTAATAACTATTTAGTCCTAATCTAATGGCACACAGTCCTTCCACATTGCCTAATTTTATGGACATTTCATATTTGTCTTAAGTGTGACTTAATATTTTATGCTAATGATGATACTTTTAAGGCAAGTAAACTATAAACAATTGTAAAAGATAATAAAAATATTGGTAAAAGAGGGTTTTTTTTAATTATTAAGTTTTGCTCTTAAAAATGAGCATTCATTTTTATAGGTCTATATCCTAAATCAGGCATCTGGCACTGCTGCGTTTCATAAGATCTACTTATACATTATAAAAGCTATTAGAAATAACATTGGGAGGCTGTAATGATATTGCATACCAACAACATATGCGTCTTCATACACATACCATCTTCTCTACACACATTTTTGCAAACATGTGAGTTTAACCAAGTGAATCTTTGCAAGTGAAAACATCCTTTAAATTTGGATAACACACATATTCAAGTGCTTATTTCAGTTATCTAGCATACATATGTTATATAAGTAACTCATAAACCAAATCTCTTTCATGAATTATAAAAGAAAGAATAAAACAACTACTTGCTATGGTCATGCTGTAAATTTGTGACATTAGTTTCTGAGTGAAATATTCAGAGAAATGCATGAGATTCTTTATTTGATAAAGTCTGGAAATAAAGGCATACACATCAAGTATTGTGGTATAGAAGAATTTCCTAGAGCAGAGAATTAATATACATATCATATAGATCGAAGATGTTAATGGAGATTGTTTCAAATTTAATTCATTTGTATTAGTCATTTTTCCAAAGAATTAACCAGGGCATACTCATTTATGTGGCACTGGAAAATTCATAGAACTGATACACTGGTTAAAAGAGAACACATTAAAAAAAGAACAAAAGAAAAGAAAACACATATACTATCACACACAGGTGGTTTGGATTATGTATTTAATATCAAAAAGGGTAGAATGAACTAATTCTTGACTATCCTTTATATGTTATATGCATTGTTTAGCTATTTAGTTTCATATTCTGCTCGTGAGACTAGCTAAAATTTCAATCATTATTCTTCAAATTTTGAAGCAAACGCTTTAAGGACAAATGAAATATTAACTTTTTCTCTAAAATTACACTGAATTGAATTTGATATTTTACTGATTATACAGAATTACAAGCATGAGCCATCAGCATTGGCATGGGTCATTTCACTGATGAGCACCAAAGTAGTGAAAAATAGAATGTTCCCTATGAAAAGGGGCCAAACAAATCAGTTTTTACCTCCACTCTGACAGAAAGTATGTATTGGCAGTGTATTGGCACTAACCATCATGTATTCTTCAGGTGAAGCTCATAGATTTATTGAGTGTCCAGTACCATAAAATTGTGGCAGTGCATTCTGTGTGTGCAGTCATGATGTTCACAAACCTATCTGGAGAGATTACACGTTGCTGAGATATTTGATCTTCTCTCGTGTGATTTGTCATACCATATTCCTGATCTGATCAAAGAAATTTATTGGCACTGTAGAAGCTAATAATTCATCCTATCACATATATGCTGTTGTTTAGAAAATCCTGCTTGAAAGGAAGATTACTTGCTTAATAGAGTTTCCAGGTTGGTCATTTGGTTGGTGAATCTTTACTTCCTGAGTTCCCTTATCAGATACAAAGCTTTGATTCTGGAATGTTGTTCCTGTGGTCTGAATGTGTCCTTGTAAAATTTTTATACTGAATTCCAACACCCAAAAGTGAGAATATTAGGAGTTGGGGCCTTTTGAAGGTGTTTTAAGTCATGAGGGGAGAACCCTCATGAATGGGATTAGTGCCTTTAAAAAAGAGACCCCAGAGAAATCCCTACCCCTTCCACCATGTGAGACACAACTAGGAGTTTGTGACCTGGAAGAGGGCCCTCACCCAACCATGCTGGCACCTTGATCTTGGACTTCCAGCCTCTAGAACTGTGAGAAATAAATTTCCGTTGTTTATAATCCACTTAGTCTGTGGTATTTTGTTATAGCAACCCCAATGAACAAAGACTGTAATCTTAACCAATTTGAATAGATGCAAGTTGAAAGATGAAACTAACCTCTATGTGCTGGAATCTTGGTAGCACATGAAGATTTGAATATTTAAAAAATTAACTTACTATCTCTAGAGTCAGGGCCTGGGGGTCAACAGGAGAATAAAAATGTCTTCTCTAAAACTCATGAACAAATTTGCCTCTTTTCAAAATCTGAAGGTGTGAGACTGAGAAAAGCCAGGACTCTTGGACAAATATCCTAATCCTACCCTGCCCTGGAATCATTACAAGAGGTCTGTTGTTAGAGTTTAAGTGAGACTGGAGAGGAGAGCTGTTGCCAGGCACTGCTCTCTAGGAAGCCCAGCTAAGACCATGGGAAAACAAAACCATTTCCAAAGATCACAGGCTTTGAATTAAGGGAACCCAAAGCAAAACACAGAGTGGTGTGAAAGTTATGAACTGAGGTGGCTCCGCAGGCTTCATGTGGGTGGTGTGAGCTGTTCTGACCTGTGCATTCCCCACACACAGGCCAAACACTTTATTCCCTTCTAACAAGTACTCTCTTTCGGGTTTCCAACACAGTTGGCTTTTTCAGTTATGTGTTAACCACTCTTTAACTAGCGAAGTAGGAGGGTGGAGGGAAACTCTGAGGGTGAGAAATTCTCAGAAGATGTTAACGTTTAAGACACAATTAATGACACTAATTTTAAGTCAAACTGGTTTTTAATTATTGATGTTGCTGTGGTCCTGACCCTGCAGATTTCACTCATTCTGTAAACACATTCCTCTAGATTTGGCTTCAGAATCCCTGTGGGCTAAAAACTGCTAGATGGAATTTCTAATTAAAAAAATAGAAAGAGCCCTTGGCAATTTAACCCCACGTTCCCTCGTCAAACATTTACCCTCACACTCCCTCTTATAAGTGCCCCTAAAGTCTCTTATTCATATTGACAACTTGTACTTGACAGCACCCATGAAAGACCTGACAGCTTTCCTCCAAAAGCAACACCCTCCATACTGACATTGCTTCAACACCTTGAAATTTACCTTTCAGAGTGAAAGGTTTCATACATGGTGATTAATACAATTCACAAAGGATCTATTTTTAAAAAGATTGTGCATTTGGGTGATAGTTGCTAAAGTAATATTCTTTTGCTTTGGGTCAAGGCTGAAGAGAATTCTGAGTTCATGGAACCCTTATGTATTTACACAGGTGTGGAGCCGATACATATTCTATACACATTTCTATGCCTCTCTGTGGTTTCTCTTTGTCGCTTCTTCTCTCTTTGGGTCTATATCCCTCTCTTATATTCTAGCTCTCTTCTTATTAAGAAAATAAGTTATTTTAACATCAGTGAAAAGTTCTGGGAAGCACACACTGCGAACTATATTATAATCTTCGGTATGTTTTTTGATTCCATGTTCCTCCTGCCATGGTGACTGAATCAAAATGGCTCCATTATGTCTATTGACAAGTTGGTCCATCAAGACTTTTTCTGACTTGTCTAGAATGTCTCACAGGTAGCTAATAAAAGGGAGGTTAAAAAAAAAGATAAAAAAATTTATCTTTCAATGACACCTCTACAATTGGGTTTTGGTACTTGAATAGAGCCAGAGAAGTATTTCATACAGAAATCACAACTCTCTGCATTGTGGGATTCTCTCTTTTTTTCTCTCTCTCTCTCTGATTTTCAGTAATAAATATATTCATTACATATTTGTGAGAATAACTCTAGGTCACTTGAACTGCTTAATAAGGGAAATATTACTATTTAGGTTTACTTTGACTTTATCTAGGGAAATAGGTCCTTATCATTTTGTTGTAGACAACCTCAAGTACTTTCATTTCATTTTTGTTAATTTACAAAATAAAGCTTACTTCAGCTAATCAAAACTTTAAAAAGAACAACTGCCTTTGTTCTTTACCAACATATTTTCTTCAAATCCAAAGCCAAGGAAAGTATCCTTTCTGTGATGTGCTGATTAGCTAATGCAATAGAGATAGGGATTTAAGAAAATGTGTGGTATCATAGTATGTGTAGGCTTTAAAAATAAATTAAAAGCCCTCTAATCATTCCTGAGGGGTAGTGAAACTTTAAGAAGAGATATTACTGTCATAAAACTAAGGAAGCCCTAATTTTATATGAATAGTTCACTCTTTAGATGGCTCTGATTTTTCCTTAGTTCTTTGTACTACTGTTAAAATAGTTCCTGTTGCCACCTGTTCTTTCTGTCATAGGCCTTTTAGACTTTGAGCATATAATGAAAACTGTGCCAATTAGGATCTGCTGTGCACAGACTATTTTATTAATAGATAATCCCAATTAAAATGCATGTTATTTATTCTGTTTAGCTATTATTGCAAATTACATTAATGAGGATTGACCCTTTGTAAATTTCAGGTATGTCCTAAGCATTGATTTTCCTCAATAAGGCCATAAATTGGCGTTGTTGACCTAAACTAAAAGGAGATTCTAAAGCTGGGCCACAATTCAAGAAGTGACTTATACTTAAATAATGTCTCAATCAAAAATGAAGGATTCTCAAATAGAAGGTTACAATTATATGACTTTATTTCATTATCTTTGGATAGAGGTCTAGATAGTTGAGACTATTGACTACCAATGATAAAGTGACCTAAATAAAAGAAAAAAAAATGCAGCTGAAGGGCCCTGATTCTAATACACAAAGCAAAGTTGAAATGTTTAATTTCCTTAGTGGATATAGCCTAATAAAATCACCAAGGCTTTAAGGGATACCTAATTTATAAATTAACCCAGCTACATATATTCTAGAAATAGAAATCTCTTGAACTTTTATGTTTGGCATTTTGTATATTTTTGGATTAATATGAACAGGTTTGGCTTTATGTTTCTCCCACACTAATCTTCCTTCCCAGAATAATCAAAACAGGAAAAAAAATCTCCTTGGTAGCTTACATGACCCTAGCTTTTTCCAATGGAAATTTACCTGCAACAGCTTAGAGATGGAATATGGTAGATCACTGCTGAATTTTAATTATTCTTGGGATATTTGAAATGCAATTAATAAACCTAGGAAATTGTTTCAGGAGCAAGAAAGAAAGGGAAGGAGACCCTAAGGTGTGTTTTTTTTTTTTAATTGATACATAACAATGTATTTCAGGATAATCTATTTCTATATATTCACTTACTAGGCAATATGAGGAGTTTTTACGTGATTTTTTTGGTATTGTTTAGTTTGAATTATCTTTAATTTCTAGGAATTGTAATAGGTTTAGAATACTGTAAGCAGATTTCAAAATGCCACAGTTTTGAGAGATTATCATCATATTTGCTACTGAACATTGTGACAAATTAGGAAACTGTACTTGCAGGTTTACCTCGACCTAGGATGTACACACATTTAAAGCAAAGAGTTTGAGGACTGCACCTACTTGTTCCTGCAATTTATTTTATTTAAGGACGGTCAGGACAACCTCCAAGAATCAGCTCACTCTATACCTAAAAAAGTTCCCAAATCCAAGAAACAGGCTTGTACCCACAAAGTCATAGACCCAATTAAACTAATGTGTATCCAGAACAGTTTCAAATATTAGATGAAAAGATATAGATTGGCTTTGAATGAACAGACATATGTTTGGATTCTGGTCCTTCCTCTTAATCTTTTTAAGCTATATTTTTCTTCTTGCATAATTATGATAAGGATAATTGTAGTCACCTAATAAAGTTGAAGTAAGGAGTAAATGAGATAATGTTTTGAAAGTATTTTGTAAAATGCTAGACAATTGGTAATGCTCACATAAAAAGGGTATATAACCTTCCTTCCTTTCTCCTTCTTAAACATGTTAAGAACCTATTATGTACAAACTCTTTCTGAAAGATATAAAAATTATGTAAACCACTCATGAAATGGAGTAAAAGGCAAGAATATGAAAAATACAAATTGTGGTTTATACTCAGAGGGTGAGAACTTCTCCAATTGGAATACAAAGTATGAATATATGGAAATAATAGAACACAGGTTGGGGCTAGTATCCCACAGACAGTGTTAAATGCCAGATTACAGAGTTTGGATCATATTTTTTTAGGCAAGGAGGGGCCACTAGATGCTTGTGAGAAAAAAAGAACACAGTCAAAACTTATTTCAACTAACTGCATTGTTTGCTATTAATAAAACAGACTAGAAGAAATACATATATAATACACTGTATACATACAGTGTATGTATAGTGTGCTACAGCCAACTAGATAGGAGGCCTGAACTAAGGAGATGGGGGGGGAAAATAAGGGTGCAAATATGAGAAAAACTTTGAAGGCAGAAGCAGTAGAACTTACAGCATGTTTGCATGGGGAATGATGGAGAAGTTTAAAATTATTCTGAAATTATTGAATATATGGAAATGAGAGAAAAATGGTCTTTTCAAGGACATTACACATTCTGATTCTGACAGAATGAATGGTCTAAGCATGGTATTGAAGTGGAAGTATTCAGTTGCCGATGGGAAAAGCAACACTGGAGCTGGAAAAATAAGGCTGAAGATAGAAAATATAAGACTGGGTGCTATCAAAATATGCAGTAAATTATATAATTGTTGGAGAGGATTCCCACTGAGATAGGCATGGCCGCATAACTTGCTTTACTGATGAAATGCGAGGGAATAACATGTCATTTCTAGGATGTGCTTGGAGATTCAGCTTTGGCTTGGTCACAGTCATTTTTGCTCCCCCATATCAGCTAGTAATATTTCACCCTATCTAGGCCTGGCTCCTAGAGTGTGGACAATTACGTTGCAGAGAGCTCCCCACCACGCTCCCCACCCCACACACGTCTTGCCAGCTAGCCCAATGACTACTGCTGCATACGCTTATTGGGTAGATCCTGTGGGGCAAACTCACTTTTGTGGTTATGATTTGGGATTGGCTATTTCCATAGCATGCCTTGGCTTATTCTGACTGATTCAAATAGGAGTGACCAAAAAAATGGGTTGGATGTTTCTCCTTTCTGGAGTTAGACATGGTATACATTTTGTTGTTGTTGCTTTGTTTTGCTTTTAGGGTACACATTTTTTTAAAAGTATGACTAAAGAATATTAGCACCATATGAGATCCTAGAGACAATTTAATGAACCCCTTGGATTACGAGATGAGCCAATTAAGAAATAGGAATTAAGAGTTTTGCTGGAAGGAACATTGGCAACAATACCGGAGGGATCTTCAAAAGCAACAGCACTTCAGGTACAAGTTTAGTTACTTTTTCGTTAAATTGCCCTCATTTTGTTCACTATGGTCTGTGTTGATTGCAGTTTACACAAAAATGCAAAGGAAGTAACACAGATAATCATCTGTACCTGCCAGTTAATTATTTTCTACAAATATCCGTCTACCTCTCACACTGTGCCAGGCATTTTACATATATTACCTCTGGAGCCACTAAAAGCTCTGCAAGCTACATCTGATACTCTCTGTATTATGCCTGAGGAAACTGAAGGCAGAGATTTTGAGTTGGATTCATAAGTGTCATTGGAGATAAGATTGAAATCTGAATGATCTGCTTCCATATCCTAGCACTGTTTAACTACAACAGACACACACAACAGACAGAAGCTGTTCCTATTTTCCTTATTCCTGAAAAACATTTAATCTATGTTGGAGAGCAAGTGTGAGATCTGGAAAGATCACAATAGTAAGAAAATAAAATGAAAATATAAAGGTAGAATCTGTCATTTAATGGTCATAGGTTGCCAATTATTTATAAACCACTATGTTCCTGGTGCTCTTGCCCAAAATCTAGATTTTGATTCCATTTCAGACAACTGAAAGTAGAAGATTAAGACTCAGTTCAGTGTCTTACTCCATTATGAAATTTCAGGCTTTCTGCAAATCAGCCATAAAAAAGAATGAAATCTTGCCATTTGTGACAACATAGACAGACCTAGAGGGCATTATGGTAAGTAAAATAAATCAGACAGAGAAAGAAAAATACATATGATTTCACTTATATGTGGAATCTAAAAACAAAACAAACGAGCAAATAGAAAAAACAGAAACCAACTCATAAATACAGAGAACAAACTGGTGGTTGCCAGAGGGACTGGGTTGAGGGGATGGGCAAAATAGGTGAAGGGGATTAAAAGGTACAAACTTGCGTTTGTAAAATAAATAAGTCATGAGGATGAAAAGTACAGCATAGATAATATAATCAATAATATTATAATAACTTTGTATGGTGACAGATGGTAATTACACCTGTGGTGAGCACTTCATAAGGCATGGAATTGTTGATTCACATCTGAAACTAATATAACATCGTATGTCACTATACTTTGATTAAAGATAAAAATTTAAAAAGGTTTAAGAAAATAATTGGTTGAACTTCAAAAAGCAAGGGTGAGGAAAGGCTATCTAGATTTCAGGTAGAAGGTAAAAAACAACAAAGTTGTTGAATCTTTGTGAAGAAAAGCTTCCAGTGGTAGGCTGTGGAGTTTATTCTTAAATTTATTAGGCATGAGCTAGGCCTGGAAAACTTTAAAATTCTGTAAAAACTAGGCATAAGAAAGATTAATCTGGCAGTGGTAGACATAAGATATTTTGGATCAAGGAGGAACAGGACATAGGGAGATGAATCAGATAATTATTCCAACATTTTAAGTGGTAGTAGTAGGAATACCCAAATTGCAGTACTGGCAGTAAAGATAGTAGGGAGTAGACAAATTTTTGCTATACAGGGATCAGTTCACCTGAGACACAGTTTTAATACAGTACAGTTATCTCTGTGCTATCACTGTGTTCATTTTAATATTTTTCTGTATCCAAAGGTTGAATGTAATCATTCTGAAAATCGTAAGGAAAGTCCTCATTTGTTTCCTATAATCACAGAGCTGAAATATGTAAGGGTCTGACAAACACATGGGTAGTTAATTTATGCTTTGCCAGAACCTGCCAGCTGCATGGAAAAAGTTGTAAAACACATTTGAAAGTGCCATGTGGATGCTTTTGCCACTCTGTGTACATTTATTAGAAAGACAGTAGCTGCTCTGTCATGTAAGTCAAACCACTGTGTGTTTAAAAGTTTGGTCGCCCTACTACGACTCCCTTACATGTAACAGGCTTTTTAATGAAGAGCAAGTGCTGCCTAACCATTTCTTTTCTGTTTAGGTACGTGACAACTAGCATCTATTACTGCCCTGCTTTCTTGTGTGCTGGTGATGGCTGCACTACTTGTGATTTAGGACATTTCGGGGGGGGGGGGGGGGAGAAGAGCTCAAATATTTATGAGTGTCTGAAGGTGCCCAGAAACTAATTTTCTACAGCTATACTCCAGACCTTCCTTTTCTCTCCTAACATGCGACTGCTTCTTCAATAGAGATTAAATTGACAAATGTCTTTCCCATATCTCTTTGCATTAAACTGACTCACATAACCTTTCTTCTTCTGTCTGCTTTGGAGCTACACTTTGCCAGAACTCTGTGCCACATCTGAACTTACTGCTCCAGACACATACACTTTGGGAACTCCTCTGCACTATAATTTAATTCCCTTTTAATCCAGACTTGGAAGTCACAATTGGGGTTTTATTATGACGATTCCAAGAGGTTGTAACAACAGACCACATGGAAAACAGGGGTGCAGAAAGGAGGCATGTGGAGAGGGGGGCACACATATTTCTTGACTTCAAAGCCAAGGGGAAGGATAAATAAGTCACTCTCTAGTCATCAACTACATATATTTCTTTTAAAAAACAGCCAGAAGTACTGAAATATAAATGCAAGGGTCTGTTTGGAAGTCTGACACTTTTCTTTCCCCTCTGAACTATCCAAAAATGCACTTACTCCAACAACACAATGCACATTTTTCTTTTAATCTTTTTGTTTTAGTTAAATTAAACAAGAAAAACATGCTGGCTTTAACAAATTTGAATAATATGTAAGTGTATAGAGTAAAAAGGGTATGGCCTTCTCTGCCTCTCTCCCTTAATAGTGCTGTGTTTATTATCCTTTGAGAATTTTTCTGCGCATATAAATATGCATCTTTTATGTTCGACTACAATTTCGTTTGGGTCTTTAAACAAATTGGGATCAGATTCTTCATTTTGTTCTGAGGCTTGCTATTTCATTTAACAATATGCAGTGGGTATTTTTCTAAGTCAGAATCTAATTCAGTTATTGCAATGGCTGCACAGTTTTCCATTTGTGGATTTTGTATAATTCTTCTCTCTCTCAATTACTTTTCTTTTTTCCTCTACCACTGGCAGTGTTGCTATGAGCAGACTTGTAATATTTGTATCTATGTGCTCAAGTATTTTGTAGAAAATAGATGCCTATGTATTGTTCAACACTTTAAGCATTTTGTTCCCTTCAATATAGTGAGTATTAGAGTCATTTATACACACACACACACACACACACACACACAGAGATTTAGACACATATTTTGCTTGTGTCTCCATAGTTTCTATGGACCAGGAGGATAGTTTAGGCAAATTATTGAATATTTTATAACCAGAGGGCTAAACAGCATTAAGTATGATTTTCACTAATGAAACATTTCTGTACATTATGCCACCCACATTGTCTTTGCTCTGAATATTCTTTTCTTTAAACATCCCGATATTCTCTTCCCATTTGTATCTGCACCTACAGTCCTCTTTGCTTTGTGGCCCAGTATCTTCCTCTACTTGATATTCATCCACATGCTGGTGATGCTATTTCATTTTTCTCTTTTCTTCCAGGAGTTTTTAGTCTCAGACTCTCTCTACAGTGAAGAACAAAGCTGCTGTGGAAATGACAGCTTCCCTAGAACCATCTAAGTATCTTCCTACGCTCCAGGTTTGTTTGTTCTTTTTCGAAGATCAGAGAGCACAAAACATGGGCTACATCTGACAAGACGCTGGGTTGAACTCATTTTTAGCAGGTGCCATGCTGTGTCTGACAGTTTTGCAGCCAGAAGAGTGATCTGGGACAATGGAAGAGAGAATGGGGCCCCGTAACAGCAATTTTTCTTTTTTTACAACTTCATTGACTTTTTTTAAGGAAATATTTTGTGATATAACAGACATTATTGTCAGAGATTTTTGGTGAAAAAAAAAGCCACAGAGTTGAAGTGACATTAATTTTACAAAAAGATAACTAATTAATTTAATAGTAAAGGGTGAAACAAAATGGATATCTGTGCCTGCAATTATGGAAAGACCCAGAGATATAAAGATTCAAAAAAATTAAAGAAACTGCATCTTTATTGAGTTATTAGAAAAGAAGTTCTGAAGCCAGTGTAGCTCATATATTTCTAGAAATGTTACAAGAATTAGGGAAGCCAAATTCTATAAAACCACCTTTTTTAAAGAAACACTTCTTTCTGAAGCTAGTAACATTGGGATTTATATTGAGCATTTACTTTGAGGATTTATTTAAATAGACAAAGCCCCCTACTTCCATGCATACAACAGCCTAGAAACTGTAATGGGTAATATGTAGGTTACATGAACAGCCCACAGCTGTTTATTCATCACCAAATAGAAGTGATAAGTCTATTTATACTGGATGGCAGTCTCAGAGAGAAGAATCACAGATTGAATCAAATCCATTGTCTTAATATGCAAGAGATAAACTATTCCAGACTAAAAAGCACACTCATTTCGGTTGATTGGCACCAGCTGAAAATCAATTTGATGGGATCATTTGGTACTCCATGCTGTTCTGCGTTATCTCTATTAGGTTTATCCCCTGCAGCACCCACCAAGGAAGGCCAGGGAGAGGTGGGAAGGCATGAATTCCACCGCCTACCTAAATGCCTTTGATGCTATATTCATTTTAAACTACTTGAGCTTTATTAGTCTGGGAATTCTAAAATTCAGAAGTGAAATAGTACATTGTGTATAGTTTGACATTTAATAGTAACACAGAGGGTTGTAAAAAGGGCAAAATATTCTCTTTCTTTCCTCGTATTTGCATAATCTCTCTATATCCCCAGTGAAGTTGGGTAAGGTTGATTGTGCTCATCTCTGATTGATGCATAAACCTGGTGATTGAGTGGTGCCCTCAGTATTGAAACTATGTCCATCTAAAGACAATACTGCCATTAACTTTCAACTACTCCAGTTACTCCTGAAAAAGACAATTTACCTAAAACAACATCTGAAGAATGTCTTTTATTTAGAATTTGCCTACCAGACCAATCATTAAGAATTTCCAGAAAACACCAGCTATGTTTTCAAGATAGGAAGTCCAAAATAAACTGTGATTGTGAAAAGCCATTTGGCTAAAGTGAAAATTTATCTAATTAAATTCATGCTGTAAATATATTGGCAAATTATTTAGACCGCTCAATAGCTTTGGGAATGTTGCCAACATAACTAAGGTAGAAAGAAATCCTACTTTTTAACTGTGACTGCTGCCTCCCCTACAGAATTTAGACATCATGATTTGGAAATGCCTTATTGTGCTCCATTTCCAGGGCTAATGGAACTGGGTTTTTGTTTGTTTGTTTGTTTTTGTATTTTAAAGATTCATTTATTTGAGAGAGAGAGAGAGAGCACAAGCGGGAGGGGCAGAGGGAGAGAGAGAGAACAAATCTCAAGCAGACTCCACACTGAGATGGAGCCCAGTGTAGGGTTCAGGCTCATGATCTTGAGATCAGGACCTGAGCCAAAACTAAGAGTCTGTACCTTAACCGACTGTATCCCCCAGAGAGCCCCCCAAATCTAATGGAGCTTAAGGATGCCGTCTTTAAATTTTTAGTTACTTTTTAACACAAAGGGATTTATTTCTCTTAAGTACTCTAGGTTCACTTAAGAGTATAAGTCTTTAATAAACCTGAACATCAATTTCATTTTAGGTCTTCTTCAGGGCCACTACTTGCCCATTTGGAACCTTTGTATGAGTTAAAGGCATTCCTTGGGGTGGACACAGGCCGAGTCAGCACCTCCAGGTGCTCATCTGGGCACCATTTTGCAGCCACAATGTGCTCAACTGTGCATGATAGCTTTGCATCTTCAAACGATCTCTAATAGGTTATTTGTCCTGTTATTTCCTGTACATTCTTTGAAGCTTCTCTTGATCTCAAGCATTAAACTGTATCTAAGCCACTCCTATCACTTGCTGAAATGTTGCTTCATATTTTAGTGAAATAAATTAAAGGTATCTGAATTCTTTTTCTTCAACCTCCATTTACTTCAAATATTTATCTTCTTGTCTCAGATAAAGAAGTATCCCCCCCTCCCATCTGGGATTAGCCTGTTCATCACTGCCCCACCTGTACAGATGATTGGCTACTCCAGTCTTTCAATTTTCAATTTTGCATGTTAAACTTTCTCTCTGAATTAAATCCTTAATTTTGGTTTTTATATGACCTTAAACCACATGCCTTTTGCAAGTTCCTTCTGCCAAGAAAGACCTTCACCATTTATATAAATATATTCCTGACTTCTTCCTTCTTTCAAAGACCAGTGATAATGCCATCTACCTCAAAAAACTTTCCCTGAAAGAAGTTAAGTACTTTCTTTTGAAGGCCCATAGAATTTCATTTAAATCTTCCTTATGGTAGTCACCATTATGTGGCCTGCAAAAATTGCTGTGTGTGTATTTATTTCATCTGACCAAAGAGAACGTGAGCATTTGTAGACAAAACTCATCTTGTTTCAACTTTGAGTCCCTAACACAAAAGCAGAATGCCATGCATATATTTATCACTAAATATGTTGTTGTTTTTAAGATTTTATTTATTTATTTATTTGAAACAGAGAGAGAGTGTATGAGCAGGGAGTGGGGCAGAGGGAGAGGGAGAAGCCCCCCCCCCCCCACTGAGCAGGGAGACCAATAAGGGGCTCAATCCCAGGGTCCTGAGATCATGATATGAGCCGAAGTCAGATACTTAACCAACTGAGCCATCCAGGTGCCCAAGTACTAAATGTCTTACAAGAAATTTGTGGAAGAAAATTTTTATTTATTTGTATAATGTTTCTCTCTCTTCTTAACATTTTAATTTCTTTAGTGATTTTTTAAAATAGATTTTTTGTTTTGTTTTGTTTTGTTTTAAGACTTCATTTATTCATAAGAGACACACAGAGAGAGAGAGAGAGGCAGAGACATAGGCAGAGGGAGATACAGGCTCTCTGTGAAGAGCCTAATGTGGGACTTGATCCTAGCACTCCGGGATCATGCCCTGAACTGAAGGCAGATGCTCAACCACTGAGCTACCCAGGCATCCCAGATTTAATTTTTTAGAGCAGTTTTTGGTTTCACTAGAAAATTAAGCCTAAGTTGCAGGTATATGCCATATAACCCTGCCTTCACACATAATACAGCCTCCCCCATTATCAGCATCTCTTATTGGAGTGATACGTTTGTTAAAATTGTTGAAGGTGCACTGACACTCAAAGTTTATAGTTTATATTAAGGTTCACACTTAGTGTTGTAGATTCTATGGATTTGGACAAATATATATTAATACATTGCAGTATACACTATTGTTAATAATCCACTGTTACAGGATACAGAATAGTTTCACTGCCCTGAATTTCATCTGTTTTCTGCCAATTCATCCTTTCTTCCTTCCTAACCCGTGTCACCTACTGATGTTTTTACTATCTCCATGGCTTTTCCTTTTCCAGAATGTCATAATTTTTTTAGCCTTTTCAGATTTACTTCTTTCATCTGGCAGTATTCAGTTAAGGCTTCTCCATGTCTTTTTATGACCTGATAGCTCATTTCACTTTAGTGCTGAATAATGCTCCATTGTCTGGATGTATCACAGTTTATGCACCCACTCGCCTGCTCAAGAACACCTTAGCTGCTTTCAGGTTTGGCAGTTATGGAAAAAGCTGCTATAAACTTCCATGTGAAGGTTTTGTGTAGACATTTTTCAACTCATTTGTATAAATATTAGGGAGGATGATTGCTCAATCATATGGTAAGAGAATGTTTAGTTTTCTAAGAACTGCTTGTACTGTCTTCCAAAGTGGGTGTACCATGTTGCATTCCTGCCAGCAATGAATGACAGTTCTTGTTGCCCCACATCCTCACCAGTATTTGGTATTACTGTTATTTTGGGTTTCAGCCATTCTTATAGATATGTAGTGGTATTTCATTGTTATTTTAATTTGTAATTCCCTAGTGAGACATGATGTTGAACATTTTTTCATGTGCTTATTTGCCATCTGTTTATCTTTGATGAAGTATCTCTTCAGAACTTTAACCTATTTTGTTTTACCTTATTTTATTTTAGAGAGTGGAAGAGGGGCAGAGAGGGAAAGAGAGAGAGACAGAGACAGAGAGAATCTTAAGCAGGCTCCACAAGCAGCACAGAGCCTATTGTAGGGTTTGATCCACAAACTCTGAGACCATGATCTGAACTGAAACCAAGAGTTGGATGCTTAACCAACTGAGCCACCCAGACACCCCTGGCCATTTTTAAAGATTTATTTATTTATTTATTTATTTATTTATGATAGACACACACAGAGAGAGAGAGAGAGAGAGAGGCAGAGACACAGGCAGAAGGAGAAGCAGGCTCCATGCTGGGAGCCCGATGTGGGACTGGATCCCGGGACTCCAGAATCATGCCCTTGTGCCAAAGGCACCCCTGGCCATTTTAAAATCAAGTTGTTAATTTTCTTATTGTTGAGTTTAGGTATTCTTTTTATATTTTGGATATGAGTCCTTTATGAGACATACTTTTGCAAATATTTTTCCCAGTGGTCACATGTTCTCTTGTTCTCTTGAAATTGTCTTGCTCAGAGCAACGGTCTTTAATTCTAATGGAATCTAGTTTATCACTTATTTCTTTCAGGGAACAAGACTTTGGTGTTATATTTAAAAAGTCAGTGTCAGACCCAAGGTCATCTAGAAATTCTCCTGTGTTATTTTCTAGGAGTTTTATAAATTTTCATTTTTACATTTAGGTCTGTGATAGTTATTTTTTCACTTTTTTTTAGGGTGAGAGAATGTGTAGGGGCTAGGGGAAGGGGCAGAGGGAAAATCTTAAATAGGTTCCATATCCAGTGTAGAGTCAGAAGTGGGGCTCGATCTCATGACCCAGAGATCATAACCTGAGCCAAAATCAAGAGTCAGTTGCTTACCAGCTGAGCCGCCCAGGTCCCCCTTTACCAAATATTTTTTGAAAATATTTTTTTAGCAGGTGACTAGGCTTTATCATATATCTTAACTTTGCCTCCTTTTGAAAGACAACATTCCTAGATATAGAATTCTTAGTAGATCATTTTTTATCACTTTGAATATGTTATCTTCCAATTTGACTCTTGATTCTCTTGCCAAATTTTTATAGATTTTCCTGAATAGATATTTATTCATGTATTGTTTTCCTTTAGCATCATTTCTAGAGGCTTTAATTTTTGTTGTTATTTTTTAAAGTAATTTTCACCAGTCTTAGGCAGGACTAGCTCAGCAAAACTTACATACTATCATGTTAATCAGTCTCCTCTTGTCCTTCTCTTCTTCGCTCACAGGAGCCTTGTTTGTTAGCTAGTTGCTTTCAGTTTTATATGAAGTGGTTGCTCTTAAGAATGTTTAGATTGAGATACAGTTGGATCACTTGGAAAGTCTGGTGGATTTCTCTCCAGACTCTGGCGAAGAAGAATATGCTTCTTTGAGAGTGTATAATCATTATTTCATATTTTCTCAAATATTTTAAATCCCTTCAAAAGAAAGATAATTATCAAGAAAAAGTGCTACTGAACATAACAAAATGTAAGAAAAAAATATATATATATTCATATATATAATATATGTGACTTCATTGTAAATATATTATCTATGGGGGGGGGGCAGAGAAAGAGGTCAGATAAGAGAGAGTAGAAGAATTTCTTAAAATGTCTATCAAATTTAGGTTCTCTTTACCAAGCTATGTATTTGGGCACTAGGAATGAGTAAATCATATTTTCACAAATGTAAGTGAATTTGCAGTTATTTATCTTAGTAAGACAGAAATTTCCCTGAATTGAAAATAAGAGCACATTAGCCTTATTGCCAGCTCCACTACTGTCTGGCCCTGTTAATTTGGACAGGTCTTTTAATATTTATCTACTACCTTATGTATAAAATTACATGAATTAAATCTGAATTATGTACCATACAGAGCCATTACAGAACTTAAAGCAATAATGTAAATATACCATATAAATGCAAACTGTCGCACAGGTCTTGTATTTAAATAGAATTCATAAAAAGAGAAATTGAATCTTCATGGATTCCACATGTATTTACTGAACAGCCATTATTCTAGGCAGACGGGTTTCAGCAGTGAAAAATCAGTCTTGAGGACTTTATCTTCCACCGGTGGAGACAGAAAAGAAACAAGTAAATACATAAATGCAATGCAATTATACATTGATATTTACATATACATCTTAATTCCATCTTAATTTTAAAGTTAAAATGAGAGTGAAAATTCAAATTGACAAAATTCTTTAATAATGATTTCTTTATCTTGGAAAAATGCATACAGAAAGGGGTCCTTTCTTAGAATGCATAGCTGAATATTACACTATTTTTGAGGTTCATAGTTATGAACTATGTTATGAACTTTTGTTTACAGTTTTCTGATGAAATAATGTGTTTTTTTCATGCATACTTCCAGTCTATCTGTAGTGTACCAATACTTATTAAATGACAACAATGCTAAGACCCTGCATGGCATGAGAGAAGTGACTTCAGAGGTTACCTAGGGGAAGTTCTGCCCCACAGTGACTGATGAGATGTTACACACCTTTCATATCAGAGACTCTGATAGAATTCTACTAATGTAAAATGACAGATGGCATCCCTGTAAGAAGCTTTTGATAAAAGAGAAGAGGGAAGAAATCTCAAAGATGATGCACATTTATGTCAGCAGAACCACAGAACAAGTACAATTAAGGAGGTGAAATGCAGCAATGGTAATCACAGTGGGTGCTTATACATAGTATCATAGGGACAAATGTTTATTTACTAAAAATGTTGAGTTCTTACTTTGTGTCCATCATTCATTCTACTTGGGCTCATGATTCAAGACAAATTGAGCATGAGTTGTACTTGCGAGTTAACTACAGTCAATTAGGGACAGGCAGCCATGGAATTACATAAGTATTTCTTACTGCTCTCCTGCTCAACCATAGAGCAGTGTAGTATCTTTTTTTTTTTCTAAGATTTTATTTATTTATTTATTCATGATAGTCAGAGAGAGAGAGAGACAGAGAGAGAGAGAGGCAGAGACACAGACAGAGGGAGAAGCAGGCTCCATGCAGGGAGCCTGACATGGGACTCAATCCCGGGTCTCCAGAATCACGCCCTGGCCCAAAGGCAGGCGCCAAACCGCTGCGCCACCCAGGGATCCCAAGCAGTGTAGTATCTTGAGAGAGGGAAATCCCAAAGAAGCTAGTTCCTTTGAGGAATACAAGAGAGGCTGTAAGAAATATTCAGTGTTGGGGTGCCTGGCTGACTCAGTCAGTAGAGCATGAGACTCTTGATCTCAGAGTCATTAGTTCAAACCCCCTGTTGGGTGCAGAGCCTAATTAAAAAAAAAAATCAACGTTGAGCTGACTTTTGAAAGTAGAGATGTTCATCTGAGAGATCTGATGAGATGTGTGGTACAGATGGTGGTAGGGGGTGTGCAGAAATTTTCAAACAAACTTAACCCCAGGATTAACACTTTGAGAATATATGCACAAACAGTTTCATGAAGATAAGATTTGGGAAACATTTTTATGTTTATGAATTTCCATTAGAAAATGTTGTATTATGCTGGAATTATTATTACTATTCTATAATACTTGAATTTTTTCTCAATCTACAGATACAGAAGAGAAGACTATAATATTATATACAGGTATGTTAAATAAGCTTTACTGAGTGTCTTTTAAAAATGTTTAAAAAACTCAAAGTGAAAAATTTATGCTCCTTTTAGCACTATTCAAATTATCCAAAGAATTATGGGAAAAATAATTCAACCCTATCTAACCAAGATATGGGAGGTTATTCAAAATTGCAGTTTTCGCTAATCTCAGGATGTTTGGCATCATACAATGCTAAAATATTATTGAAAGCTATTATAGGTTAGCTTTAGAGAAAAGATGCACAGAATATAAATTTTAACACAAAAGATCTGTTTTGCATTCCACAATGTGGAAAAACACAAAAGAAGATGAGAAAAGTTATACAACATATGGAGAATATTTTATTGATAGTCTTTGGGTCACTATAAAGCAAACTCCAACATACGCTCCAGAAAATCTCAACTCTGTATATTTCCTAAATACATATAAACTTTGACAGGACTTGATTTTCACTATTAAAAATAGAGAAACTGCACTTGCCCACTTAACATCAAACTGCTCTTTTTATAGCTAGCTTGTTCAGCAAAGATTGAAGAGTCCTACATGCATCATGGATCTTTCCCTTGGTAAATAGTTCTGAATTAGCCAAATAAAGCTTGCTAACCTTGCAAAATAACCTGCTATGAAAGTAGAAGGGGATGGTTGTAAAACTTTAGGCTATTTCTTTTCTTAAATATATTTTTAAAAAAGTAATTCTCCATATGTAGGAAATTGGATCGAAATAAAATTTATTCTCCATTCACAATTTGCTCAGCTACTAGAAAGGCATGCCTTTCTTCATTCAGAAAAATTCAGCCACACAAATTAAGTGCAGTCCACTTTCCAGTTCCAAAGGTATGATGTGGGATAATAGTAGGGCAGGAAGGAACCAGGGAAAATAAAAGGGACTCTAGAGGCTCATGCCCAAAGAAGTTTTCAATCACACTTTAAATTTAAGTGTCTCAAATCAGGATTTAATTTACAGTTTAAGATTTAATAACACAGTCATTGCATGTTAATTAAACAGCAATGGATCATTTACCAACCTGTTTAATGAGGTGTAACAACTATTGCATATAAAACATACCGACATTATTATTACATTGCCATTAAACTTCAATAAATCTGTTTGAATAATTATTGGTATTTAAGTACTATAAAATCTCTAACATAACTAGGCATACCTATTTATATTCAATAAAACAGGAATTCTGTTGTAGGAATAATTAAATTCCCAGGACCACATTCCTACCTTTGTATGGCAAAAATTCCTATTGGCAATAGTGAGAGTTAGAGCTCTAGTAAATGAAGAATTCAAGAGAAAGTAATTCAGCCCACACTGAGGGAACTATCCTCATCATGAGTTTTAGAATCTCATGTTTCTGTAGGGGCAAAGCTCACCTTTAATTTAATTAATAAATGTAATTGGAAGAGCAGTCCCTCCATTATTCTTTTGCCTAGAGGATCATAAATCCCATACTACCTCCCTTCTGCTCACACAGGATGAATTGGAGAGGCCCTGTCCAAGAATTTGACCTGACCTAAGGTGCAGCAAAGCAGTAATTTTTATGTTGGGAGGATTTGGTGAGCTAGCAGGGAGCAGAGGGCTCTGCTGGCTGAAATAAACACAGGTAACAGAGCTTGTTTGGTATATGTTACTAGGCTTCCCACAAGATGAGAAGGGTGTGATGCCAGCAGGAACTGATGTACTCTGAATAATAAGGTACAATGTCTGCTGCCAGATGCAATTTCAAAAGATCTGTGGGTGGAGAGAGCCAAAAAAAGGATTTAGGAAGACCCTGGGAATGTGGAACTCCAAGTGGGATAATCCTTAGGAGCAATGACTCGAAAAATTGGTGTTACTAATACATAATTTTTGGATGATAATTTTTAAGTGTAGTATCTTCTCCATTTATCCAGAATTAAAAACAAAACAAAGCAACAACAACAAAAAGTTGCTGTCGTACTCCAGAGAATAAGTAGATTAGCATGGTATCCAGTTTGAGGGTGACACTTTATGGAAAGTAGACAATCTATACTAAAGATGGAGACGGGAATAGTAATTCAGGTGAAACTGCATATTGGAGCTAAAGGCCATGAGGGTAAATATAAACACCCAAAGCGTACCATCAGTTGTGGATTGGAAGTTCAGACCCTTCCATGTAAATTTTAAGGGCAAAATGGCTTCGTGAAGCTTGAAGGTTTGTGGAACCCTTAACCTGACATTTGAGTAAGACACATATTTGTTAATTTGAGCAGAGATCAACAAGGGTAAGGCGTAAATTCAGTCATCAAGTTAGAGAGGCATGTGTCATACAAATAAAAAAAAAACAAAGGAAAAAAAAACAGAGTCAGTAAAAAGATCACTGATTGGCAGGAGTTGGGGGAAGGTAGGATGGATAAATAGAGAAGAGAGGATTTTTAGGGCAGTGAGTTTATCCTGTGTATGATATATGGTAGATAGATGTCATTATACATTTGTCCAAACCCATACAGTGTACAATGCTAAAAGTGAATCCTAATGTTAACTCTAGACTTTGGGTAATAATGATGTGTCTATGTAGGTTTACCAATCATAGTAAATGTACCACTCTGGAGGGGCATACTGATAGGGAGGGATGCTGTGCATGTGTGGGGGAGGTGGCCCATGAGTTCTGTCTATACCTGATGCTCAGTTTTACTGTGAATCTAAAATTGCTCTAAAAATAAAGTCTATTAAAAAATCAGAATCTAGTTAAGTGCTAATTATGTCTGATAGAAATTTCATGGAGAGAAAATTTGAAAAGTGGCAAAATCAGTGAAGGCTAGGAATGCTTCAGATAGGAGAAATTTGAATTATGCCAGAAAGAGCAGAGGTTGAGTAAGAAAAGATGAGTAGACTAAGTACTTCAAGACAGAGAAAGCTTCAGAGAATGTAAGATGATTTGGTGAAACATGTCTTTGTAGAACAGGAAATTACACCAATTAGAAAATGGGGTATTTTTTAAACAGATAAACATTCTAAATGTTCTAATTTTGGTAAATACAATGGGGTTATTATTAAATATCTTGTTCTTTAACAAAAAAAAAGTTTAGAATCACTATTAAAAGAAACAGAAGGCCAATTGATGAATTTTGAGACAAGAAATGCCATGCCAATAAATGACCTCGATCTGTATCATTGTTCTTTATCAAAGCATGGGTTATGATTCATGGAGACTCCAACAGTCATGTGAGTAAATTATTATATCATCTTCACTTACTTTGTATGGTTCATTAGTGTCTGCAAACAGATCAATATATGTCTTACCTCCGACTTGTTAATGCAGATTCCCTGTCATAGAATGTCTTTGCTACTTTGCAGACTTCATAATAACCTACTTATCATTCAAAAGTAGCTATGTGTGGTCTTCTTTGGGAAATTTTTGATGCTTTACCAGCTTCTTGGTAGAATGAACCACTCCTCTTTTAAGCTCCCTAGAATCCGGCATTTAATACTCTAATGGCACCTGCCAATGCTATTACATGCCCACTATTTACATTTTCTTTCTCTGTTTAGGCTAAAGACTTTTGATAATACATCCATATTTCCTCATTTACTGTTATTTTTAAAAATTCTTCCTAGCTTTATTGTTATGTAATTGACATATAATATCATATAAGTTTAAGTTGTACAACTGAGTCGATTTGGTATACTTTGCCAAGTGATTACCACCATAGCATTAACTAACGTCTGTATCATTTTACATAATTATCATTTCTTTTTTGTGATGAGAAAATTTAGGATATACCCTCTTAAAAACTTTCAAGTGTATAATAACATATTACTAACCATAGTCACCATGGTGTACATTAGACTCTTATAACTGGAAGTTTTTACTCTTTGATTAACACGTCCTTATTTCCTCAACACCCCCAGCTCCTCGTAACCACCATTTTAGTCTCTGTTCCTATGAGTTTGTTTTATTTATACATATATATATATATATATATATATATATTTCACCTACAAGTGATATCATGCAATACTTGTCTTTCTATTTTTCTTAGCATAAGGCTCTCAAGGTCCATCCACATTGTTGCAAATGGTAGAATGTCCTTTCTTATGGCTAAATAATATTCCATTTTATACACTTTCCACATCTTCTTTATCCATTCATCCATTGATGGACACTTAGGGTGTTCTATATCTTGGCTACTGTAAATAATGCTGCAATGAATAAAAGGGTGCAGCTATCACCTCATATCTTATACCTGTTAAGATGACTATCAAGAAAAAAAAACAAGAGGTAATAAGTGTAAGCATAGATGTGGGAAAAAGGGACCCTTTTGCATTGTTGGAGGGAGTAAAAAGTTGGCGCAGCCACTCTGGGAAACGGTAGGAGTTTCCTCAAAAAATTAAAAATAAAACTACCATATGATCCATTGATCAAACTTTGGGTATATATATATATATCCAAAGAGAATGAAAAAAAGGATCTACTATTATATTTAAAATTCTTAGGGGGGAAGGGAAGAGGGAGAGAATCAAACAGGCTCCACAACCAGTATGGAGCCCCACATGGGCCTCAACCTCACAACCCTGAGATCATGACCTGAGCTGAAATCAAGAGTCAAGATGCCCAACAGACTAACTGACTGAGCCACCCAGGTATCCTTATTTTTAATCCTTTTAATTAGACTTTTAGATGTCCAGGAGTTGGTTAATCATAATCCTTGGCTTGTGACACACTTTCATCATCTCACTCATCTTCCGATACTGAGTCTTTAACATGAGAGCTGGAATAGAATTCTTAGAGGGTGTGTATTCAATGAATTTACACTCCAGAATGAATGCATATTGTGTCAGGTAGAATTATAAGAAGGCTTTTACGACCTTGCTCCCCAGTGTTCCTCGCATAAAGATTTTATTTTCTAATGCCAAAGGTAATTATCTTGGTGGACCTAATCTAATCACATGAGAGGCACATATAAATCACATAAAAAGGCAGAACATTCTGCTTGTGGCATGAGAGGAAGTCAGGAAGATTCCAAGAGTAGAAAGGACTAAGATGCTCTCTTTCTGGTTTGAAAATGAAGGAAGACACGTAAGAAAGAATATGAATGGCCTCTGGGAGAAGAGAAGTCCACAGCTGGCAGCCAGCAAGGCAATGGGGACTTCAGATGTATACCACAAGGATATAGGGTCTCTCAAAAACCTGAATGTGCTTGGAAATGAATTATTCTCCGGAGCCCAACTTGGAGGACAGCTTAATTTCAGCCACGTAAGAACCTCAGCAGAGACGCCAGCCAATCCCACACAGCATTCTGAGCAGTCAGACTATAAGAGAACGAATGGGTATTTTTTTTTAAAGCTGCTATGTTTGTGGTAATTTGTTACACAGCAATAGAAAGTTAATACACACAATCACCTTTTCCTTTTATTTTTATAAAAAATGTTATAATTGATGTATTATGAGCCTACTACTAATAAATTTGATATAAATCAATAGGATAGCTATTAGTCTGGACTATGAAGAGCTGGCTTTCCGTGACTGTAGAAACTAATTTCTAATTTGTGGAAAGTGTCAAATTAGTTATATCCTTGCTCCAAGTGTGGTATTATCAGAGAACAGTTCTATCCTGGTTCAGGCTGGACTATTCTATTTGAAATAGGAGACACTTCTTTCCTGGCAGGGGGTGGAATTTTCATCCCTAGCACATACCAACCTGGAGGAACAAGTCAGGACAGAAGTTCTTCCATAGTAAGCATTAGAAGTCAGACCACAGGTAGGTCACCAAAAGCAGGGTTTTTAGGAAAACTCTCTGATCTGTATTTTCCATTTATCCCCAAAGGCAAGCATTGAGCTTATATTAAGCTCAATGTTTGCATTAAGCCTCGTTAGAACAGGCAATTGCAATAATATCTGTTAGGAGTTTGGAAATAAAAGAATCACAGCAGTATCTAACTAAATGAATAGAGAAGGAAACGTGAGGGGAATTTTAAAGATGGGACTTATAACAGGGCAGAACATTGAGAGAGGTGGGTATTCACATTGTGCAGAGTAGTTTTCTCATCTGTTTTGAAGAGATATGGACCACCATGCACAGAGGGCAATAGGTATGAGGTCATCAAATATTCTTAGTACTAGAAAGGTTGTTTGGGGTAGCATGCCATCTGCCTCAGAGAGGTCATCCCAAGAAGCTCTTAGATGACTGAGGGCCTGGGCATGAAAACAAACCCTGAAGGAGAGACATACTCCCTCAGCTGCAGTTTTTACACATACAAACAGACATGCACACGCACGCTATGCAGGGTGGCATAGGGGAAGAGAGAGAGAAATTAGGAATGCTAATTAGAGTCTCATAAACTTTCGTCATGTAAGAAATTGGTGTTTTCAAGCATAAATAAATAATAAAAAAGTTTTTTTTGGCTTTTTTTTAATTAATTTTTATTGGTGTTCAATTTACCAACATACAGAAAAACACCCAGTGCTCATCCCGTCAAGTGTCCACCTCAGTGCGCGTCACCCATTCTCCTCCAACACCCGCCCTCCTCCCCTTCCACCACCCCTAGTTCGTTTCCCAGAGTTAGGAGTCTTTATGTTCTGTCTCCCTTCCTGATATTTCCCAACATTTCTTTTTCCTTCCTTTATATTCCCTTTCACTATAATAAAAAAGTTTTTGGAAGAAAATACATACTTGTACTGTATAGAGGGGTTGGTCTAGTTAATTTAGGAGGAAAGGAGTCCTGGTTATGCTTGGTGGATAGAATTAACTGAATTTTGAGCTGTCATTCCCTAGTTCACAAGACCAAAATCCCTTTCTCAGGAAAAACTAGTAGTTCCCCTAGTTTAGAAAAAGCCTGATTAAAATATGGCTAAAGCAGAGACAGCTAAATATGCAAAATAAAAAGTGCAAGGATGTCAAGATTCCTTTCTCACATGGGGTAAATTGATGTTTCACAAAAGAGGAGGGTGAGGACATTGAATCAGAGAGAAGGTGGGAGTATTACTTTAAAGAGGAATTATGAGAGAATTCATATGTCATTCATTATGATTGTAGCAAGTGTATGCTTTGAAGAGCTGCTCTGCTCTAAACACATCTGAATGGCAGGTAGCATTTACAAAGAGAAAACTTAACAACCAAAGCCAGGCTTGAAACGATTTATATTTCCAAGGATAAGAAATCCAAAGAGATGAATGAAGCTGCAGAGATTGGCAGCTGGGAGTTTAGCTCTTGAGGAATAACAGGAATGAAAATTGCTAAATGGAGATGGAAACTAGTTTCCACTAAACTACTCAGGTATTTTGTGCAAATTAGAAAAAGAATTCTCTCCTTAAATATAAGTTCGGTTGGGGTTAGGGGTTGGTAGGATATTTTGCAAGTGAAAAGAAGTTCTTTTCTCTGAGTAGTTACCAATAACCTATATTGGTTAATGTAACAAATTACAAGGCTTCAGGTGTTTGTTCCAAATGCAAAGTTTACGACCATGCAGTGTTTTCAGTGTCCCTGGCTGGAAATGCACTTGGCACTTATCCTGGGGTTGAGATTCATGTGGAAACACAGCCTTAATGAGTGGGAGGACAAAGACACAAAATGCTCATCAGGACCTGAGCAAAGTTGCCTATGAACTGGTCTTTCAATATTTCTTTTTTTTTTTTTTAAATTTTTTTATTATTTATTTATGATAGTCATATATATAGAGAGCAAAGTTGCCTCTGAACTGGTCTTTCAATATTTCTTTTTTTTTTAAAATTTTTTTATTATTTATTTATGATAGTCATATATATAGAGAGAGGCAGAGACAAGGCAGAGATAAAGGCAGAGGGAGAAGCAGGCTCCATGCACCGGGAGCCCGACATGGGATTCGATCCCGGGTCTCCAGGATCGCGCCCTGGGCCAAAGGCAGGCGCCAAACCGCTGCGCCACCCAGGGATCCCTGGTCTTTCAATATTTCTAATAACAGCATGGAGGCAGGAACCACAGCTGTTATTATAAGACTTAGTTTTACACAGGAGACCCAGAGGCAACATCCAAACAGCCACAGAATCACTAGATAAGGAGCAGTGAACAAGAGGAAGTGAAGGAGAGGAAGAAAGTAATCAAAAGTGAAAACAATAAACCTTCTCTACAAATGAATAATGTATATTGGTAAATTTAACAGACTACTAACAGTAAAAAAAAAAAAAAAAAGAAAGAAAAAGAAAAAAAAAAGAATATAAAGACTACTGTGTGTGGTTTAAAATAAAGACGAACTTAAAAATTGAGCCAAACCACAACTATGGAGGAGTGATCAGTGGTTACTTAATGCTTGCTAAATTTCTTGTGGGCAGAAAACTTAAGGACAACCATTGGAAAAGTAACTTGAAGCTTCCCACCTAGCAGAGGAAAAGAAAAGGGGAAAATAGAAAATCTTGTCTATTTAAGCATTAACCAAGTGAAAGGATGGGAGATAGTGAATGATAGGATCATTAAGGTGTGTTTTTTTTTTTTTGCTCCAACTAAAATGTCTACTGTGGGTTGACTTTAGCTTGGCTCCATATAGTCCTCCACTCTGTGAGTCAAGCTGATGGAGGAGTTTCTATCTGGGAATCTCTAGTCTTATAATAGGGAAGGAAGAGCTCATAGCAAATCACAATCTGGCCAGCACTGCTTTTGCTCAGAGATGACAGAAGTTACTTTCACTCACATTTCATTGTGCAAATGAAGTCATTGGTAAAAGTAAAATTAGTGAAACTAGAAAGTATAATCTTGCAGGGAAAGGAACCCTGGTGAGGGGCACTGCAGGAACAGGCAGTATTGATTTAAAAATGATTATACTGGTCAAGCAACAACAAACAATATGACATTGTAAATGAGACAAAATATATTAATAAGCACAATAAAACCAAACAGATGAAAATAATCTATTGGAAGAGTTTAAAATTTTGATTAAAATAGTGAAATAATAGGCTGCTTTAAACATTCCTAAGACAGAAGCAGATAGGAAATCTAAAACTAAGTTAATTGAAAAACATATGCCAAGAAATTACCAAATGAAAGCTGCTATAGAAGTAATGACAGATAAAAAGAACTTAAGTCAATAAGCTTTAATAGAAATAGAGTCACTAAAGAAAATATTCACCAAGAAGATCTAAGAATCAACCACTTTTTGCATTTAAAGAGCACAGCTTCAAAAATATAAATCAAAAAAAGTCAAAGCAATAAGTAAAACCAACAATATCTGTAAATGTAGGAGATTTTAATTTCTCTCTAGGAAGCTGAAGACTGTAACAAATTTTGGGAAGAGTAGTAAATTTAAGAGTAAATTTAAAAGATTTTCTTACACACATAAAAGATAGATATATGATGAGAGAGATAGCTCTAACAGATTTATGTAATCCTCCACCTAACCAATTAGATCATATGCTCAATTAAAGGATACATTTCATTTACAAACATCACCCTCAGACTAAAGAGTAAATTCAAATAAATTTCAAAAAATATTATAAAAATATATTATGGTCTGACCTCAATGCAATTACATTAAGAAATAAATATTAAAATATTGTAAATCTATTTATATTTATAAATAAGTAGATAAATATATTTAAAATTCGGTGTAAATAAATAAAATAATTACATAGAAGGAGAAGGGTCAATAAAGTTATCCTTTGGACTAAAGAGAAAATTTATGAAAATGGACAAAGTTTTAAAAAATGAGATCTCTTTCCACATGTATTAGTTTGCCAAAGAGCCCTACAAAGCCAAATGTTAGAGTCATTATCTATTGGGGAAAGGAGCCCTCATACACATATAATGGGACCATAATGAAGTATCACCACTTTGGAGAACAAATAGAACCATACCTGGTAATGCAGAAGCTGTACACACACACCTGGCAATCTGGATAGATAACCCTCCGAAGCTCTTTACACAAGTGTCCAGGACACGTCTTAAAGAATGTTCATCTTAGTATTATTTGAAATAGTAAAAAAAAATTCATAAAAAAGCAGAATGTCTACAAAGGAATTCATAAGTATTATAAATGCTCATGAAATACAGCTCTAATCAGTAGCTGAAATTAATGAACTGGAACTGCATGAATCAAATATATGAAATTATGAAACAATGTGCGATGAAAATAAGCGGGTTGTGGAATGATAACCACTACAGTATGGGAATATTTATTAAAATATTTAAAACATGCAAGCAGTCTCGTTGATTGTACATATGCATTCATGGATTATAACACAACAAATTAAGAATAACAGTTACATTTTTCAGGACTAAGCTGGGCAATGTGTTTAAGGAATTACACTCAGAGGGTTGGAACTGTATTTCTTAGACCTTGTTTCTCAAACAAAACAAAACATAAAATGAAAATATTTGAAGCAAATATGGTAACATTCAGATTTATTAACCTGAAAAAAAAAGATTTATTAACCTGGATGGAGGGTATATAGTTATTTGTCATCTTAGTCTCTTGGATTTTCCATGGGAGTGAAATATTTTATGATTATGGTAAAAAGAAATGCCTAAGGAAGCTGTTTCTGGATCACCTGCTAGAACCTGCAGCCATAGTGGTGTTAAGGTTGCCTGGCACGTCCTTCCTCTGTGGCCTGCGAGGTGGTAGAAATTATCTGTCAACTGATAATTTAGCAAACTTGAATGTTCTGACTGTACTCCCTTCCATTATATATAGTAACAGCTCCTTTTCCAGAAGAGAAAGAAGGAAACCTCGCAGGGCTTAAAAATACAAATTCAAAAGTCTGATTAGGTGTTAATTAAAAAAGCAAGTTTTAGTTTGCTTGTCTTTTTTTTTTATGACTTCATGACTCTTCATAAACATAAATAGGAGAGAGTTGACTCTTTTAGCAGTTCCTCAGATAAGGACACATTTGAGTATAAAGAACAATTATACAGTTAAATATCTGGACAGAAAATGGTCATTTGTTCACTAGGTAAATGACTTGCAGGATATACGGGTAATCTTTAGCATCCTGCCAGCTAGCAAGAAAAAAAATCCTAAACAATGGTGATCTCTGCTGTGTTTGGAGTTAGCTATAGGGAAAATAACTTGGACAAAGGTAGGTAATATGTTCTTATGACCTCCATTCAATGACTCCTCTTTGTGGATTCTAATTATCAAGACCCAGACAGGCTTGACCAGAGGGGACTGGCATCTTACTTGGTAGTTTAACTGTGTTTCTAAAATCACACCAAGAACAGAATAATGCAATAGAAACTATAGATTTAATATCCATGGGTATAAAATGTGTGATTACTACAGCCTATAAATATGTATAGATTGTAGCTCTGTTGATACTTCATTGTTTTTAAGCTGGAGTAGTGTCAATTGGCTGGTCATTGTTTTAATAATCATCCTAAAAAATACCTCTTCAGGATACAGTTATGGATATATATATATATATATATCCTATCAATAAACTTGCCAGATAAGAACTTAAACACTGCAAAGGTATAATGTATCATGCTTATTATTTGCTAAGAAGATTAAATCATCACTTTAAATTTTGTAGCTCATTTATACATTCATTATAAAGAATAATAATGTAAATGGGATTTTCTGACCATGTTAAAAATGTGTATTTGTATACATAAAAATATTTCTTAATATAAAAAGTATTTTGAAATATATATAGATTTTAGTTTTAGCCTACATGTAGCTTTCAACTGGAAACTCAGCACAATTTATATATTTCCACAACGAAAGTAATATTTAAGTGAAATCATAAGAAATATTAAGCACATATAGTACCTCTCATCATAATATATATTCATGTTTACTGTGTATGCAAATAAACAGAGCAGAAAACTTGAGTTAGGTTTAAAAAGTTTTTTAAAGAAAATCTTAACATTTGCTCTTTGAATTCAAATAAAGAGCCTTCTTTTAAGAATGTTTCACTTTGTGGACTGTCAGCCAAAAAAAAAATTTCCAACAATATACTATGGGGTACTCAGGACAATAAAGATAGTGGAGACTAGATGCATATATTCTGTGTGAAAATGTGTGGGACAGTAAGCATTTTCAGTCTCCTCATGTGTGATAAGTAACTCCTTGAAACGTCTGTTTGGACCATGCTTTAGAGTGTTGTAAACTGAGGGCAGATGGAAGTAAATGGCTGAAATTCTTTAATATCCCCACCTTGCATAGCATCAACCCTTGGAATGCTCATACTTCCTGCATTTTCTTCTGGCTCTACTGTTACCCAGTTGGAGGTTTTTATTCAATACTTGCTCTGCTGCTTCTGGTGCTGCTGCTGCTGCAATGCTTACACTTAAAAATTCCTGGGTTTATCATCATTTATTAATTGCTTAATCAATAAGCTCTGTAAATGGTGACCATAATTATCCCAGAAGGTCACTGAAATAAAGGAGAATAAGGTCCCAAGGCGATGAGGCCCAGGCTCAAATCCATTTATCTGAAGCTACATGACAAGATGCTATTTTTTATTTCTGCCTTGAATTTCAAATTAACAGTCAGCTGAAAAGATTCTGTTGAAGAATGAATCCATAATAAAGGGATTTACTTCTTTTCCCTTGGAGTTGTTGCTTTGCTGCCATTGTTATTGATTAATGGGGTATGTATACTTTAAAGGAACACTGCTACTCTTTGAGATCTTCCCTCCAGAGTATGTTAGGATCATGTTAATGTCTTGCATTTTTCAACACTGGAGAGGCAATCAAGTGTTCTAGAAACTATGTATTTTATAGAGAGAAAGTCAAGAAAGCAGAGTAAAAAACAGTATATACAGCATGTTCTCATTTTTGGAAAAAGAACTCTATATACTCTGTTTTGTGCTTTGCTTCTCGCTTTCTGTCTATAGAAATATAGTTTCCAAAACAATTCATTTTTTAATGCTGAAAAATGCAACAGACATAAATAGATTAATAGATGATAGAGAAAGACATCCAAATATATTGGTTATATTCTAAAAGTAAGCAGAAGAGTCATACATTTTCATCATTCCTGTTTGTGCTCTTTTATTTTGTTCATTTTAATTAGCTTTTTGGATGTATAACTTACATACAGTAAAATATGTGAATTTCAGTTGTACAATTCTATGAGTCTTGTCAATCTGTCGTAATCTGAGTTACCATGTTATAGAACTACACTATCCAATACAGTAGCAACCAGACAAATGAGTTTGAGCGCTGGAAACAGGAGAGGAAATATAGATGATAATATTTTGGCTGTATCAGATTACATAGAATGTATGTTCCAATTAAATTTAATTACACTTTTTTTCTTATTACCCTTTTAAAAATATGGCTACTAAAATTTTAAAAATTGCATATATAGCTTGTACTTTATTTCCATAACACAGGATAGATATGGAGCATTTTCATCAACATAAAAAGTTTCCTCACACTCTTTTCACTGAATCCTCCCACATCATTCTCCCTGACAACCACAAATTTACACCTGTCTCTAGTTTTGAGTTTTCTATAATCTTATATAAGCAGGTGTGTGTGTGTGTGTGTGTGTGTGTACTCTTATAAGTGTGTGTAAGCAGCTCTGCATGTCTCTGGTCCATCCAAGCATGTTATGTAGTCTGTGATGCTTTTACTTTGCAGAATTCTTGAATGATAGATTCATATCGCTGTGTCGGGAGTTCATTCTTTTTTTTAATACTGAGTAGTACCCGTTGGTTGTATGCATTTTTATTGCTTAATAGGACTTAGCGGTATGGATACACCTCCATCTGTTTATCCATTCTCAAGTTAGTGAAACTTCAGTTTGGGCCATTGTGAACAAAGCTGCTCTGAAACTTTGAGTAAAAATCTTTGTGGACATGTATCTTCATTCAGTTTGAATGACTAAGAATGAAGCTAAGATCATACAGAAAGATTAAGATACAGTCAAATAGTTTTCCAGTGTTTCTGTACCATTGTATTCAACAACGTGTGAGTTTTAGTTGCTCCCACCGTTGTCTACATAAGCCACTGTCAGTCTTTTCAATTTTAGAAGTTCTAGTGAATGTGTAATAATGTCTCAGTGTGAACTTAATTTTCATTTCCCAAATGAGAAACACGTCTCTTCTCACATGATTCTTTGAAATTTATATATCTTGTCTTCTAGAGTGAATATTTTTTGTTCATTTTTTAAGAACTAGAAAATTTTTAGAGGCACCTGTGGCTCAGTTGGTTAAGCATCTGACTCTTCGTTTCAGCTCAGATCATGATCTCAAAGTCTGGAGATCAAGCCCCAAGGAGAGCTCCACACTCTTTAAAGTGCCTACGTTTTTATTTTCATGAATTTCAATCTATCTTTTAAATTTTATTTTGCTAAGAAACAAATATTTTCTCCTATGATTTCATCAAGAACTTTTGCAATTTGGACTTAATATTATATTTTTGAAAATCAGTTAATTGTGTACATGTGAGTCAATTTCTAATCATCTTTGATTGTGCTTTTAACCGTTTTTTTCTAGATGAAGTGACTTAGATTTACTTAATAGTTTTGAAATTCCCATGCCCTAAGAATATTAGCTGTATTATTTACCCCAAAAAACTCAAGCTGATTTTATGTCTTACTTTCAATACTAGGTGACTTTTTTTTCTGTGATGAAGGCAACAGAGCAAATAATGGACTGGGTATGAAGGTTAGGCTAGCCAAGGAAAAGTGGATGCTAAAAGTCTTAAAAGCTGTGATGACATTGCCCAAGAGCTCATGAACCAAAATAGAAGTCTGGGGATGCCTGTGTGGCCCAGGACGTGATCCTGGGGTCCTGGGATTGAGTCCCACATCAGGCTCCCTGCATGGAGCCTGCTTCTCCCTCTGCCTATGTCTTTGCCTCTCTCTCTGTCTCTCCTGAATAAATAAATAAAATATTTTTTAAAAATAGAAGTCTGACTGGTCATTTGGGAGAATAAATGTAGAAGGCTAAATGAGAGTACTTAAACTGAAGCTCAGGAAAAATAAGTAAAAGGATTAATAGTGATAAATAACCTAGTCCTAGAATCCCAGAACTAGGCTTCAAATTACTGCTTTTAAATATTATAGAAATTTTAATAGCTAAAACTTTTGAAATATATCCACTTAAAAAGAGAGAGAGAGGCTCCTGGGTAGCTCACTTGGTTAAGCATCTGCATTCAGCTCAGGTCATGATCCCAGGGTCCTGGGATGGAGCTCCCACATCAGGCTCCCTGTTCAGCCCCTCCACCTCACTTGTGCTCTCTCTTGCTGTCTCTCTCTCTCTCTCTCTCTTTGTCAAATAAATAAAATCTTAAAAAAAAAATAAAAAGAGAACAATCACATGTAAACCTGCAAAAAATGCAAATGACTGGGTGAGGTAGTTTTTCTATGCCATCTTGGTGGAGTTGTGTTTATCTCAACTGAACCTTTAACTATGAACCTGTCAAAAAGGCAAATTGGAGACTAGTGTTACTATAAATATTTAAATGGTATCTGTTTTCCAAGACAGAATGAACAATTTACATCACAGCATTATGGGCATGTCCTATTTAGGAAGTGCATGAAATAAAGGGCACACTTTAGAAGGAAAGCAAAATCACATCCCAGTGCAATGTTTGCTGCTGCTCTGTAATGTGTTTTACACGGACATTTCCTGCAGTTACTCGGTACTCCCTGGTGCTGACGTATGAGCACATTTTATGCTTTCCCCTTCCCGTGGTGCACTTCATCTTCAGATTTTCACTGTGCCTTACTTACTTATTTGAAAAAGTTCAATACCATAGAAGTTTATTTCATAGTTTTAGGATCATAGAGTACTATGAGAAAAGTATTCTGTACGCCAAGACATCTGAGGTTCTTAAATTTGTTTCTTCCAAAATCGCACCATTAAATGCAGAAAAATAGCTAAGGTAGAAGGCTTAATGCTGTTCACTCAAGAGGTGCTTCACAAATACTTGTGGAGTTGAATATTCTACTAGAGGCAATTCTCAGGGTTAGGAGAAGAGAGTTGGATTTCAATTGGCAGTTCTAAGTGGATGGGAGACTTGAAAAAAGTTAACCAGTTTGCACCATTGTTTTCTTATCTCCTATGAAGAAGCTGACTTGAATCACATTTAGGATTTTGTTTTTTTAACCAGCTCCTTATGTGTCTAAACATTTTTATGTGAACACCTCGAGAGGTGTTCCTTTAGATAGATGGGACAGGCTGCTTGTCCCAAACACATCTAAAACTGTTCCCCTTACATATTTTCAGAAGTCATTGCAGGTTCTTTTCTGGAAGTCTGTGGTTTCCCCCTTTGCCTGTTCTGGTTCTCAGAATTACAGATGTCCATGCTGAGGTACCGGTGCTGTTGTGTGTTGAAATAAAAGTTACCAGTGACATTTCTGTTCATTGACTGAGGGTCCACTTTTGAGTCTCCTTAGTTCACTACTCTCAATGATCCATGGAGATTTTTGTGAAGCAGTTATTTTAGTATTTTTCATTTTTGCTAATTTATTTTAATATTTTTGAGATAAAACTTTCTTCTTCATGGGATTCAGTAAATTTTTACATCGGAAGGCATCCAGAATGACAAAACCATTCTCAGAACCCTCTTCAATGGCACCAGAAGAATCTTTAGATTCTCAGGCCTAAACAATGGTAAAGGGTCTATATCTCAGGTTTCCCAGACACACGTGTGTCTGTATTCTAGGGTGAACAGAGCCTATACTCAAGTCAGGCACGTGCTAAATAAAGATAAGCTCAGAGCAAATAGGGCCTTTTTATTTTGTGAAATGTAACTCCCAAATAATTTTGAAAGTGCATGTAGGTTTGACAGGATGGGTGATAATTAGCAACAACCGAACTATTTTCATTCTTTGAGTCACATCAGGTATGACCTTTCAGTTTACAGCTTTGCACTGGCCTTTTCAACTGCAGAAACTTATATATAATGTGATCTTTGCAGCTTCAAAGACAGGCACTCTCCCAGGAATGCGAATAGGTGGTAGCAGGTGCTTTGTCATTCATGGTGGTACCCTTGCTACAAATCAAAGGTAACTGGCATGGAATGAGAATGTAAGCAACCAAAACCTGATCCAGTCTTAAAAATATGTTCAAATCCACATTATAATAAGCTCTGGAGTCTTCCAAACGGTTGTTTTAAAAATGGTAATAATTGTTTTCTATTGCTGAATAGTGGCTATTAATCAAAAGTTCCGATGTACAATGAATCCTTCAAGGGTGAGCTTTTGAATGATGTAGGGAGGTTTTCTTGTGTGTTCTAACTGAAGGTATATGATGAAAATGTCTAGGAGTATGCTGAATTGAGATATTTATAAATTTTTATTATATCAATTATCTGTTAATAAGTCTATTGATTTCTCTCACCTAACTGCCACACCCTATTTCTGTATTTATTATATTATTTTGAGTATTTGGCCTGGTGAAATTTTCACAGTAATATTTTAGCACCAGTGAAAAGGACTCAAATGTGTTTATCTTTACCTTCTGGAAAACTAATTAATGTTCAAAAAATAATAAATATTGTACTTTATGTTGCAAGGAAATATATTGAAAAAAAGAAACATGGAGATTCTAGTTGGTAAATTTAACTCTGTGAGACCGTAAAAGACATTATGTTCTTTGTAAGGTAAACCTAAAGTAATTATATTCTGGCTCATTAATAAATGTCTTCAAAAGTAAATTTTAAAAAGGGCTTTTTGGTAATGAATATACACCTAAATAAATGTGGATAAACAATTAGTTAAAAAGGCCTTCCCTTAGACAGTTTTTGATTCCCATTCAAAAATGAGAAATTCATTTTTCTGTTGGAGTGAAAAACTTCTGGTGGTTGAGCACCATAATACAACCAGCACCTCCAAATTCTTTGTAGAAAAGGAGCATGGCAACAAGGCTCCTTTGTGGTGCTGAGCAAGCGACACATGCATTGGAATGCTATATGGAGAAAACATATGTTAGGATGACTTTGCTTTATGATTTTTGGATATAGGTTTCCAGATAAATTTTCTGTAGTGGAAACACTAATGGGACAAGTGCATTTTTATTAAATAAGTCAGTCCAGAAAAAGAAGAAAAAAAATCAAGAGTTGCTGCATTTAAATATATATATATATATATATATATATATATATATACACACACACACATATATATAGTCACATAATGTAGAAAAACTATATATTCTATATATACACACGAGCTAAATAATTTAGAATAAGCAGTCAAGATAATATATGCTTTGTAAGTGGCCTTGATTACCCATTTTGCCTATCCACATTGATTATATTACCTTAAAATTTTTTTTAAATGTAAAAAAAAGGAGGTTGTGTGTTTGGTTTTCATGTCTCCATATGTAAATTGAGGTTTAAATAAGGTAGAGTATGAGAACCCTGGGTGGCGCAGCGGTTTGGCGCCTGCCTTTGGCCCAGGGCGCGATCCTGGAGACCCGGGATCGAATCCCACATCGGGCTCCCGGTGCATGGAGCCTGCTTCTCCCTCTGCCTGTGTCTCTGCC